>NC_092202.1:16191435-16549902 GCF_043641665.1 Enoplosus armatus
TGTCTTTTCCTTGTGTGTCAGTCAGAGCATTTTTTTTTGAGCGGACTGATGTGACACAAGTCAGCGACTCCGACAGATGTTGCTGTGCTGATGGCGGCTGGCGTTCACGTAGTTGGTCAGCAAGGCAAGCATGACTAATGTCGTTTTCACCGCCATTGTTAAAGGGAAGTGATGGATGTCTTGGCTGTGGACTCACATATGCTGCCGTTTCACATTCTCATCCTTTCATCACTGTTGTTTTTCTCTTGTCCGCTGTTCTCCAGTGTGTTTGTCTCTTAGTACCACCTTGACGTTCTTCATCAAAACTCTATGTATTTCTAATGTCCTTTTCAGGCTTGCTTCTGAAAGGGTGAGTTCACTCAAATTACAAAAAAATATATTTTTCCACTGGCCAGGGCTGGATTAACTTGCTAGGGGGTTAAAATTAACCATAATAATAATAATAATAATAATAATAATAATAGCTTGCATTTTATAGCATCTTATGTGTAAATGAAGCTTGCCACTGCCACACTGAAGGCTCTGTCCCTATGTTGCTCTCACCTTGTGCAATGTCTTTGTATCCTGTTGCCTTTTCACATACCCATCAGGTGCAGCTGACATGGCAGACTACCCATGGTAGCTTCATTATATTTTGCTCAGAGACAAATTTATTTAGAAGTATTCACTTTCTAAGCATAATATGAGCTAAAATATTAAAGAGGAGCTATTATGCGTGTCCTTATTTTCTGTCATATATATAATGTTACAATTCAATTCAATGCAAGTCGGATATTTATACTAAACGTTGCCAAATAATGAGGTAAATTTATGTAGAAGTAATCCCTGAGAGCCAAAAGCTCAGGCTGCAGACTGCTCTGAACGCGCCGTTTCAGTGTTTTCAGCCACCGTGTCTATCTGATGTCAGAGAGGCACGGGTGTCCTTATATGGTATCTCTGCTCCAGGCACAGACGTGATGTTTATGTTTATGTCAACGTTGCTTAGTACCGTTAGGTTTACAGTTTGCCTTTGGAAATTCTTCCAAAGACTTCCGGAACTTGGCCGACCAATCAGAAGAAAGTGGGCTTTTAGGGAGGGGGGGCCTTAAAGAGACAGGAGCTCACATGGCTTGTTTCAGACAGAGGGTGAACTGAGGGGCTGCATGAAGGGCCAGTAGAAGATTAATCAGGACTTTTTTGAACTGTGAATCATGCAAAGCTACTCTAGTGGGATCACAATATGAAATGAAAATATAGGGCTAACCCTAACCCTATAGTTTGGTGAATCTGACATGGAACATTCATTCAGGGTAGAGGTTTGGAATAAAAATATGAAAGCAATCTTGCATGAGGCCCATTGTTTCTGGGAGGTGGCTATCGAGGATTTCATATCAAAGTACAAATGAAAAGGAGCACAAATGAAATCCAATTCACCTTTGCTGTATTTCAGTGGCAGCACAAGTTTCTGCATGCATTTATCTGCACTACATACCACTCGGGTTAAGTGAGAAAATATGTCTCCCAGTCTCGGGGCTTCCGTTGGGTATACAGTATTCTGGTGTGTCACTGCTTGTCTTACACACAGTAAAATTATCACTGTTTACTTCAGTGTGCAGGAGTGCATCCACATCGCTTTGTTTGTGTGTTAATTCTGACCAGCCTCAGAGTTAATTTCTAAATCTTTTTTTTTCTTGTTTTGAATAGCCACTCCAGAGCCACAAGAGCTATATTAGTGGACAAACAACACTCCAATCAGCTCAGTGAAAAGAAATCAACACTCATTAAGTGTGGGACAACATCTTCCTTCACCTCCTCTCATTAAACCCAAAGCTAAGAAGGAGAAAACATTACCGGGAATGTGTTTGGAAGTCATTTCCAGGAGAGGTTTGGTGCTGAATGAATGATAAATAGCAGGGGATCCTTTGAGTAAAAGTGTGTTTGTGTTTGTGAGTATGCCTGTTACAGTGCATGGTGACGGGAACTGGTTTGCCAGTTAGCACAATAAGCTGGCGTGATGCTCCCATACAGCAGCATGTGCAGAGTAAGCCCACTGAGAGTCTGTCCAGTCTCTAATATTTGACCAGCTGTCATTAGTATGAGTGCTGTGCGATCTCTCTGCTCCCCCACCTGTCCTTGGTGCTAAGTCACTGCTCAAAGACTTCATTATGGGATGGCAGGCTGTGCCGTCAAAAATCGAAACTCAGCGGCAAGGAAATAGACCCTGGCTAATCTGTCAGACATGAGCTGCCCTCAACACCCCTCCTTGGCTGCCGACCCTATCTCACCGGAGCCAGACCGGCTACGTATATATATATATGTGTGTGTGTGTGTGTGTGTGTGAGTATGTGTGTGTCAACCCAGAGGGTGTGTGTCTGACACATGGCAGATAATGGTGAGTGAGTTTGAGTGTTCAAGTCTCTCCTGCTTGTGTGTAACCGCCTGTCTATGTGTGTGTGTGTGTGTGTGTGTGTGACCATCTCTTTGCCCTTCTCAGCGGATTACAGCTGGAAGCCAGCCTTATCTCTGGGCCAAGGCCTGGAGTCTGAGATGATGTGACAAGTCTCACTCCAGCTAACTTACTGATGAGAGATTGGGGAAAAAGGAGAGAGGGAGGGACTATATATCTTAAAAGATATGAAGTCTTGAAGCCTAAATCAACAGTTTGGGTCAGAAGCTGCTGATATCTGGTGTTTTGCGCCAATATTCAATATCCTTAATTTGGACCATGTTCACGCCAAACAATTGGCAGAGTTGAGGTTTGTGCTTCACCAGAGGTGGCGTAACAGCCATGCTAGAAGCCTTGTGAGGCTCCTGATTACACACCAGAAGTCAAATCACACTTTGCTGTAATTTGATCGGAAACCACTATTGGGGGAAACAGTACATTTTGGCCTTGTTATTACCTGAATCTAAAGGGTTTATCTAAACATACAGTGGCAAGTTTCAGACATCTGAAAGTCAGCTTGTCAGGCTCAGCTACGCTCATCCACATTTTGAGCGGCTCAAAGCACGGTCAACAATAATATTGTAACATGCCAGTGTTAAAGGACTGGCCTGGAGATTTATGTCTATCTAAATACAATACTCACATGTCATGTGTATGTTGATAAAATTATCTATCACTGGAATCATTCCTCTTGTCCATACTGGGCCTGAAGCGTTACCTCCACTGTAAGAACAGTGGCATGGCTGTGGCAGATGATGATCCTTAAATAAAAGTCACATGTAGGTTTGTTGCCGAAACAATGCCTCTGCATTAAAGCTACATGTGACTACTGGGACAAAGATACAACTGCTTAAGGCCCATATATAACTGAGAATACATTTTTCAAGGACTGTGTATGTTCACTTTTTTATTACGTAACATTTAGCATGTTGTCATGTTAGCATACTAACATTCTAACATTAGCAGGCTCACATGAAAACATTTAATGGGGACCTATTATGCTTTTCCTTATTTTCTGTCTTATATATAATGTTACAATTTCGGATATTCATACAATATGTTGTCAAAGTTGCCAAATAATGAGGTAGTAATCCCTGTGAGCTAAAAGCTCTGAATACGCTGTTTCAGTTTTTCCAACCGCTGTGTCTATCTGATGTCAGACTGGCACGGATGTCCTTATATGGTATCTTGGCTCCAGGCACAGACGAGATGTGTATGTTTATGTTGCTTAGTAACATTAGATTTACAGTTTGGATTTGGAAATTCTTCCAAACACTTCCGGAACTTGGCTGGCCAATCAGAAGAAAGTGGGCTTTTAGGGAGGGGGGGCCTTAAAGAGACAGGAGCTCAAACGGCTTGTTTCAGACAAGAAATCAGGACTTTTATTAACTGTGAATCATGCAAAGCTACTCTAGTGGAATCACAAAACGAAAACATAGAGCTGGAAATGAGCATAATAGGTCCCCTTTAACATGTTAGCACATCAGCATCGAAGCATTAATCTTAAAGTAAAGTTGAGACTGACTGACTGACTTAGAATTCAACATTTGTTTGTAGACTATCTTGTCATACACTGAAGTCCTGGACAAGTTTGACCCAGTGGTTGTGCTAGATGAAAAGTCATGGCATCAATTTTTTTAGATTCATCCTCTGGGCATTATAAATGTCTGTGCAAAATTATATTTAGGGCTAAGGGCTTAATTCCCATGAATAACGTAAGTATGCCTACTACTGATCCTTTCTATAATACATGTAATCAATCTAACAACCCAAGTCATATCAAAAGTGCATTAAACTGACCGGCTGATGTCTGAGTATTAATAAAAGAACCGATAACAGACTGCTGCACTGGTCTAAGCCTGGTCGAGTCTGACAAAGAGCAAAGACCGACACACAAAGAAAGTGAGACAGAAACTCAAGAGTGCGCAGATACAGAGCAGAACCATAGAAATAAAATGTCAGAGTGGACAAAAGCGAGACGGGGAGGGAGGGCAGAGGGCAGTACAGGCCTCCTCTCCCATCAACCTCTGCTATAACGGCAATCAATCCCTCTGGAGGTGAAGAGAGGAGGACGGCTTTGCAGGAAATCAGGAGTGAGACCAGCTGCTGTTAGCGCCACGAAATTGGACGCCGCGCTCCAACAGATCGAGAGGGAATTGTTGTGATGGGAGAGAAACCCGGGCTTGCTTGGATGTAGTGTAGGGGCAGGCAGGAATGCCCTGTCTGACCCTTTTAGACAACCTCATTAGAACCAAGCAGAGAGTGGGGAGTGGGACGTGTGAAGGGGGTTAAGCTCTGGGACGATTGGGAGATCTTGTGTGTAATTTATGCTTTATCAATTCGATATATTGTAATTTACAATCATACTTGAATGGAAGCTCAGATTTGATTTAAAGTCTTCTGACCATTTACAATGAACTCAACTGAAACTATATGGACTTTCGTTTTACCATTCCGAAAGCAGTTGAACTGAAATCGAACATTGCTCCTGTTGAAAGTGTGGTTTCACTCACGTCATAACCAGGGTCTCGTCTCCCGGCTCGCTCAGGAGTCCATCGACAAACACGGAGGTGCTGGTGAAGTTGTGAATGGTCCACGTCCGTCCTTCATCGATACTATACCTGTGGGGAAACAGGCAGTGTTCACAAACACCAATAATCAGAGACATTGATGAAAGTCTCTTCCAATGGAGCCATCGTTGTTTCTAAAACAACAGTTAGTAATGGCTATATTACAAATAACACTATCCCAGGGAAGCAAGCATTTACTAACACCCCCTCACATCCTTTGTCTATTTGACATGTTGGTAAGCATGTCTAGCTAACTAGCTTACGCTCCAAAGAGCACATTACTAACTTGCTACATTATTTCATGGGGTTACAGGTTAGGATAAAAAAAAAAGCCCCATTCATGACTAAGGCAGCCACTGGGTGCTATTAGTTTAGGCTAACATTAGCAGCTCTGTCCTGGTCTTTTCTGGATTTGGGGAAGTTTAACCAGGCCAACGTTACCTGGGATAGCATCTGCCAAACACATCGGTTAGTCCTTATCCTAAAGGCCTTTTCTCTCGTAACGTTAAAAGTAAAACCATACTGTTCTTTTACAAAAAGCATGATTATCTAAGCTAAGCAGCCAAACAAGGTTGTGTTAGAATTAAATAACAGTCTGCTCTTACATTTTTCCTTAACATACTTAATAATACATGGATGATCAACTGGCGAGGACGCTGACTTCTTTCCTGGGACGTGTAGCTTTAGCCCCAGTCTTTTAGCACCTTATTATGTGTGTGGCCATCGTGCACATTTAAGACCCCTTTAACAGGGTCTCCTCATTTGAAAAAGAATTAGTTGTAGACATTTAAAGGTCTGCTGTCAAAAGCGAAGGTCACCGCCTAGAATAGCTTTTGTCTACCCCATGGTGGGCCTGTGATGATGAAAATACAGACACACTGATTGGGAAATCAGAGACCCATTGTTTAGAAAATTCTGATTTTCAAGTGATACGTCCGCCCCTGTTATTATTGTAAACTGCACATATGTCATGCGAGGAAAAAAAAAAGGTGTAGCAACATTAACTAAGGGGAGTGGGGCTTAGCAAAGGGTCAATTGAAGGAAGCTTTTTTTTTGTAAGGTGCATTTCATGTTGGGAGAAGACACAACACACAAGAAAATGAAATAAAAGATGAGGGAGATGAACTACCACAGAATATGTCCATCAGTTGAAAGATACAAATGATCTAAATAACAGAAATTTTAAATGAAGTGCTTTGACAGATCACTTGAAAATGGAATAATCTTTCCTGTGTCACAGTATTTGGTATTAGAGTTCCCTTTAATCCAAACTCAAAATGAAGAGTCTGAGGCAGACAAAGCGAGCCATCTGCTCTGCTTTATTCACTGACTCCTGCAGTCAACAGTGGCAGCAGTGCTGAGTAAATGTGACCGCGTGATGGAGAGGGATCAATGTGGAATCGAGCAGTGTGTGGCTCGCACTGCAGGCTGTGTGTGGTAATGATGCGCTAACAAGGACTACAATGTGATAATCAGCAGGTAAACATGCAGAATTACAAGAAAACAGAATGGATATACAAAGCTACTAAAGACTTGGTTGCTATGGCAAAGGCCTCAGTATGCTTCAAACAAAGTGCTTGTCAGATTGTCTGACAGCGTCTAAAACCAGCTTTCCAAAGGCAGGAGGGGGCTGGTTCCGACAATTTAGCAACTAACTGTACGGAGGTGTGAAAGTAGACAGGGTCTGAATTTACCTTTATTCATTCATTCACACAACTTCTGTCACTTTTCATGTGTATATTGCCGAAGTGCAACACACGAAAGCTTTTGACAGAGTCCCCATTCGTACAAGTCATCATGTCGAGACTACACAGACATTAGGTAGTGGAGAGAGCAGGAGGAGGCTATGATGACAGGCTTCACGCCCAGCCTTCAACAGCTATAAACATAACTCATCATACTACCAAGCTTTAAACAACTGTTTAAAGCATATCAAGGCATTCCTACTGATGATTCAAATCCCCTAAAAAAACAAAAAACAAAAACAAATTAGTAACACCCCTTTTTATCAGTGCTGACGAGTTACATTTGAGCAAGGCACTGAACCACCCACTTGCTCCATAGGGCATCAGCTGGACAACCACAGCCTTCTACATGCTGACGTCCTCAGTCACACATCCAATTATACCGCATGTCTTCCAGCTAATACCCGAGGAATTATTAGAAATAGATGGAGTGATAGCCCTGTAATCAAATAGATTAGCGAGCCACACTTTAATAATTTTGCTCCATGCCACAGACCAGCCTTCACTCCACCGCTCCAGTGCTATGAAGAAAACTAAAACAAGGCTAATTCTACGTCGAGCCAATCATAAATCATAAATGTACATAACACAATCCTGTCCAGCCGGCGTGTTACGGTGGCATCTCATTTCTCAGCCTGCTGGCTTTTCATAATTAACTGATATGAATGCATTGTGTGAGTTACCCAGTGTTAAAAAAAAGAAAAAAAAAGAAACTCCATTGAGTTTGAGTGAGCCGATGAGAGGAGCGGGGGAATAATCTGAAATGATTTGAGTGTGTGCGTGTACATGCACAGTTGTCGAGATGCGCTGCTTTTCAAGTGGCCATGAAAATGTCATCGCTTTGATGTACACAGTCTCAGATATCCTGCCCCCGCATGGGAACGTGGTGTAATTATTTCAGAGCCTCAAAGGCTGGGTCTGGGAACAAGCCTTGTTTTTCAGGATGCAGAAAGACTTTTTTGGGTATCAAGAGTGTCTAAACGCTTGACTTGGTGAAGGAGCATTTTAGGTCAAGAGGGGTTCTTAGCAGAAGTACTGATGACTCCTCTAAACTCCTCTCTTGTTACAGCTTGCCATGTCCTCAGTCTCTCTTTGTCTATTGCTGTATTTGTCTTTCTCTGTCCCTCCTTCCTACGCTTTCCTTTTTCTCTGTCAGGCCTCACAGACTCATTAAAAGCTCTTATTTACCCTTAAAGAGCAGAACTCCACACTTGATCTTGTATGAAGAAAAGAAGCATCGCTGCCCTGACTTCTGTGGGTTGCAAGATAAGTCTGCTGAAGCTTTGACCACACCCGTGATCACAGGAAAGCATGGTACGTTGCAACGATAACTGCGCGGCAATGGCAAATTAATGTTAATAATACAGGTCCAAGGGTTCCATTCAAAAGGCCTCGAGCAGCTACTCTGTCAGAAATGGAAAAGAAAGGGAAACCCTTTTAGCCTAAGGGGTTTACGGTGCTGAACCGCAACATTCCTGGTTTGAGTACGACCAGGGACCTTTACTGCATGTCATTCCTCATCTCTTTCCCCCTCACTTCTTGTCGTCTGTCTGATAAAGGCAATGAATAAAACTACCTTTAAAAAGAAAAGAAATGCAACAGCAAAAGCCTTTGGTGTATCTGTTTACGGTGCAGTGCAGTGCAGTGTTTTAATACAGAAGACAAAAAAGAAATATGTTGTCCAACACAGGCTGTGCACCACCTTTTGTGCTCCCATCATGTCCAGTATGTGCATGCATGGATATGCAATTTGAATCCTGCACTATCCTGGGGACTATAATGTAGACATTGGCAACTGAACGCAAATACACTGAATAGCTGTTGACCAAGAAGTGTGGAGCATCATGACCGGAGGCCCCAGGCAGAAATCTTGCTGCTGGGCCCCTGTCAACCCCCTGTTTCTTTTTGTTCCACCCCATGGGATACTACCTAGATCCAGATTTGCTATGTGGTCATTTGATTAAACACAGATTAATTTCCAAACATGCACCTTAAGAGCAAAAACTCTGGTGGTCTGCATTTTAACGTAGGTCTGTTCTTCAAAACAGAGTCTCAACATCTTGAGGACCTTGTCATGTCATGTGCTTTAGTGGTGCTAAATGGTGGTGCTAGTGGTGGTCCCACACAAAGCTAGAAATAATCAAAACACCATGAAAGACCTGCCACACCAAGAGTTTTTGGGGGACCTTGAAGTCCAGGGCCCCCGGGGCAGTTCCCACTTTTCCTGCTTTACCGGCCATGAATAGGATAAAAAATGGGGCTTGACAAAGATTAAAAAAGGATTTAAACGTATGCTGATCTGTTGGAGACCAGCTGGAATAGCAGCACTGACTACTAACAGAATGCCATTATAACAATGAAGTTGCCGTTTTACAAAAGAGATGAGCAAACCAGCTAATTAGAGCAGGCGGCCAGCAGAGACACGTACTGGAGATGTAATAAATCAATGTGCAGAATGCTGGAATAACATCGCTGTTCCTTCATTAGTTTTTTGTGGCTTGAGAACAATGCTTTTCAGTCTTCACAGCTGAAATGCGCTGCTCTCACACATAACACTGTTACCTATTATGGAGCAGTTGAGGAAGAAAGAGTTATTGGAGGTCATGAAACTCCACTAAGACCAGAGTTTCTGGCTGCAAAAAAAAAAAAAACGGAACGCAGGCCAGGGAGAGTTTTGGGGGCCAGAAATTTCAGCGCCTGATGAAGTGATGACATTACGGCCATTTCATGTAATGAAGTGGTCGTTTCACTTTACCGAAGTTGTCTTTTCTCACAGAGCACTGGCTCCACGGCTCTTTGTGAGATGTTTTCCACCACACTGCCAGAGCCTTTGGGGTTATTGATTTAGCTGAAGCATGAGGGAGGGAAAAATGTGAAGGACAACTTCACAGAGAGACAGATGAGGGGCCATCGAAAAGGTCATTTGATTTAGACCTGTGATAAATGTTTTTCTGAGTACTCCCTTATCTATGGTTTCTCATTATTTCATCCTTATTTATTAAGGTCGATGAGATACCATCTTGCTGAGCTTGAAATAGTTTACATGAGCCCTTCAGATGATTTTGAAGGGAACAGTGCTGCACTGGGGAACTAATTGATGTTTCCCTGTGCTGTAAAAACATATGGAATGGCTCAGCTGATGTGGAGCTTTGAAGCCTGTACCAGCACTTCATGTACTGATACTTTGGGCTTTGACGGGTCAGTTCACCAGTTCAAATTAATTAATTTGGGTAAACCAACACTTTAATCAGGACCTATATCTGTTGTATCAATGAATTCTAGATGTTTTATATTACTCACTGAAAACCTCTCTGATATAGCATAGTATCACTAACACAAGTGAGGTCGAGTTTCCTGACCTTGAAATTCTCTTTGCCCGTCTGTGTGGTGTTTTTTTTGGTACACAGGTAGGAGCATCACACACCTTCATTACATCTGAGGCCTGTACTACGAAATAGGTTCAACATACCCAGGATATCGTTTCGTTATCTGGCTTCACTAAGTCTAACAACCGCATCACACTAAGCGGTCACACAACGGTGGTTATCAACTTGGTAAGTCAATCCAGGTTTTCCCAATCTAGCCATGAGCGCGTTCACATAACAAGGGCTGGTGTTTGTAGCATCTGACCAATAACAAACATGGACACGTCTACTGGCAGTAGAGTGGCATATTTTACAAATGAAGAGCAAACTATTATATTAGACAAACACCGTCAGGGAAAGCCGAAAGGCTTTGCCGGTCCCTGTCCCATTAAGAGCTCCATTAGATGATTGCTGATGCCATTTTCCAAGAGAGTTGATTGGTCAGATTGGTCAGTAGGCAGTGCTTTTATACTAGTTGATCTGTTATTTCGAAGCAGGTTAGGTGTGCAGCGTAAGTTACAATGGCGATATACCCTGGTAAGAAGTGAACCGCCGTTGTAACGCTGAAAACCCAGGGTTAAACCTGAAGTTATGTGAGCCTGGACACACCTACAAAATCAGTGCGCCGATTAAAATAGGGCCCTAAACCAAACCAGGATGATAAACCTACCTTTTAGCCAAATTTTTGGCTTTGCTTGTTTTATGACTATCGTATGGTTTAGAAATAATTTCATACTGTTTAGTGTTATCTCTTCTATTGTTCGTAATTATTGTCATTTGTCCTTTTAGCATTGCAACGTTGTACTTCTAGATTTTGCCTTTTTGTGTACTCTACTCATTCTACCACTACTCTACTACATTGTTTTAACATTTACATTTCTTCAATCTTATTGGTCTTGTTAGTTTGACAGTTGCCTATTAAGCACTTTGAACTGCTCGACCTGTATGAAACGAGCAATACAAATAAAGGTTTATTGATTGATTGACTGGACCGGAAAGGACGATCCACTAGTACTTGATCAGTTCAAACCATCTGATAGTACTGACGTACTACGGTAAGCGTATTGCTTCACTTCCGGCTTCTGTGTCATTGGTAGCGTGTGTGTTTGGCCGCTCTAAGCTCAAACAAGTTATATTTGTTTGGTATATATTTCATTACAGCGGCTAACTAGCCGCTAACCACTTAAACGTACATTAGTTTTGCTTAACACTGATAGTTCTTTCCTTCTTTTAGCGACTTTTTCGCTAATCTCACAGTTGTTTACACACTATTCTGTCTGTTTCATTAGCTTAGCAGCTAGCGATGGCTTCTCTCTCTCCTTCTCGCTCTCCTTCTCACTCTCCTGCTCTGTCCTGCTCGGTGTGTCAGATGTTTAGGTATCCCCCGCCTCCTTTAGCGATAATGGTAAATGTAATAAATGTAGTTTATTTAGCGTGCTGGAGGCGAGTTAGAGGCCCGGTTCCGCACCATGGAGACGGCTGTAATCAGCCAACCCCCAGTAGCCGGTGCGGACCAACTCAGTGTAGCTCCTGCTAGCCGTCCCCCGGCAGCTCCCAAGCAGCCGGGAAACCAGGGAGGCTGGGTGACTGTCCGAAGGAAGCATAGCCCTCGGCAGAAGCCCACGGTTCACCACCAACCACTTCATGTTTCTAACAGATTCTCCCCACTCAGCGACACACCCGCTGAGAAGCAGATTCTGGTAATTGGCAGCTCCATAGTCAGAAACGTGAGGTTAGCGACACCAGCGACCATAGTGAAATGCATTCCTGGGGCCAGAGCGGGCGACATTGAATCAAATTTAAAACTGCTGGCTAAGGATAAGCGTAAATACAGTAAGATTGTTATTCACGTCGGCGGTAATGACTCCCGGTTACGCCAATCGGAGGTCACTAAAATTAACGTGGAGTCGGTGTGTACGTTTGCAAAAACTATGTCGGACTCCGTAGTTTTCTCTGGGCCCCTTCCCAATTTGACCAGTGATGATATGTTTAGCCGCATGTCATCATTCAACCGCTGGCTGTCGAGGTGGTGTCCAGCAAACGATGTGGGCTTCGTAGATAATTGGCGGACTTTCTGGAGGAGACCTGGTCTGATGAGGAGAGACGGCATTCATCCCACTTTGGATGGAGCGGCTCTCATATCTAGAAATCTGACCGACTTTATTAGTGAACCAAAACCGTGACAACCCAGAGTCCAGACCAGGAGGCAGAGTCGCAGTCCTACACGCTTCTCTGCGCTTCCATTAGAGCAGTTACCCACCCAAAACCCCATAATGACTGTGTCTGCCCCCCGACCACTTAAATTAATTCAACCAAAGTTAAACAGGAGAGGAGTCATTAATAAAAACTTAATAAAAATTAAGACCACTACTGCTATAGGCCAAAACAATAGGAAAATTAAGTGTGGACCGTTAAATATCAGATCTCTGTCATCTAAAGCTGTATTAGTAAACGAGCTAATATCAGAGAATCATATTGATCTACTGTGTCTGACAGAAACCTGGCTGTGTCATGAAGAGTATGTCAGCCTGAATGAATCCACTCCGCCCAGTCATACTAATACTCACATCCCTCGAAGCACCGGCCTTGGAGGTGGAGTTGCAGCCATTTTTGACTCAAGCCTGTTGATGAACTCTAGACCTAAACTGGATTATAACTCATTTGAAAGCCTCGTTATGAGTCTCTCACTCCCAACCTGGAAAACACTGAAGCCAGTCTTATTCGTTATAGTCTATCGCGCTCCAGGTCCATACTCTGAATTCTTATCTGATTTCTCAGAGTTTTTATCAGGTTTAGTCCTTAAAACAGACAAAGTCATTATCGTAGGGGATTTTAATATTCATGTGGATGTTGATAAGGATAGCCTTGGTACTGCATTTATCTCTTTGTTGGATTCGATCGGCTTCTGTCAGAGGGTACAGAAACCCACTCACTGTTTTAATCACACCCTCGACCTGGTTCTGACATATGGACTTGAAATTGAACATCTAACTGTCTTTCCACAGAATCCTTTATTATCGGACCATTATTTAATAACTTTTGAATTCCTATTACTGGACTACACGCCATTAGGCAAAAAAGTCTACACCAGATATCTATCTGATAGTGCTGTAGCTAAATTTAAGGAAGTGATTCCATCGGCATTAAATTCAATGCCATGTCTCAATACAACTGAGGACTCCTATGCTAACCTTCGTCCCTCTCAAATGGACAATCTTGTTGACAGTGCTGCAGGCTCAATGCGATTGACACTTGACTCTATTGCCCCTCTTAAAAAGAAGATAATAAAACAAAGAAAGTCAGCTCCATGGTATAACACCCAAACCCGCAAATTAAAGCAAACAGTGCAGAAACTTGAAAGGAAATGGCGCTCCACCAAACTAGAGGAATCACGTTTAATTTGGCAAGATAGTCTTAGAACTTATAGGAAGGCCCTCTGTAAAGCCAGAGCAGCCTATTACTCAACATTAATAGAAGAGAACAAGAACAACCCCAGGTTTCTCTTCAGCACTGTAGCCAGGCTGACAGAGAGTCACAGCTCTATTGAGCCATGTATTCCTATAACCCTCAGCAGTAATGACTTCATGAGCTTCTTTAATGATAAAATTCTAACTATTAGAGACAGAATTGATCACCTCCTGTCTTCAGGTGGTACCTTACCTTCAAACACAGGAATCTCAGAAATAGCTGTAAAACCTGATGTATATTTAGATTGCTTTTCTCCCATTGACCTTCACCAAATTACTAAAACTATCTCTTCATCTAAGCCATCAACCTGTCTCTTAGACCCCATCCCAACCTGGCTGCTCAACGAGGTTTTACCCTTAGTCAGCACTTCTTTACTAGACATGATCAATCTGTCCTTATTAACAGGCTACGTACCACAGTCCTTGAAAGTAGCTGTAATTAAACCTCTTCTTAAAAAGACCACTCTTGATCCAGAGGTTTTAGCCAACTATAGACCTATATCCAACCTCCCCTTTCTCTCCAAGATTCTTGAGAAAGCAGTCGCCAACCAGCTGTGTGACTTTCTACATGACAATAGGTTGCTTGAGGACTTTCAGTCAGGTTTCAGAGCTCATCATAGCACAGAGACGGCACTGGTGAAAGTTACAAATGACCTTTTCACTGCATCAGACAAAGGACTTGTCTCTATACTTGTTTTGTTAGATCTTAGTGCTGCATTCGACACCATTGACCATCATATCCTATTACAGAGACTGGAACATTTAATTGGCATCAAAGGAACCGCACTAAGCTGGTTTAAGTCATATTTATCAGATCGATCTCAGTTTGTACATGTTAACGATGAATCCTCCATGTACGCCAAAATCAGTCATGGAGTTCCACAAGGTTCTGTGCTTGGACCAATACTATTCACCTTATATATGCTTCCTTTAGGGGATATTATTAGAAAACACTCCATACATTTTCATTGCTATGCGGATGATACCCAGCTATATTTATCGATCAAGCCAGAAGAACCTCATCAGTTAGCCAAGCTTCAAGCATGCCTTAAGGACATAAAGACCTGGATGACCTGTAATTATCTGATGTTGAACTCAGACAAGACAGAAGTTATTGTTCTTGGCCCTGAACACCTCAGAAATACAGTATCTAAGGATATTGTTACCCTAGATGGCATTGCCCTGGCCTCCAGCGCCACCGTGAGGAATCTCGGAGTTGTCTTTGATCATGTCCTTTAACTCCCACGTAAAACAAACTTCACGGACTGCCTTCTTTCACCTCCGTAACATTGCTAAAATCAGGAAGATCCTGTCTCAAACAGATGCAGAAAAATTAGTCCATGCATTTGTCACGTCTAGGCTGGATTATTGCAATTCCTTATTATCAGGCTGTCCCAATAAGTCCCTGAGGACTCTCCAGCTGATCCAGAATGCTGCAGCACGTGTACTGACAGGAACCAGGAAAAGAGATCATATTTCTCCTGTATTAGCTTCTCTGCACTGGCTCCCTGTAAAATCTAGAATAGAGTTTAAAATCCTTCTCCTCACCTACAAAGCTCTTACTGGTCAGGCACCATCATATCTTAAAGAGCTCATAGTACCCTATTACCCTACTAGAGCACTCCGCTCCCAGAATGCAGGGCTGCTTGTGGTTCCTAGAGTCTCCAAAAACAGAACAGGAGCCAGAGCCTTCAGCTATCAAGCTCCTCTCCTGTGGAATCAGCTCCCAGTTTGGGTCCGGGAGGCAGACACACTCTCTACTTTTAAGAGTAGGCTTAAAACTTTGCTTTTTGATAACGCTTATAGTTAAGGGCTGGCTCAGGCCTGCCTGGACCAGCCCCCTAGTTATGCTGCTATAGGCCTACACTGCTGGGGGACTTCCCATGATGCACTGAGCTTTCCTCCTCTCCCTCCTCATCTTTGCACATTCATCACAGTCCAATGCATGTTACTAACTTTATTTCTTCCCCGGAGTTTCTTTGTGCTTTGTCGACTCGTAGGTCGCTGTGGATCGTGGTCCTGGTACGCCTGGGTGCTGCTGCCGCCATGGGCCTGCCTGACTCTCATCTCTACAGTTATTATGTTTAGTCGTAGTTCTGTTACTATTAAAGCTCCTATTATTAATCTAAGCTAATATTACAGCTACTTCTACTGTTAGTGCTGCCATACATCTTTGCCTACCTGTCTGTCTGTCTGTCTGTCTGTCTATCTGTGTCTCTACGTCTATCTCTCTGTCTCTGTCTCTGTCTCTGTCTCTCCCTCCCTCTCTCCCTCTCTCTCTCTCTCTCTCTCTCTCTCAAACCCAACCGGTCAAAGCAGATGACCGTCCACCTAGAGTCTGGTTGTGCTCGAGGTTTCTGCCTCTTAAAAGGAAGTTTTTCCTTGCCACTGTCGCCAAAGTGCTTGCTCATGGTGGGAACTGTTGGGTCTCTGTAATAACATTATAAAGAGTCGGTCTAGACCTGCTCTATTTTGTAAAGTGTCATGAGATGACTTTTGTTGTGATTTGGCGCTACAGTGCATCCAGAAAGTATTCATACCGCTTCACTTTTTCCACATTTTGTTATCTTACAGCCTTATTCTGAAATGGATTAAATTCTTTTTTTTCCCCTCAAAATTCTACACACAATACCCCATAATGACAAAGTGAAAAATGTTTTTTAGACAATTTTGCAAACACTCAAATATTGCATGTACATAAGTATTCACACCCTTTACTATGAAACTCAAAATTGAGCTCAGGTGCATCCTGTTTCCACTGATCATCCTTGAAATGTTTCTACAACTTGATTGGAGTCCACCTGTGGTAAATTCAATTGATTGGACATGATTTGGAAAGGCACACACCTGTCCTCTATATAAGGTCCCACAGTTGACAGTGCATGTCAGAGCACAAACCAAGCCATGAAGTCAAAGGAATTGTCTGTAGACCTCTGAGACAGGATTGTATCGAGGCACAGATCTGGGGAAGGGTACAGAAAAGTTTTTGCAGCATTGAAGGTCCCAAAGAGCACAGTGGTCTCCATCATTCGTAAATGGAAGAAGTTTGGAACCACCAGGACTCTTCCTAGAGCTGGCTGCCCGGCCAAAATGAGCAATCGGGGGGGAAGGGCCTTGGTCAGGGAGGTGACCAAGAACCCGATGGTCACTCTGACAGAGCTCCAGCGTTCCTCTGTGGAGATGGGAGAACCTTCCAGAAGGACAACCATCTCTGCAGCACTCCACCAATCAGGCCTTTATGGTAGAGTGGCCAGACGGAAGCCCCTCCTCAGTACAAAGCACATGACAGCCCGCTTGGAGTTTGCCAATAGGCACCTGAAGGACTCTCAGACCATGAGAAACAAAATTCTCTGGTCTGATGAAACCAAGATTGAACTCTTTGGCCTGAATGTCAAGCGGCAATGACTGGAGGAAACCAGGCACCGCTCATCGACTGGCCAATACCATCCCTACAGTGAAGCATGGTGGTGGCAGCATCAGGCTGTGGGGATGTTATTCAGCCACAGGAACTGGGAGACCAGTCAGGATCGAGGGAAAGATGAATGCAGCAAAGTACAGAGAGATCCTTGACGAAAACCTGCTCCAGAGCACTCTGGACCTCAGACTGGGGCGAAGATTCACGTTCCAACAGGACAACCACCCTAAGCACACAGCCGAGATGACAAAGGAGTGGCTTCGGGACAAGTCTCTGAATGTCCTCGAGTGGCCCAGCCAGAGCTGGACTTGAACCCCATTGAACATCTCTGGAAAGACCTGAAAATAGCTGTGCACCGACGCTCCCCATCCAACCTCATCGAGCTTGAGAGGATGTGCAAAGAAGAATTGGAGAAACTCCCCAAATCCAGGTGTGCCAAGCTTGTAGCATCATAGAAGAAGACTGGAGGCTGTAATCGCTGCCAAAGGTGCTTCAACAAAGTATTGAGTAAAGGGTGTGAATACTTATGTACATGCGATATTTGAGTGTTTTATTTTTAATACATTTGCAAAATTGTCTAAAAAAACATTTTTCACTTTGTCATTATGGAGTATTCTGTGTAGAATTTTGAGAGAAAAAAATTATTGAATCCATTTTGGAATAAGGCTGTAACATAACAAAATGTGGAAAAAGTGAAGCGGTATGAATACTTTTCGGATGCACTGTATATAAATAAAATTGAATTGAATTCTAGAATAGATCATGTTAATTATGTTAATCCTATCTGTTGAATCAGAGGTGGATGACACTAAATGGGTTTAATAAAGAGTCAATCACATAATGATCTCAGCCTGTCAATGCCTGTGTTACAGCAGTAAGGAATGATATTGACATGGTGACTTACTTTAGTATCTTGAGGGGTATAGACGTGTCCTTGATGGCAACAATGACCCCACCGTGGTCCAGGTACAGGATGTGATGTTCCTCCTCGAAAACCTTGTAAGATGTGACACAAAAAGATCATAAAATCATGAAAAACAAACAATTGTAGAGAGGTTCTTGAAAAAGTACACCTCTACAAGTTGTACAAGCTGTACTTGGGCGTACAGTTTGGAGTAAAAGAAACTGGACAGATTGATGGTGTAAGTTTGATGGTGTAAGTTTCATGAGAAGTGTAGAGAAGGTTAGGAGGGGAGTGCCGAGTGTAGAGAGGGAAAACAAGAAGAAGCAAGGCAGGCCATGATGTACCTGTCTCCACGTCTTCCCGCTGTCTGAAGTGATGTACATCTCTTCCTTATACTCTACTAGCTTGGAGCCAAGGTTACCTGAAAGGAAAGATGAGGAATTGAAAATGTCATTAGGGTTAGGGTTATATGAGCCATGCAACAACAACAGACTCAAAGAGAGAGAAGAACACAGACATGTGAGGAGACTAGATAGTGGATTCAACCTTTTTATTGCTTTACTTTCCCTTTAACAATTGACCAAATGGGAAGACGGGCCTATGGAAATTCTGTTTACCTAAAACATTGCAAAATTGGCTGAAATATTATAGAAAAGAAGGGGTTGCTTTGTCTGATCAAAATAATTTCAGATGAGGTGGGTTCTGAACTGTTAGAAACATATATAAACATATAAGATATATAGAGTGCCACAGGAATGAGTCCTAAAACCCGGAAATGAGTCAGCATTTTTGCACATCCAGTTCCCTGGACTCGAAGTCAATGGGTTCTTTTGAATGGGTTTTTGGTTAGATGCCTGAAATAAGGTCCGTGGTTAACACAAGCTCAAAAGATTTTCACATTTTGTTCTACAACATCAAATGCGTCAGTAAATACCCTCACTCATGAATTTTGAAGCTTTTATGTGTCACCAAAACAAATCAAATTACAAGTTGGAAGCTTAGTGGTGGTGACTTGAAGTAATGCGACTGTGGGGTTGTTGAGTTTCAGAAGTCCGCTTTAGAAAATTACACTTTACTTCTATTTGGGGTCTCAGAAACTGCAGCTGTAAAACTTTATCGGTTCTATATCTGTGATTGGTGTTGACGATACTTTTCACACACCACTTCCCCATCCAAGTCGCAAACGGGTCTATTGGTTTTGGAGTTTTATAACAGTTTGTTCATAAAAGGGCTCCGATGTCACAATGTTAGATAACATACTGTACATTTCTTTGTCTAAGACTTTTTGGCATACCAATTATGTATGTGTTGTTCATGCGTAGCCAATTTAACATATAATGCATGAAATATTTCCTAATGTGGTGTAATAACAATGCTTAGTGGTAATTTCCTTATTTAGGTTTGTGGCAACAGGAGGGATAATTACTTTACAATTTTTTACTTATTGGGTTTTACTAAGGTCCAAAAGGAAGAGCCAACATTTAAAGGAAAAAAAAAATGTAATTTTGCAATTCTTATCATTATTTTTACACATACAGCAGTGGAGCCCCCAAACAATGAGGAAGTAAAGTCAATGTCAACAAAACACAAGGGTTAAAAAGTCCAAATTTTAGACTCTCTATGCATCTGAAAATGTTGACATTGTATCTCATTAATCTGACTTATGTCATCATTTAGATTTACTGGTTTATAATTTTGACTTAAAAATGTTTGAATTGGTCGGTCGAACTTATTTTGTCCTAATTTTGACTTATTGTCTCTCAATGTTGTGACTAGCATCTGCTAATTTTAGTTAAGGTTATACTATGTTAGTGTTCTATGTTCTGTGTGACAAAAAAAGAAAAGAAAAAGAAAATGGCAGAGTTAAGATATCCTGCCTTTTAATCCAGTCCAAAACAGTGGATCCTACCCCTCCCATAATGCATCTTAATGGCGTCTTTCATTAGACCCTCCCTGTCTAGGGATGCCCATGTGGTTTCAAGCTCCACTCTTCCAGTTGTACCCGGACTTTCTGTTACACATTTCTGGTCTCTAAGCCAGAGACACGATAGCCCTGATGACATCATAATGATGGTTAATTTGTCAGACCCTCCAAAACTACAAAAGGCATGACAGTGTTTTTAGTGGTCCTCATAAGTAAACTGAACCTGATGTGTGCATTTTGTGAAACGCCTCTTTAAAAAGTCATGATTTTCAACTTCGTATCTCTCAAATTCAAGCTACCATTATTCCTAACGTTTTATGGCTTTAGTTTTTTTTTTTTTCCTGGCTTCCATAGTGGACAGAGAGATGCAATGCGTGACCTACATAGCTTATTTTCCTATCTCATGAACAGACACAGGCAGCTCACGCATCCTTATTCTGTTATTCTTTTTGCTTTCAGTCGGGAGTGCCCGTGCACAAACAAACATGGTGAAGTATTCAATAAGTAAAATGGCTGGCGGTACGGTGGATTCCTCTGTGTGTTAGAGTGCTCAGGCATGAAGCAGTGTGGATTTATACCCAACCATTGCACACACAGAAAGGAATACTTGAGTCAAAGCTCTTCTCGGGGTAAATGGGGGTTTGTTTCTGGAGGAGTGGCCCTTTAGCCCTTGTAGCTCAGCCACGCGGACTGTCTGCATATAATGGAGTGTTATTGTAGAAGCTGCAGACCAAAACAAACCATGCTGTCTGACAAACACAAAAAGACACACATGGGAATCTAGACATGAGTTAGCTTCTCTTCATTTGCTGAAATGGTGGTCATGTCTGTCACTTCATATAATAATACTAAACATTTTGGTTGTACTTGATAATTTCCCCTTCCTCGTAAGTTGGGCTGTAATTAAAGAGGACCTATTATGCTTTTCCTCATTTTCTGTCATATATATAATGTTACAATGTCGGATATTCATACTAAACGTTGTCAAAGTTACCAAATAATGAGGTAAACATGAAAAAGTAATTCCTGTGAGCCAAAAGCTCAGGCTTCAGACTGCTCTGAACTCTCTGTTTCAGTTTTTTCAACCACTGTGTGCGGCATGGTGGTGCAGTGGTTAGCACTGTCACACGGGAGGTAAAGCTGGTTAGAGTGGGTTGGGGGTTCGATCCCCGGCTGCCCCTGTCATGTCGAAGTGTCCTTGAGCAAGACACTGAACCCTAAGCTGCTCCCGATGGAGACCAGCACCTTGCATGGCAGCTCGGTCACCATCGGTGTGTGAATGGGTGAATGAGACTTAGCTGTAAAGCGCTTTGGGAACCGTGAAGGTTGAAAGGCGCTATATAAGTGAGACCATTTACCATTTATCTGATGTCAGATAGGCACGAATGTCCTTATATGGTATCTCTGCTCCAGGCACAGACCAGATTTTTCCAATTTTTGACACTTGAAGTGATGCAAGGTATGACGAATTTAAGCAGGTGCATTACCATGATAATATCAGCAATATCTACACTGAATAAGCTCAATACTACATCACATAGTTATCGAATTTTATATTGAAAAAACGTGTGATACGTGATTTTTATCTAGTTATCACTGCATACTGATTATATTTGATAGCTCCAAAGACGGAAAAGATGGAGCTTCCATCAACTGAGCGTATCACACCAGTTTAAAACTACAATGTTTATGTGATGAAAGAAATGCTAACTTTCAGAACTCTGCCAAGCTGCAGGCTCTCAGTGTTGTACTGGCAGAGACAGACCACATGACGGAGCAACATCTGTTTGCCTCAGTCCTGCATCTTCAAGGTGGCGCCACAGTTTTTAGTTTTTGCTTGGGTTTGAGTTTCGATACGATATGATTCTCTTTTCTCTGTGTAGAAATGGGTCCCACACAGTGTTTGGACCAGAAACATTGATTGCGTCAATTGACGAGTGTGAAAAAAGATTCAGAAATGCCAGGTGGCGATAAGGTCACACAGTCAAGAACAAAAAGAAGAAAGAAAGAAAAAGAAAGAAAGAAAGAATTTTTGCTTTGGAGACTCACCAGCACCCATGATGAGGCCTGGAGCAGAGTCTTTGGTGTGGACGGTCCCAGACACGTAGGGGTTGTCCGCCCAGCGCAGGTGGAGGTGGAGGTGACAGTCCGGCTGCGCAACAGAATTTAACGTGAGGATAAAAGTGTAATTCTCGACCCGAATACACACAGATCCACCATCTAACAGGTTGTTTTACAGTTTAATGATTCTTAGCGCGCCTATACCTGACAATCAGTATCGGGATTCGGTGCTCCATGAACATGGGGTAAGATCTTGAATGGAAGCTAATTCATTTCAAAAGAGAGAGGATCAGACTTGATGCTTTAAACCTCAATGGGCAGAGGATAACAGATGATACGATGCAATCTATCAGGGTACCATGTTGTGATAGGACAATCACTAACCGTGTTATGTCTGTAGTATGTTGGAGCCACAACATCCTGTTTGCAGCAACAGAGTAATTAATGAATAAAGTAAATGCATTTCTTATCACCTGTCTTCACTGACACTTTGTGTTAGTGGAACTCTGTTTTAATCTCATTATAATGTACTCTACTCATAGATATCACATTATATTAGTATATACATATCACATTGCTGTGGTGCTTTAAAATGTTTGTTTATGTCAAGACAGCCATTTAAAAAAATATCATCTCCAGTTAGGTAATCCACCACAGTACACATCATGTCTGCTTTTATTGTTGTCAGTTATGCTGGAACGTAGACATCTATTCTGCAGTAATATGAGTGAAGCGCTGTACAGGGCCGCACTGCTCCTGCAGTCTGTCCCCGACCGTCACATCTTACCAGATCATTTCTGAGTGTGTGAAACCTCCCGCTTCTGTTTCAGTGTGATGAGAACACTTAAAACTGGTACATGTTAAGTGAAATGCATGTTTTGCGCTCTTTGACCAGCTTCAGACCATGTGTGTTTCTCAGCTCATATTACCTGTGCTCTTTTTCACAGCCATGGTGATCTCATTTCAAGGGGAACACTAAATACATGCTTGTCTTTTTGTGGTTCATATGGTACTTTGTGGGACTTCCCAACACCGGACTAAATGCAGACTGTGGACATCCCATGCACTTCATCCAGACATTGTGATAAAGTGCCTCTGTGCATACAGTAGGTCATTACTCTCAGCCAGTCCCTGTCAGGTGGTAAGGTAATGGGTAAAGCTGACAGTGTGCGCCTGATACAGTGACACATTAGGTCTAGTATCGGGCTTCGTCTAGATCGGTGACTTGTCATGTCAGTCAGGTGATGTGGGTCTGAATTAACGCTGTCTCTCTGGCTGATAGACTTAAATGATGTGAATCCAGGCGAGCTGATTGTCTTTGCACGCCATCACGTTTTGGTATGGTCGAGGCCAAACAGAAGAGGAAGTCAATATCAGAGCGAACAGCTGTGTGTGTGTGTGTGTGTGTGTGTGTGTGTGTGTGTGTGTGTGTGTGTGTGTGTGTGTGCATCCCAGCGATGGTAAACAAGTCTAGAGCTGAAGTCTCCCTTCAAGTCTGTCAGCTGACTTTCAAAGAAAGGATCAGACTCGCTCTCCCTCCACAGTATCTCCCTGTGAGGTGTGACGGATGTATACCAGACTGTAGGTGTGTCATTGTTGTCTTTGTTGTCTCGACCCTGCAGAGGCAACTTTGACGAGATGAATGGAAGAGCTACTGTAGGCAGGCGTCTCACACACATTCCTCAAAGTACAACACCTCTCTAACTTTGTGTTCACCGTCTGAGCAACCTGGTTGACAGGTTCTGATTTTGACGGATGGCAGACGCAAAGTTTGAACATATTGTCTAGTAGTGGCAGTATCTAGTCTTTAGCAGCTTTGGTAGTGCACTGTAATAGTATGTCATTAAAAAAAATCAATGATCAACTTTAAAAAATCAACAGTGACACAGTATTTTCAGGCCACCATGTGTAGACTTTGAAAATCAGGAAGACGGGAAGTGCGGCAGACAGCAAAGCACTGCTACCTGTCATGGATCTGACCTGGGAGACACGGGACCTCCACCTCTCCATTCACTCCTCGCCCTATGATACCTGCGTGAATCATTCCTTTCACTACACTTGCCCCCGTGAGAGTTAGCGGCATGCTTACAGGTGTCTTCACCTTTCCACAAAAAGAGATGTTTGGCAAATGAAACATGTTTGGAACACAGCCTGTCACACCTTAAAGGACAAGTTCATTTTAGGAAATTCGCTTTCTTGCAGAGAGGCGAGAAGAGCAATACCACTTTCATGTCTGTACGGTAAATATGAAGCTGCTTGCCAGCACTTTAATCTGTTTAATCTGTACAAATCAATGCAAAAACAACAAATCGCTGTTATGCAGATTAAACAAACATGATATAGCTTGTTAATTAGTGAGCTTTGGAGGTGGTGGGCGGATTGTGTTACCTTCGGACAGGGCCAGGGTTCCACCTTCTTTAATAAAACATGGCCGACTATTTCTTGAAATCAATAAAGTAGTGCTGGCTAAATCACATTATCCTGTTTAAGGTGTGACAGTTTGTGTTCCTACGTCATTAATTTCCCCAAAATCTCCAAGAAAAGAGAAAGGAAAGTCACGGCCATAATTCATGCAATGTATCATGGGGGTAGGAATATGGTGGATAGGTAAATGCCAATGGTAGCAGCGTAAAGCCTTGTTTATGTTCGCGTGAGAAGGCTGCCATAGATGTCACGTGAGCTCTGAGACTGCACAGAGGTGTTTATGCTTAACGGGCGTTTCATTGCAGTATTCTCCAAAACGCCAAATATGGCGGCAGCCTCTCTCCATGAGTTCAGAATCATGTGGCCGTCCCTGTGCTCTCTCATGGAAGGGTCGTAGAGGTGCTTGAAATGACGGACCTGCTCGGCCGGTCTAGTTTCACGGGCGTGTCGCCCACTTACAAAAATTCAGCGGTGCACGACCACATGCTGCTACAGCTTACGGAGCCTTCGGCATGGCGCGATGACGTCATTTTGGGCGTGAGAGCCTCGTGCCAGATACACTACGGCGACCATAAATCCAGCTTAAGTGTGCCATTTCATGAGAGATTTACCAAAGGTGGGTTGTTTAGCTCAGCACTCTGTGAAAATGTAGCGAATTGATAGCAATATTGTTAAGGGCTGGCTCAGGCCTGCCTGGACCAGCCCCCTAGTTATGCTGCTATAGGCCTACACTGCTGGGGGACTTCCCATGATGCACTGAGCTTTCCTCCTCTCCCTCTTCATCTTTGCACATTCATCACAGTCCAATGCATGTTACTAACTTTATTTCTTCTCCGGAGTTTCTTTGTGCTTTGTCGACTCGTAGGTCGCTGTGGATCGTGGTCCTGGTACGCCTGGGTGCTGCTGCCGCCATGGGCCTGCCTGACTCTCATCTCTACAGTTATTATGTTTAGTCGTAGTTCTGTCACTATTAAAGCTCCTATTATTAATCTAAGCTAATATTACAGCTACTTCTACTGTTAGTGCTGCCATACATCTTTGCCTACCTGTCTGTCTGTCTGTCTGTCTGTCTATCTGTGTCTCTACGTCTATCTCTCTGTCTCTGTCTCTGTCTCTGTCTCTCCCTCCCTCTCTCCCTCTCTCTCTCTCTCTCTCTCTCTCTCAAACCCAACCGGTCAAAGCAGATGACCGCCCACCTAGAGTCTGGTTGTGCTCGAGGTTTCTGCCTCTTAAAAGGAAGTTTTTCCTTGCCACTGTCGCCAAAATGCTTGCTCATGGTGGGAACTGTTGGGTCTCTGTAATAACATTATAAAGAGTCGGTCTAGACCTGCTCTATTTTGTAAAGTGTCATGAGATGACTTTGTTGTGATTTGGCGCTATATAAATAAAATTGAATTGAATTGAATTGAATTGAATATGTCCTCTGTTTGAACATGTTAGTTTTGAGAAGAATTCTAATCAGTGGATGGAATGCATTCAGTAACAACAGTATAGTCCTAAATTGGCCATGGAATCTAGCCAGTCATAATGCTACATAATGTACAATTTCCCCCCAGGGATCAATAAAGTATTTCTGATTCTGATTCTGATTCTGATAAAATACAGCAACCTGTTGATGTTTTATGGTGTGTTGTGTCTGAGCCGACCAAAGCCAGCCAACTGTATGACTGGTAGATGTATTCTGTTCCTATCCAGACAATTAATGGTGGCACAGAAATAGTTGCTGGCCGCCCTCCTCCACACAGCTCAATTTTGGAATTTGGAAGTTTTTATTTCTACTTGTTTGGCAGAACTGTTGTCCATCAAGTCAAATTACACACATAGCGAAACAAAGTACACAACTCTCATTGGCTGTCAACTGATTTGCTGGTCAGCTTTTTTCAGCCAATAAGATTCCTCACTATTTTGTGGTCGCTGCAGCCTATTGGAAGCTGAC
This sequence comes from Enoplosus armatus, assembly GCF_043641665.1. Lineage (NCBI taxonomy): Eukaryota > Metazoa > Chordata > Actinopteri > Centrarchiformes > Enoplosidae > Enoplosus > Enoplosus armatus. Next base: position 16,217,672 of record NC_092202.1, read on the forward strand.
TGGTTGATGTCACTGGAATGTGGACACTCAGTAATTGCTAACACTCACTCACTTTAAAGCTGCAAATGAATTGTATCACGTTCTAGTAGCATTAAGGTCACACACTCAGAGTAGGAGCAGAGTAAGTAAAGAAAAAAAGGAAACAGGGATGTTTTGTGAGGTCAGCGCTTACCGCTTTGCAGCTGATCGGCTTGCCATTCATGTCCGTAGTAGGTGGGGCCAAGGGTTCCCAGTCTCGTCCTTTGTTATAGGTGATGAGAGTTGTCACTTTGCCATCGATTTTCTGATTGGCCAGGAAGACTCCTTTGATTCCACGTACCTGGGAAACAGTGTTTCTTACGAATTACGTTTTTCATTGGTAAGAGGAAGAATGTGTTATTTATTCCTTCAAAAGTCCCATAGTCTCACTTTAATCCAGTGTATGGATCTTCAAGTTGTAACTTTCCTAATGCAGTCACAGAATATGGGAAGAAAGGAGAATGTGGTGACGTTACACCCAGGAAGAATTCTTATGAAGATGTCCAAACATAAGACTGCTGTGACTGGATTGTAACTTTACTTTGAACTATACAGCTACATTTAGAATATTAACTGGGACATAAGAGAAGGTGCCCTTTAACTGTCAGCGGCGGTTGAAAGCTGAATTATCCGCAGCGCAATATGTTACGGAGCAATGTGAGGCTGAAAGGAAACCACTGACACAGAAACTGCAGGCCTGTAAAAGTTTAATTCACTGAAATCAATACATACTGCATGTTTGTTTGCAGCTCTGAGGTTGTTAGCTTCAGGCTGTGAAGTTGGAACATTACACAGCAAGACGATGATGAGGACAGACATTTAAACAGAGCCTGGCAGCATGTCAGACATGTCTCCATCCGCAGACTACCACAGCCCCCTTTGTTATCTATTATGCAGCACTGATGTTTATAGAGTAAAACAAGGTAATTGTTTAAATCAAAGTACATAAGCCTGCTTTTATTCACTCTGGATATCTGGCATCTCTCCTTTCTGTCTGCACTTCTTCATCTCTCCACTTTTGATCGGACCTTCGTCTTCTCCTCATTTTTTTTTAAATTTTTTTTTGCTCCTTTGCCTCAAGTTTTTATCCTTCCCCTGTATGCTGTTTGCCTCTCCATCTCTATCTACAAGCCTGTGATGAGAGTGCAGCCTGGAGCGAGGGATGAGAGAGAAGGAGAAAATGAGTTCTGTTGTGAGGGTCCGTCGCCTCTTTCTTTTTGCTCCGACACTCTCCTTCTTCCTCTTCTACTTGTTTCATGTCCCCGGCGTCCATTCATCTAGAGGCCTTACCAAAACACTCGACGGCGACACAGAGGTGAACAATAGCTTGACTGCTAGAACACGCAGACTGAAAGGAGGGCAAGGCTAACACGGGAGTCCTTAACCAGATGTCTTCATATTTAATGCAAGATTGCTTTCAGTAAAGTAAGACATCAGCGGCTGTGAATGCATACAATTAATATCCATTTAGGTGGAGGAAACTTGCATGCAGCATGTATCTGACAGGCCTGTCGAGCTTTGGGTTTCTCCACATAACAAAGTGGTGTGCATGGGTCTGTAGCTGGAGCGATACTAGCAAAAGAAATGTTTAAATAGTGTGTTTATCTGCTATAACATAAACTGCAATGGTTAGCATGTCCATCTACCTAGCTTAGTATATCATTACACGAGTTTGTGCAGTCATAGGTTACCACTACTTTACCACCACTAGCGTGTCCACTGTGTAGCATTTCTCCACAACAATTCCAGTTTCGGGAATTGTTGGCGGCTCTGTGCTGCTCTTTAATGGATTCCAGGAGGTTTTCACTCCAGCAGCTCCAGCTAATGTCACTACTTTTTAAAGATTTACGTCTTCAAAGGTAACCAGTGGGTTTGTGGGTGACAGTGACAGACACGTTAGGAAAGTCAGAAAGAGACTAACTAACACATTGTTGGTTTTGGTCTTTTAATGGGATTTGTTGATGAAGATTAGTGACAGATTAATCCTTCAAGCATGATTAAATTGTTCTTTTTCATGACATAGTTACATCCACTTAGAAGTGCTTCACACTGATTGGCTGCTCTGGACTGTGTGGAGGTGAAGAGTCCCCAGAGGAGACGGAGCTTTAGACATTTAGACCCTGCTTTGATTTGGACTCAGCTGTGTTCACAGGAATAATTAATTACATACAATGTTTATGTATGGCTAAGTACTCTATGGGGCCTTTGTCCATGGCCATAATTAATGTCCCACTCCTTCACCCCATCTCACCTCAAGTATGTCGATGAGGACATTCTCCTCTGGCTGCTTGGTGCTGCGAACATTCTCCAGGACGATGGAGTAGTAGACGCCCTGGGGGTCCGACTGGTACAGGTTATATGTGTCCGACTGGTACCACTCCTGGAGGGCGAGGAAGACCTGGTTCTCGTCCGTACTCACTATCTGAACATCCTGGGGGCAGAGATGGAGGGATGGAGGTAGAAGAGAGAAGGAGAAGTAGGGGTCAAAAAGGGACAGTATTTTCTGAACCAGTGGGGTTGGGAATGAAAGAACAGTAGAGGAGAAAATGATTGAATTTGAAGAAACAAAAAACAGGGAAAAGAGATTAGACAAGTGGAAAGCAAGAAAAAAAACAAGAGAAGGGGTAAAGCTGAAAATAAAATAAAAGCAGCAAGTGATGACAGGTTGGGAAAAAGAAAGAGAGGAAAAAGGAAAATCAAAGAGGAAAAAGAGAGGAGAGAGTAGAAAAAGCAGTAAAGGCAGCAGATTCACAGAAAGGTTACAGTAACTCACTGTGAGCCAGAGAACATAATCCGATAAATATAGAGCCACACAGTCACAGAAACAAACTGGGGGAGATAGGGGAACGCTTTGCCCATCCAAAAACTGTTTTTGGCAGCTTGGAAAATTTGTTAGGTGTTCTTGTCAAAGCTCGTGAGCCTTCAATGCAAATGGCTTCATCACTCATGAAAGAGTGTAACGACAGCGCAAAGAGCGACTCAGCACTTTCTCTGTGTTAGTGATTACATTAACATAACATTTGAAGATAAAGCCATCAGAGCGAGGGGGAAAGTGCCCAAGAAGGTGTGTCTCTAATCATTGACACTCTGCCATCTTGCTCAGAAAAAAACACTAGAGCTCAATTACCCTGGGATTTATGGTTGTGGCTCTGAGTAATAACAGTATTGAAAGCCGTGCTCTAATCTTCATATTCATAAATGTACTGTATCTGAGTCACCCAGCAAGCTGTGGAGGTATTGCCAGGAAGACAATTCAGCTACAAAAAAAAGGGAAAAAAAAGGACCCAAGCAGTACCCATGGATGTTCAGTTCACCCTGATACACCTGGGACATGAACTGGAGTAACTGGTTGATTTCTTGGCCCAATATCTCTATGAAGGGTTGAGGTTAGGGTAAGGGTTCTATATCATTATTGTTATATTGGACAATTCCACATCTCATGCTTCTAGTCAAATTTGCTCATCATTTAACTCTACCCCTAACACAGGCAGCTCAGGCTACTCACAAAACCTCTTTTGAGGTCAAAACTACGCAACACATAGCTGGTGGACATAACATACTGTCATTGCAGATACTGAAAAAAGAAACGGAGTATTCATGTAATAATGTCGTAAAGACTACTGAGTACTCACGTAATAATGTAGTAATGACTACTGAGTACTCATGCACTAATGTGTACTTAGAGGAGCACTTTTCAACCGGAGCCAGAGCTCAAACCCCCAATATGCTCTACCACCTGTGTGTGCTGTCATAGGCAGAATAATGCAATACTGCTGTGAATGAGGCGTAGGATATTGGCTGTGCAGAAACAGGTCACAGTTCACACAGTTGTGTGTGTGTGTGTGTCCCAGGGTAGCCAAACCTCAAAGAAATATTCTCTCTGAACTGTCGAAATATATAACAATAATAAAATCTGAGCCTGCCCACATTTGTATCAAAATAACAAAAAAAAAATTGAAGATACAGAAAGAGATTTGTTTCTATGTATATGTTCCTCCCAGTGACTCTTCCTACTGCAACGAGGAAGTCTTCCCACATCCACATACCCAGGTCTGCAGATTTCAGGCGCTGTGAAATGTGCTGATCTGTGGAGACCGAAATGCATATACTGGCTCCTGTCCAGACTTAAACTCAAAGAGAATGGTAACAAACAGACATTTGGACAAAACCTTCCCCAAAACACAACTAACCTTCCTCGCCATAATTCTGACCCAACTCCAACTTTCTGTTAATCTGAAGTTCATTCGACAGTTGTTGCTTAACATTTGCCTCGTACCTAGTTTATATTACCTTTAAAATCTTTTTGGATTTTTTATAAGTTAAGTTTTGTCCATGAAAGTATAGAAAGTTTCAGGACTGGTCTTTTCATATGCAAATACACTCCCAAAAACACAGATGAGAAAAGACATAGAAGATTCAAAGAGTCATGTAACTCTCTTTATAACACCAGTTTGAAAAGCCTTAGTCGTATTCACACACTCAAATAAACTTCAAAACGACCATTAGTTTTCTTAAAGTAACCAAAATCTGGAAATATAATATAACATAATAAAATATAATGATACTTTCAACAAATGTGTTCTACAAGCAGAAACTCCATTTTACCACCACTTGTGAAGGGTGTAAGTGTACAGATGGTATGATGGTAGGAATAGGATGGAAAGGAAAAAGTACAAGGATTGGAATAATCTGCAGTCCAAGAGTCGAAACAGTCCGCTTTGTCTTGAACTGGATCCCAGTCCACCTTTATCTGGTTGACAAACTGGTGCCAGAAGCAAAAATACAGAGCCAAAATGTAGAAGAATGCTGACAAAAAAGAAAAACGACTGTGCAAGACATGCAAAATGTAGTCTAAACTCAATGATCTCTGGTACATAACTGGAGTCAGTGGCATTTGAGCCAGGCTCTTACATTTCACCATAGCTAAAGGAGCTAAATGTAGCATGATAAGGGCAAGGGAAAGACAAATAGTCATGGGAAATCTCTGCATCTGGGATGCCAAGTTGTGTGCTTTGAAAATGCCACCTGTTTGGCTTCAAGGGCATTGTCCTTTACACTCCAGCCGAAATCCTGACTTGAAATTGCAGGATATCTCTTCCAGCGTCCCTCTCATTGGTGCCGCATCACTGAGTACCCTCTGAAAAAAATACCATCCATCCATCTGTGTCAGGGCCAGCAGGGCCACAGTCACCCCAGGGACAAGGGCCACCCGTGGTAGTGAAATATCAGAGATCTTGGGTCCTAGAAGCTGCACAAACCACTGGACACAATAATAACCTACACTCGGATTCAGACTCTCCTTGACCCAAACTCAGCATGGTGTTAATAACACTACAAAGGCAAAGACAGAAAGAAATAATGAGATGGTGAAGGCTAAAAGCTCAATTTACACTTGAATGGAAACTGTGTGGGTGCAGAGACACTCCATGCGCATCCTCAAAACTGTAAGCACCTTTTGTACCAACCACAAGAATGAGTGAAAATCAGCGGTGTGATTAGTCGGCTGTGAAGTATGCACGGTAGCAAAAACCCACACTGTGGTATGAATGAAACAAGACACAGGAGCTGCTACAGCAGAGCGGAGGGTGAAGGTGAAACAGATGTTGCAGCACTCAACCTTATGTTTTCATTCATCTTGTGTTACTTTTTAATATATCGCGTTTTATTGATGACATTATCAAATGTGCTGAAATATGAAATAAGATGTTCTGTCACCTAACATGTTGTGTATGTTATCTATCTTTGATGATCATTGCGCTTTCTTTTGTTTTTGTTTACCTTGTCGTTATACCTACTTTCCCTCAAACTACCTTTTTTACATCTACTTATGATTTCTTTCACGTCATGTGGACGACATGTCAACACAACAAGAACTACTGTAAGTAAAGTGTCTGTCACACTAGCACTGACATTCTCATAGCATGACAGCTAACTGTTAGCATACTGAGAGGTTTTCATAGCCTATCTCATGGCCTAGCAACAGCCTTGACAGCGACACATTGATTGACTGACACAGACAAATCAGTCAAATCAAGTTAACGAAGATTGAAATACATTAAAACATTAAAACCTTAGCTTCACAAGCCTAAAGTGAAGCAACTTGAACTGTACCACTGTATCTGTATCTGTCGATTCACATATGCCCAACATTGTGCCGCAATATTAACAATGATGTTGCTGTCGGTGAGCTTATTTACTAACCACCGCTAAGGAAAAACTCAGCACATAGATGGCACCTAACGGTACATGAAACAGGTTATTTACCACTCATTTTTAATATCGTTTAGCAACAAAACTGGTACAACAAAACAACATTATGCTCTGGGGGAACATTACTAACTTTTTTTCATGTTGGTTTTCAGAGTGAAAATGAATACATTATTCCTTTTTATCAAATTGTTTTTTTTGTATGAGCAAACCCATACCCCCAAACTCTGGCCCCTAGAGGAATCATCACGCCTGCCACGATGTAGGGCTATTATGACAGCGATGCGCACGCGACTAATGCATTAATGATGAAGTTTCATTACAATTATTTTTTTATTCCATTATTATCATTTGTTATTTATGATATTATTTATTATTCAGATTTCAACTTAGGGTGCAATGCATACTTTTGCACCCTCGTAGAACCGTGCCCGGTTCTGATACACTGGCTACTTCACATGAGAAAGATGGCTCCTTACGTAAATGTGTTTATAGTATTTTATCTGATGCTGCCAACCAGTACCAGGTGTTGGAAATCCTCATCACCTCACCCTGCCTTTCCTCGGTATGGATGAGGGAGGGCAGGATAAACCACCATATAAAACCTTTCCAAATCGAAAAAACCCTTTGCTTCCCTTGTAGCCTGGGTTTTAACTCCACTTCACTGATCCACGTTGGATTGATCATCAAGTTCCTGAATGTCTAAAAGACTACTGGACAATTTCAGAACAATCCTGCAGGCAGTCCATCATTTCTGGTCCATTTGCCTTGAGGGCTGTAAAGTCTCCTGGATTTGCCAACTCCACGCTGGTTGAATGACTGTTTCTCTTCATTGGCCATCCTGTTGAGGGACATTTTTACTGTGGTTCAGGACAAGACTTGTCACACCCCAGCAGAACTAACAAAGAACTAGAAAATCACAGTATCCAGTAGGCTGTAGTCTATAAGGGTTGAGACTCCGTGCTTGGCTCCAGATGTGCCTGTGCTTATAAAGTGACCTATCCTTTACCAAATTCCCAGCTACATCAATGTTAGACATTCTATTCCATGCCACATGCTAAAACTGTCATACTTTCTTGATATAAGCAGGGGCTTGAAGTAAGTCCATCACTTATGTCATTTCTCATACTCCTGCTGGAAGCTCACACACACTCCACTTCCAGGTTTCTTTTAAAAAGATTAAACTACATCATTACCCCCTTCTTCTTGCAACATTGCTGAGACTCACTGATGGACAGAACGGTGTGGGGAGCGTCTTGCTCATTTCATTAAAAAAAATGGACAACATCTGATATAAGATTTCCCCCCGGCAGTCAGCTGTGACATAATAACCTCTTCAGTGTGCTCACCCTCTCTCAGCAGCGTTAAGCTCATTTCCTTTCAACAGATCCCATTAATCATTAAAATCCTCATCATACTCCTTGGACATTATTCACACTGAATTCTGTAAAGAGGTCTTTGATACAGTCGCCCCACACATTTTACCTTTCACAGAGACTTCACTGGCTTCTGGCTCCAGTCCTTTAACATACCCTTTTGAAGATAAGTTCAATCCTCTTAGTAATTACAGGCTTATTTCCAAATTGCCGCCTTGTCCAAGCTGTCATTGCACAACCCTGAAGAATCAGGTGTGAGTGGCCACAAACTGTCTGACTGATTGTTGATCTGATACAGTGAAGAAGTGAACACACACGATACATACGAGTTTGGAACGTACTGCTACCTGGACAGAGCCAGACGTTGACAGCAATACAAGTTTTCACCTTCTCTGGACTACTCCTGAGATTGTTCAATACTATTGCTAACCTGTATGCTCGATTCTAATTAATGTGCATGCTGGTGATAGAGTACTCGGCACTTACATACCTTACGTACTGAACGTCCACCCGTATGCCAATGAATATCTTATGGGCTTCGGGGCTTGCAGCACTCATTCCTGCACAAGACAAGACAGTATACTCTGTGCTGAGTAGCCTGTGGATACCAGAGTTTGGTTCACTGCTGCACTTTGGTGGATAGTTCGACTGCGTGTTGGGTGTGCTAGAGCAAGTACTCGTTTTGCCTATTGTGTGACAAAATGATCTCAAGTCGAAGTCCACTCACTATCTTTTAACTACATCCCACAGGCCTTATCATCATTATTTATATAATAAATAAAATCACAAATTCTCAAAGGGCTTTAGAATCTATATAACATATAACTCCTGCTAACCTTAGACATTCGCTTTGGATAAGGAGAAAAAAAAGAAACCTCAGGATCCGTCTGTCGTATATACACGTGTGCATATATACAGTGAAGCCAGAAATAACAATATTGAAATACAATACAGAGAAACCAAATGACAATATTAGGTAAATAGAGTGCACCTATGATTCCCTAGGTAAAGGTGCACTTCCAAACTCGCAAGTTCGATGCATTTAAGTGCAACAGACACCAGCTGCATCATACCAAACACTGAACGGGTCAAGCAGACCCAAAAAGTGGTCAAGGTATGGCGGCCAGGAAGTGCCGATCTGGGGAGAGTTGGCAGGTGTTAATGTGTGAAATAGGACAATGGACAAAAATACTACGGCTGCATCATACAGCGTCAGTGCGTGTAGCCCTTCAGAGGTACAGGCCTGGGGCCAGATGCATACTGTAAACCATGTGTACACAAAAGACACGCGTGCGCCTTTTCCCCCACACATAAGCGGATATTTATTAAGCGTGATTTATTATGCGGTGGTGAGAACATGCGCACCTCATGCAGACTTCAGACCAGAATCGTGACGTGAGAGGACGTAACCTTTTAGTAAAACATTGTTTGTTTAGGTTGTTTGACAATTTCAGTGAGATTGTGAATTAATTTACAGTGTTAAAGGATGAATGGTTTGCGGTGGTCCGAGGCAATAAGGACGACTTCGTTTCGAACATGTCAAATACAGTGAATGTGATATGTGTGCATCCCGTGCCTCCACTTTAAATGCCAGTGTTAAATGAGGGTCACTGCATATCTTCCGCTTGGACTTCACTAAAACAAGGTAATGCACTTTCTTGAGCTTGACCTGTCATTTTAATGAAAATGTTGAAGTTGGTTAAGGCAGATACTGACAATGGCATGCATTTCTAAATGCATACAAATAAGCACATAACACTGTACTTGTATTGTTTGTACTGATTTTTCTGAACCAGTTTTTTTTTTGCCATGCTATCGGTGGGGCCTAAGAAAAGTTGGTCCCAGACAAGGTGTCTTACTGTCTATATTTCTGTGTCATTTGTGATAGAGATTCATGATCCTAAGAGGACCGTGGTTTTGGTGGCCTTTCCTCCAGCAAAACCGTGAAGGAAAAAACAAAAAAAAATAGCAATATTGTTATTATCTATGGCAACAACCATTTATTTAAATGATTACACGGGTAAAATATTACAACATCTAAACAAGGTGGATGTCAACCCAAGGCGACAAAAGAACAGGGCGCTGTCTCTGATCGCTTAATGTCCTTGGGCCTCATTTACAAAACTGATCAGTAAGTTAAGATAAATATATATATATATATATATATATACATAATCAAGTAGATATTCCTGAAAATGTGCTTTGATGTAGAAATGATTCTACACAAAATGAAGACTAGATCAAAGTCAATTTCCTGCTGGCCACCGCATCTATTATCAGCTCATCAGCAGTGCAATTGACACTGATAATGTCAAGTGCGTGTATTATCAGTTAAAAGCACCGGGCTCTTTTCAAGTAAAAACATTATTTTTACATAATTATGTGCCTCCACGGAGCATCCACTAGTGTTATAAAAACTATTTAAGGCTGTTTTTGTTTTTAAAAGGAAAAGGTTATTCCTATGCTACACACAGTACATCCATGGTGCCAACTCTGCAGAAATGTTTCTGATGAACCTGCAATAAAAGATTATGTACACATTGGTCGAAACATCTGGGCTTCATTGGATTGTGTGTGTGTGTTGCACTGTCTGCCCTCTGTGATGCTGGAAACAATGACCCCATGTCTGTCCTGTGTGTGTGACTGGAATGGAATGGCACCAGGTATCTGTCATTATTTTGTTTTTACTCCCATTGATATAAACACCTGTTTATGAAAGGCTGGCATGGCCCCGATTCTCAACCCTTTTAATAACAAGACGTATTTACCAAGCCCGTTGCAATGCTGTCAGTGGATTTGGACTATTGGTTGAAGGAAAAACAACTTTTGGAATTTCAATCATGCGTTCATCCTGACAGAGGAAATAGCCCAACATTGTCTACACAGTGCTCTGAAAAGTGACAATCAAAGGTGCATTTAGGAGCTTAATTCAAAATAATTTGTGAGACTGAGTGGTGAATTTTATCATTCTTCAGGAAGGCTGGACATATAACTGCAGACACGTCACACCCACTCCCCTCACCCGTCTGGGCGTCGATTTAAGGTTCTGATAAAATCTGACAAAGAGAATGCATCTGCATGTGTGTTCTCATAGTTTTATGCATCAGGCTGCTGTTTGCGCACCAAGTCAGATGAAAATTTGGACTTCCTGACAGTATTCCCGATGACACTAGAGTGCTTCTAGAGTCCACTGGAGCTGACTGTGCACTGTAGTTGTATAGTGTTACTTGGTTAAATAAAGTGTTTAAAAAGACAGAAAGCTGTTTACATCCTGGGTTGTGGACAGCAAGAGATGGGATGAAGGCAGAGCAAAAGGGACAATTATTACCTGTGATTTCACAGCCCAGCAAGCCGTATGCATGAGTGTGTGTGTGTGTGTGTGTGTGTGTGTGTGTGTGTGTGTGTGTGTGTGTGGTTAATCCATGACTCGGGTCAGGTCTCATAGGACAGAGCCAAACCGCTTTCTCTGATGGCCTTTGCATTTTTCATCCTCCAGCCTTTCAATTATTCAGTGGGAAAACATGGCGCTCGAAACACTCCCCCTCTCACCCACACACACACACACACACACTCCTCTCCTCCTTTCTGTCTCCCTCTTTTTTCCTTCTCTATTTCTTTCCCCTGCCTGCCCCCCTCCTCCACTGTTTCGCTCGACCTAAAAGCTTCACAACGTGTGACCTATCTGCTCACCCAAGTAAGAGGACACATGTAGAGAGAGAGGGAGACAACTGAGAGAGAGCAACTAGGGTACACTTTAACTAAACTCACACTTACACACACACACGCGCGCGCTCATGCACAAACTGGTTTGTATATTGTAGTCTTCCTGCCACACCTAATCAAATTGATCCCTATCGCTGTACTTGTTGGAAGGAGAGCAAGAGAGAGAGAGAGAGTGTGTGTGTGTGTAATTCAATCCCTTTCAGCTTCCTTGAGGATTACTGAGCACTGTAGCTGAAGTAGTCAAGCAATCGAGGCATAAGAACTCTCTAAGTGGTGGGCTGGAGACGAACAAGAGTAATTCTATACATTTCCAGGAGTGTGTGTGTGTGTGTGTGTGTGCGTGTGTGTGTGTTGGTGGAAACCACACTCACACACAGTCCCCTCTGACAGAGTGTCAATGGCAGTGATTGTCTTAAAGGTTTTCTTTTCTTAGTCTAAGGCTGAAAAATACATGAGACGTCTCCCCGGGCTCCGCATTCAATCAGCGCAGTTCAATAGCACTCAGGCTGGTGTCACGCTAAAATGGCTCCCTGTGCTCCCGACGCTGACAGGAAAGGTTCCTTGTCTCGTGTTGGACTGGAGCTCATTTATCGTCTTGGCCTATGTCGGTGAAACGGGATGCAACTGGATCGATACTCAGTGGTGAATATTTTATGGAAGCTATCATGTATCAGGCAAGCACCAGGACTAATTTGGGCACAGGTACTGTACTGACGTACTGTATCTGACGCAAACTAAGAAGTGGAACATAGTGGTAAGAGGGGTGTAAAGTTGCAGGTTTGAATCCCTAGAGTAAAGGAAAAGGCATTTCACCCTACCTTGCGTGTATTGGCTTATTGGGGAACATGTAGCAGTAAGTAAATTAAAGAAATGCTCACACTCGGCAGAAAAATCTTCATGGGCAAATGGTCAAACTGCCTTCGACATGTCTCTTGGCTTTGAAGCTTTGTAAACGTGAAGCGGGGTGTTATTGAAACACTGAACTCAGCTTCGAAGGTTAAGACATCAGAGAAAGCCAACGTCTTTGTCTGCCTTTAAGACTCATTAGAAGGCAACGCACTTTACCAGATTTACTTTGCCAGATGTGAGACGCTGGAACACGCTACAGATGTGTCCAGCCCTTCGATCCACACCCACTCCGACCTCTGCTACTGTCCATCCAGCAGTCTTGATTGAAGGTTCTTTTCAAGTTACTGTGTGGGTTCTACGAGAATTGGTGTAATTTCCCTCAGGGGGATCAATAAAGTATTTCTGATTCTGATTCTGAAGTGTACACGAGGAAAACAGTATTGCTTTATCATAGTGAAACTGGAATGCCAACCTATGAAGACTGTGCTTCGCTAAGCACAAAAAAAACAGAGTTATATGATGCCTGTGTGGACTGATACATTTGTAGAGATAGAGACGTATTTGTTCCCTGAGATGAATGTGTAACAGATTTCTAAACCGCTAGGAGAAAAAAATGCTGGTGGCATGGACAGCCCTTTAATTATCTAACTATAGAGGAAGGAGTCTCTGTCTGTATTTATGGCTGTGTATCCTTTGATTATCTCGACAACTGTCATCTGATTGACTCCACACTTGGCAGGTTTTTTGCTGAGGACCCATGGGAGTGCGGTGTCGAGTGCGAGCTCTTGAAATCAATGGGACATATTAGTAATATTTTTTAGCATGCACCGTGTAGTGTATCGAGAGGGGACCACTATTAATTGTCACGCTGCCGAACAGCATGCTGGGTACAGCTCGCTGTCCATTGCACGCTACAGTACATTCAAGGACAGCTGCAGAAAGAGAGATGCAAGTGTGCCATTGTGTTTCACCAAACTCAAACATTTCAAGCACCAGCGATGTAACTTTCGGAATGTACGCTTCCCAGAAATAGTCTGGTTTCCAAATAGCTAAATAGCCCTAAAAAGATAGCAGTTAGCAATGATAGCAGCCAGTTCAACCCTATTTTTGCTTGAAATGCCCATCCCTAATTGTATCCTGATCATCACCATTCAATCTCTTGAGATCTACGGGACATATTTAGTAGTAGTGCGTTACTACCACCTATAGCTAAATAGTCTGGTCCCAAATAGCTAACGTTAATGCTGTTAGCAATGACAGCACGTTCGCTATTAAGTTGAACCTTATTTGAATTATTCCCCCCGATGTATCGCGACATCGATCACAAACCAAATGTAATGCAGGTTTGTGACTGATACAGTGCAGAGATTTAAATAGAGACACCTGTATTTCCAGTTGAGCGACAACAGTATCTCTTTTGCAACAACCTGTTATGGGAAGCCTCAGAGAAGGCCAAGAGGATGTGGTTTGTGTTGGCGATTCTCGCCTCAGATCTTTTGCTGATGGAGTCAGTGTGTTGACGGTGCTTTGGTTTTGTCTTGGTGATTCTCCACGTACTCCAAATGCAGTGCACCTGCTTACTCCGGGGAACATCACCTGAAGTCCCATTAATGAGGCATTTAAAATCAGGGGCTTAACCGTAGACACTGATACCACAAAGGAAGGACCCAAGGAGGCACAGTGTCGAATGTGAAGTTGTTTGGATGAGCGGTTCTTGAGAAAGCTGCAAGCAGCAATACCGGTGGAGGCAGAGCAATCGGCACAGCACTAGTCTAAACTAATTCTGTTCATAATCCTTTACAGAAATCTACTTTGACATGGCACATCATCTAGTCTCTGAAATTTAAACCAGTGTTAAATGAAATTCTTACTGACCCCAGTTCTGTTTTATGGCAGGGTGTCAGTAATGACGCGGTGATGGATATTTTCAGACTGCAGCTGCTGATGGGTGATGTTTTCTGCAAATATTCGACATCTTAAATGCTCCTCAGGATTAGGGAAATCATTATAATGAAAACACATCATGGATCTGATTGATCTGTGTCAACATACATGCAGTGTTCGGCATTAGCTATGTGTTGTCGATCTTCTTTATGAAAATGAAAGAATTTGGAGAGTCTGAAGTTTGCTTTACCTTTGGCAAGGCGTACTTCGGAAACCTCATCTGGATGAACTCGTTGCGCCGATAGGACACATAGTGCTTGGTGCGATTCCCTGTGGTGACCTGGGAAATGGACAAAAAAAATAAAAAAATAAAATAAACCACACAGTCTCAACAACATCAATCTTTCCTTGCAACAATCCAAAATCCAAATATTTTATTCTCCTTCTAGAACTACATTTACATAGATTACACTTACACTTCAAAAATTGTGGGTTCATTGCAAGAGAGCCAAAAACAAGACAGAGGTCGAAAGAGGGGGGGAGATAAGAACTGATATCTACTTATTATATACTTCCGAATGAAACAGAGGCCAGACAGAAGAAGACAGTATGTGTGCAAGCTCAATTAACCATATTCATAAAGACATTCAGGACCTTGTTTAACACAAGACCAGTTTGCAATTTGAAAGTAAGATTAAAATTGACTGTAAAGTCAACTGCAACAACAACTGAATTCAGGGCTTTTATTTTGGAAAATGCAATACATTTTTTTCCAGAAGACAGAGGGAAAAAACAGACTCCATGTAACAAAATGAGGTAGTCACCATCCACCATTGTGCATCCGCTGAGTTTAAGGTGCAGAGTTCACCCATCTGCCTGTGGGTGACTCACACTGTGCTGAAAGGTAAATGCAAACCTCCCCCTCCCCACGCTGCACAGACTTGGAATTCACCTCACAAACTGGGACCTGTGGGTGAAAGGCTGAATCATGCTGCTGCCCTGCTGAGAAAGCCGATCAGAAAGCTCCCAACCAGGATACCCAAACAGCCGAGGCTATGTTTTAGCAGAGGAAGCTCGTGAAAGAGACAGCGATGGTGACTGACAGTGACTTGAGCGCATCATATCCCGAGTAATGGGCTCAGACACCTGCACAACACTTTCTGAAACACACTTTAGAGCTGCTGCTTTCAGAATCAGACGGAGAACTTTGTATTCAGCGCTTCTATTTTGGGCTTTGTGGGAAGAGCTTTTGTGTTTTTTTTGCCCCCCCCCCCCCGCTCTTGAATATCTATCATCTGTTTTCAGATTGAGCTGTGATTACAAGCGCCGTTTGTGATTGAAAGGAGCAGACTAGTGCAGCTTTTTTTTTTAAATGTTTTTTCCCCTGAACAGTGATGAAAAAGTGATGAAACAATGAAAACCATTAAAAAAAATTTTTTTTTTTTTAATAAGAGCTCCTGAAGGAAGCGCTATCGACTGTGTTTTCAAAAGGCATCGCTTTCTGAAGAATGGCTGGTGAAGTGGGAGGAGATGAGGTGTGTGTGAGTGGAGGTGAATGTGAGTGCCAACGCTAACACTGCGTTCTTAGCTCTGACTCTGCATATTTCTGTGCGGCCTTAACATCTAGTAAGCACACCAAGGACCTGGCTACACCACTGGCAAGTGTGCGAAAATATGTGTGTATGCATTCTCCGTGCATGCTGTAGGTTTGGTTTTGGAAGCATTTATATATTCATCTCAGTCCAGCAAAGGACACAGAATAATGGAGTTGGTGATTGGGTTTTCTAAATTAATAAAAGGCTGATAAAAAAATTGAAACACGTGTAAATTGCATAATTATCAATACATTAACACCCCTCACTGTAAAAGTTTGAAAATGAAAACTATCTGTTGGTGTGGAGTTAGAAAGAAGTGAGCTGACCCAGACCTCTGTAGCCCTGCTGCTCGTCTCTACTGCAGGCTAGAGGCTACGTTAGCCGCTACTAGCGCTACACAGGGCAAAAAAAAAAAAAGTCCCGAAAATCTGGCAGCGCTGGCAGGACAACCCTGGGAGGACAATGGGCCAGTCTATTGTTGCCTAATGAGGATTTAATTCTGCTCACACACATTCATGCACAGTAACACTCATGTATGCGTACACACATTCATAGACATGCACACGAGCACAGACATATAGACACACACATTCGAAAGACATGACTATTCCTCCCACTACAGTGGTCATGTATATTCTGCCGTCACCACATGCAAATGGGTTTCGGCTCTCCTCTCCTCAGAGCGTGCGGTACTGTGCTGCATGGCAAGTCAATTACAGACAAGCCAAGATTAATTCTGCACAATGTCCCGCGTAGCAAGTCTTTTCCATTTCAAGCCGACAGCGCTGTATGTTATCTGAGCAGCAGAGTTTATCAGTAAAAAAAAAAAAAAAAAAAGAGACAGAAAGCTGCAGCCTCAGATGTGCGTGCAAACACAGCACAACTGAATAGATACACCGACAGATACGACTCACGCACAAATGCTGAACGATAGTAAATAAAGGGAGAGGCAGGTTTCTGAGCGACAAAGCTAAAGGTACAACACTACGGTATTAATATAGTAATGACTATATTCATTTTGAGACATTAGTGTAATTAACAAATGAGAGCACTGCTGAGGAGACTGGGGGCTGCTATTATCATGACAATGAGATCAGAGTTGAGTGGAAATCTGCACACATGGAGCTCGTGTTTTCGATCTTTGACAAGGGCAAATAGTGGCGAGAGACCAATGTGCGCCAGACAAACAAAATAATTGGTCGCTCGTGTTGCTTGCTGTGACAAGCCCACAGGGGGAATCGCCTGAATCTGCAGTTTCCCCTCAGCTCTACAGGCCTTCATAGTGTCTTTTAGCTCATCGAGTCGCTGGTTCTGGTTATACGGTCTGCAAATTTACTGTTGTGGTTCTGGCTCAGTGCACTCATTAACCTTGTTTCTGTTGGCAGCAGGCAGCTGTTTTCAGCTCCGATAAAAGCCACCGTACACGACCTGCTCAGCAGCAAACAGCAGACAGACACAGTTAAGAGAACTAGCTGGTGAACATGGTGGAGCGTTAAGCAGCTTCAGAGGCAGATATTTCCCTCTGGGAGTTGATGGAGACCAAAGCAGAGCTAAAATGGGAGTGATTATCATTCACCAGGTGACACAAAAACAAACTCAACATCCACTTTTTGGGTGATAATATGTCAGTCTTGTGTGGGGGGCACTCAAATAAGAGACAAATAAAAAAAAAATAGAAGGAACAGTTAAATGATATCCTGACTTTTAGTGCTGCAAGAGTGAGTCCTAAAGCCCGTAAATGAGTTAGCATTTTTACACTTCCGGTTCCCTCGTCTCAAAGTCAGTGGGTTTTTTGAATAGCACACAAGCTTAAGAGATTTTCGCGTTTTGTTGTATGACATAAAATACGTCAGGAGAAACCCCACTTGTGAATTTTGAAGGTTTTACATGTCTTAAAAAAGGCGGTTGCTAACAAGTGGCTAAATGAGACTACAGAGGTTGACGCGGACATTAATGTCTTCATGCTGAACACGGAAAGTCATCTACTCACTAGTCCGTCTTTACAGCCTCGTTGTGTTTATACTCTATCTACTATATAAAGTGAAGCTTAGTGGTGGTGAAGTTGAAGTAATGCGACTGTACTCAAAGAGTTGGTCTAGTTGGTCTATTTTCTGAAATAATCCAAAATCCCATGGAAAAAATCCCATTGGCTTTTTGTCGAGGGAACCAGGGCGATGCTAACTTCTGGGTTTGTCCACCAAAATACATCATCCCTGCAACACTCTATAATCAAGATATCGAAACACTGGATTCTAAATTTCCAACCTGATAGCGTCTTTTGACTCTCACTGTCTACTCTCATGTCATTCAAACTCCACAGTTTGTAACTCGGGTTTCTCCAAACTCAAACTGAGTTTACTGAACAGATGTCACATCAGTTATTATCTCAGCCTTGACAAAGCTCCTCCAGAGCCACTGAAGACACTACAGTCTTACTTAACTTAACAGGCTGAGTAGTGCTCCCTATGACTAGTGTGTTGACATGGAAAATCATCTCATATTCATTTCATTGATTCATATTGAGTCACTTCACATGATCTTGTCATTTACATATGAGGACATGCTGTTTTATCCTCAAATGAAGAGGTGGTTTTTAAAAAATGTTTTTTAAATGAAATGACACTATATTGAGGTGTCACTACAAAATGGAACAAAGTAGGTAAGATCAGCATGCTTATGATGATTGATAAAGAAAGTAAGCCCATTATTTGCCAAAATTAAAATATTTAAATTTTCTGTCAATGTTTCTATTTCACTAAAATAATTCAATAATAGACCAGCCACAGCTCTTTCACCTCCCCTGTCGTGGTGGTGTTTACCTTGACAAATATGTAGTCGTCCTGCACCAGCAGCGAGTTGTGGTCGATTTTGCCGAGGAACTGAGCCGTCACCATTTTGTCCGAACAGTTCTGGATGAGGCAGGTAACGTACAGGTAACCTGCAGGTGCACACAGGGGCAAGCAGAAAAGAACGGTTACTTTGGGTAAAATGTAAAAGAAAATAAAGGAAGTTGTTTAAACAATGAATAAATAAATAAAAAAAAATGTGACACGCAATATGTTCAAATGTACTTAAAAAAATAAATCCACTGACATTCCAGGATATATTGTTGCTAAATATATATATATACATATATATATTTAATGCTCATCCCAGTATTCGATTCACAATATATTGACTTATATTTTGAAACAGACTCTGTGCTGTAGATGGCCATGTGAGCTATGTTAAGTGGGGACAGTGAAAGGGAAAGGAAGCAAGAACGAGAGTAACTTAATTCATTCCGTTTCAGTTCATATATATGTCTACAAAAATCGATTTACATTTACATTATCCATAAAACAAGCCAACCAACAGAGAGGGAAAAGAGGAAGGGGACAAAGTGTGGGAGAAAACTAGGCCAATAAAAACATTGAGACATCATTTTTCAAACTCCATAAGATACGACAGCCTCCCCATAGACATACAGCCGTCCTAGCATCCAAATGGCCAGGAGGGATTATCCTCCCAGAGACACGCAGATAGGTTAGCGCCTGTTGCAAAGCTCACCCAGTATTGAATTTCAACCAGCAGCTGCATCAGCAACATTGCTGGCTGAAATTCGGCCATTACTCTCCTCCCAGAGGTGACAAACCGGCAATAGAGGAAATGCTCTCTCTCTCTCTCACACACACACACACACACACGTGAGGTCGTTTGTTCAGGAGTGAGATGCTGCAGCAGACACGTACTGCACAAACCCCCACGTTTTTGCATGACAGCAATTGTGTTTTGACCTTCGACTGACTACATGCAATCCTTAACTTGTTCACCGCGACAACTCACCATGAACAAATACAGCTTAAAAGCTTATATGCCCCTCCAGAGGATGAGACATTTACCAAATCGGCTTTGATATGAATCTTTTAAAAGTTAGCGTAACTACATGCAGATGTGGCTGTGGTTTGAAAGTTGTCATCCAGCACAGGACTGCAAAGAATTTAGGGATTTAGCCTCTTGGGGGCACGAATGCACTCACTTTCATGGAAATGTGATTATTAGATTATGAGATCTCATGTGTGAAGTTGACATTTCAGCCCGCAGGCAGGCGGTGCTAGGATAGCTAATGTGAGTGTGAAAATATGAAAAGGGTTAATCCTATCTTTTAGGATCAATCAACACATTGATCAGGTTTTGGCCTGACGATGGACCTTAAAAACGTTGCCAGAATCTTTAACAAAGGTCCGGCTGCACACCTTGCTCCTGGTGAAACCCAGATCGGAGAGCCATAGGGATCCCTAGGAGTAAGGGATGTTGCCTTGCTTTTCTAGTTCTAGTTCTAGTCTACTAGTTATTTTCAATCGCATTTTAAAAAAATCATTGCTAAACAATCGGAAATGAAAAACAAAACTTCCTGCAGCGTTTCACAGTGACAAAACTAAGAGTCAACAGTCATGCCGGCAGCTCTGTGAGCCTGCAGCTACTTAAGGCACAGCTTTGGGCTTAATGCTAACATCGGCATGCTAACATGCGCACAGTGACAATGCTAGCAAGCTAATGTTTCGCAGTTATAATATTTGACATGTTCACTATGTTAGTTTAGCGTGTTGACATACTAACATTTGCTCAGTACTAAAGACAAAGTCCAGGTTGATGTGAGTGACTTTAGTTTTGCAGGTTTCTTTGGCTATAAATTCTTCTATAAATAAACATTTTGACCTGATGATGGCACGAGAGGAAAAGTCAGTGGATCACCAAAGTCATGAGAATTCATCCTCTGGAACCTTGAATGTCTTAGCAAATTTCATTGCAATCTATCCATTAGTTTTTGAGGTATTTCAGTCGCTCTGTCATTGAGGTAAATAAAGGCCATTATTCAGGGGTCGATGCTATAAGTTAAATAAAAACCCACCTTTAAGAAAGCCATATGAAAAGTGTAATGTTCAAGTGCAACTGGACAAAAGTTACTTTAACTTACTCTTGTATGTTGTGGCAAATGTAGTTGAGTACTTCTTTCGCACCTAACACACTATAAGACACAATATTTGGCTAGCTTTTGGGATTGGCCCTTGGCTGTTCCCTAACAAACATTGTAACGCTACTTAACATACTGTGAAAAAAGCTCTCTAAACATGGTTAAATCTTGTTAAATAAAGTTCTTGGGGGGGAAACTGACTGCTGACCGCACTCCTGGGGGCATCTTTATATATCCATGTGACAACATATCAGGTACCAGAGAACATACACAGGCGCTTATGACTTATGACTTACAAACTTATGAAACAACTCATATGACTGAGTCTGTCTCCATTGGCTCTGTCCTTTTTCTCTCTCCGCTGTGTCTTTGTTCAAGAGGTGTCTGGTCTAACAAATGGACTGGCTAATTTATTGAAAAGCCTGGACGTTTAATCAAAGCAGCATACGGCGGAGAGCTCATTAAAAAACCATTAGATTGGGCTAAGTGTTCAGTTCCAGCTTGTGGCACATGCACTTCTTCATGCTACTTGCTGTCCTCACACACCTGCAAACACACTCGCATACCAAGCACACAAGCATTTCTCCTGCACCTGTGCAACTGATGTGGTATGACAAAGGAAAGTGTAAGAACTAAATAGTGACTTTGACATTTTTGTGACATTTGTGAATAATTTATTATATTATGGAGGGGTGTGTGTGTGTTTACACATGTATGTCCCCGTCTGTCTCTCTACACGCCTAAAAGTGAGGTGTATGAATGCGTGCATGCTTGTGTGTATAGGTGCATGAACAAGGTACACTCACGCTTTCCTGCACATCAATCTCCCTTAATGACACACACATACACAAACACACTCCCTCCAGCCTCCCTGTTCCCATGGCTCATCCATCAATCGACCACCCTCATTTCTCTGGAGTCCCGTCCCTCTCGTCAACCAGCAGCCCTGGGTGCAACCCCCCCCCCGTACGGCCTGGGCAGGCTCCTCGCCTCTACAGAGACTCTGTGTCCTTCTTTGTAGCATGCCACCGTTTAACCTTGGCGATGCCACGTGTGACAGGGGGGCACAGGCCGAACAGATTGGTTCGGCATGCCTGATCGCTCCCCTCAACTATCTATCTATCTGGGCATGGAAGCAAGGAGGGGAAAAGGGAGGAGAATGAGAAGGAGGAGGGGGGGACCATGTGGCGCTACCTAGCCCTGAGAAGAGCTCTCGTGCCTGGGCAGCTGGCCCAGACAGACAGCCTCTCCAGTTCACCCTCCCCAAACACAGGCAGCCTTGTTCGGGCAGACAGCTTTCACATTGCAGGCAGCATCTTCCAGTGTGTGGGTTAAAAGACTGCATGTCTCCTCAAGGGATGTAAGAGGTGTTTGTATTTTTCCAGAGGGGAGGTTTATGGAGAAATAGAGTGTGGCACTGCAAATATAAAAATCATATCCGAAATTTGCCCTTCACTATCTGTCACTGCTCCCTGACTTTGCCTGCTCAGGTTTATTTAGAGTGGGGGATTATGTTTTGGGAGAACCATGTCCAGAACACACACGCATTTGCAACCACACGTTGACAAACCCACACAATCTCAAATACACACTACTTCTATTACCCTCTTGGCCCTCGGTGGGGTGTTAAGCAACCTGCCTGTCACTCAGCTGATATGATAATCCACATTTGCTGTTGTTGCCCTGGAGGCCCCTGAGACCCCTCCTTAATTTACCCATTAATTCTCCATTGACCCCCCCACACACACACAGACACACACAGAAACACACCCCACCCACAGCAAGGTCAGCCATTCATCGCTTCTATTACCTGCACTTACACTGCAGGCTATGCTATGACTAGTACTGCTATGATGGGTAGACAGCACATTAGAATTCTCCACCTCAGCAAGTCTTGAAGACAAGTGACTCTTGTCTCCAGAACTGATCCTAATCAAATGTTTGGCCAACTGGCAAAGTTTTGTGATGATTGGACACACAGTTTCTCTACTCTCTACTCTATAGTTCTAGTACTACGTGTTTAGATCTGTAATAACTATGGTGATACAAGTAAAATGCACATTCTACATATTCAGGAAACCAGGAGGATGACAGCTCAGTGTCATGGTGCGTTCACACTGACTGCAAAGCAAATGTTGGCGGTGTCACGACTGCATTTGAAGTTAATGAACAGACGCACATTTGCTCTGGGTGTCGGGAATTGAGGTGAAGCCGGGTCCATGCGAGTTGGGTTAGGTTTGAGTTTTTTTAAAGGGGACCTATTATGCTCATTTTCAGCTCTATATTTTCATTTTGTGATTCCACTAGAGTAGCTTTGCATGATTCACAGTTCAAAAAAAGTCCTGATTTATCTTCTACCGGCCCTTCATGGAGCCCCTCAGTTCACCCTCTGTCTGAAACAACCCGTTTGAGCTCCTGTCTCTTTAAGGACCCCCTCTCCCGAAAAGCCCACTTTCTTCTGATTGGCCCGGCCAAGTTCCGGAAGTCTTTGGAAGAATTTCCAAGGGCAAACTGTAAACCTAATGTTACCAACAACCAACGTAAACATAAACATCTGGTCTGTGCCTGGAGCAGAGATACCATGTGATACCATATATCTGTGCCTGTCTGACATCAGATAGACACGGCGGTTGAAAAAACTGAAACAGAGCGTTCAAAGCAGTCTGGAGCCTGAGCTTTTGGCTCACAGAGACTTTTACATACGTTTACCTAATTATTTGGCAACTTCAGCAACAGTTAGTATGAATATCCGACATTGTAACATTATATATATTGTATATTGACATTGTGACATATATATATATATATATATATATATATATATAGGAAGAGGATAAGGAAAAGCATAATAGGGCCTCTTTAAGCTGAGAACAGTATGTTTATGCTGAGGCTTTGTGACTCCAAGAATGTACGGAAAAAAGGGAAGCTAGCTAGCTACCTCCAGCTCACATCTGTACAGTTGGTACATTGGCTGTTCCGGGCAAATAAAGATAGATTACACAAACAGTCCAGCAGTCAAATTTGACATACAGCAAGCTGAAAGTTTGCTTTAGGGTCAACCATGAGGTACCCTGTGGGTTGAAGACGGTGTGGTTCTGAGTTTTTAACCACTAGCGCAACGGATCAGTGTTTTTTACGAGTGGCTCCCTGTTGTGTTTGTATCTTGTGCGTGTGCAACAAGGGTGATGTAGCACACCTCAAATTGAATAGTTGGTGGTAGCAATGCAGCAATGAGCCAACAAAGGCAAGAAAGAAGACTGCTAGCCGACAAACATGGACGTGAACAATGCAGGTTTCAAATGTTTCCAAAGATCTGCGCTGCAAATATATATATATTTTTTTTAAAGATCTTTTTTTCCAGCATTTGTGCCCATCATTATACATTGACAGCTGAACATAGGCAGGAAAGGTGGAAGAGAGAGAGGATGGCATGCAGCAAAGAGCATGGTTTGGAATCGAACCTGCATTGCTGCAGTAAGGACTCACGGCCGGGCCACACATCCTACCTCTACCTGTGTGTGATGTCTAACCTCGCTGAACTGCTCTGCCTTTGATAATGGCCATCGATGATAGAACGTTTGGTTTCATTTCATTCTAAACTCAAGGTTTATTTTGTTTTGACAGAAAAAGGGTTAAGAGGCATGTGCTCAAGTGTAAGTGTAGGTAAGCTCCCGGAACGTCCAGCGAATGTTTTCCAAAGAAGGAAATAGCTTTTTTTCAAGCAACAAAAATCCACAAGGCTCACCATTAAATGCCTGGTCCCGCCAGAAGAGGCAAAGTGAAATTAATTTGTTTTGCACCGCAAAAAAAAAAGGTAGTGCTTGAAGCTTGGTGACCTAGTGACTAGTTGCTCTCTTGGTTTCTCATGCTTGGTTCACAATTTGTCGACGATGTGAATTTGTGGGACAAAGTTAAACACATTTACATTTACAAGCCTCTCTGGGCAAATCCACCAATTGTGGCAATTCCATTAAAATGAATACACATTGGTCAGACATCTCACCGTGCCGGTGGGGCCAGGCCCCAACAGTATCACGAATAAATATATCAATGATAAATGAGCAGATGAAACATCACTGTACCTCCACTCGTATCTTGCATTTCCATGTGCACCAGATCAGGGTCCACATCCACACCCGATACTGACCTGGAACACAGACGATAATTACATCAATCAATGGCACCTCTTGACCAGGGATAGTACATTTAATCAGAAATTTTGACTTAAAGCCACATAACACCTACTTCAGACTTCAGAATTGAACTGAATAGAGAGTGGAGGTCAGGGTGGTTGATAGACCTGTTTTCGAGTGGGAGGCCGAAGTTCTGGGGGGGGGGGGGGGGGGGGGGGGGCTACAGAATTCAATTTGTTTACGTGTGGCGGGTGGACATGAACTGTTTTCGGCCTCTGAAGGGGGGCATGACAGAAAACATTTGAGAACCACTGCCCTAACCTAACTTTAACCAAGTTCTTTAGTTACCATAGTTCATGAACACAATCACAGTGAGATGTTGTACAAAGAAAGAATTGAAAAAAAGAAAAGAAAAAACATTGGCAGTGAAACCCCCCCCACCACTGAACGAAATCGGGGGCTTTGTGGAATCATGCAATATTAATGTTCTTGTCTGGGGATACACTTCCGTATTTAGTATTAAAATCTTTTAGCTCACTTGAGGAAATGCAATTCTGTTCCAGCGGACTGGGATAATGTGGACTTTGTTTGCTGTTTGCTATTTCAGTGTCTTGACAGAAGGTAGAACCTACATAGATCCACTGAACTCTTGCTACTATCAAGATGGATTCTTTAAATTTTTGAACTAATTTTGTTTATTGGCAAATGAATCTCATCCCAGTGGCAGATAATTATTTGATAAATAAAATATTTAAAATTGAATGTCAGATCCTTGATCACAGCATACGAGTAAACACACATATTCTTTGGTCCCCTTTGATTACACAGAAACCTCAGCAGATATGCACAGCTCAGCCCTTCCTGGAAAGTCCACTCAGATGTCCTCAGCCTTGCTTAACATGCTTAAAACCTCCAAAATTGTACATTGGAAGCACATTGACATGCACTACAGTACACTAGCTCTATGTGCCCTTCAGTGAGCGGTAAACTAAGCAGTTCATCCGATTAGGACTGTGTGGCGTGAAATTTCCCCAGCTCAGTAAAGATAGAGTGGAGATTTAAAACCTTGTTACTTTGCCTATAAAGAGACTTTACGAGCAATTAGCAGGCCATGGAGGAACGGGAGAGAGAGGATGGATCACAGGATCTGGTGATAATGGATGACGAGTCTTCTTCAAGTGATCTGTAGGAACAGTTTGCCTACTGGTCTATTAAAATCAAGAAATTCAAGTATTACATATGGCTTTAGTCAATTCTCCATTAGACCAACAGAAAGTCCACCTACCTTAGTGGCTTTACAGGTGACGATACCAGTAAAATATACCACATTATTTAATTAATTACATTACATTTCACAGCTCTCATTTTCAGAGCAGCTGATGATACTAAAGCAAATCCAGATGACCGCCATGAGTTGTTTTATGAATCTGGTTCTGCTAGCATCTAGTTGTCTGTGGTCGAAAAAGCACCTTCTCTTACTAGAGTAAAAGGAGCAATGCCACAAAAGATGAAACTGTAATACATGTAAAAGTATAGTATAGAGCCCGACAGTTGTCAAGGAGGAAAAACATTTTTAATAAATCGGAATTAACAGATTAACAGATCAAACAAATGAATACAAATTAACAATGAATGCACACAAATTGGCAGAACATACGGTTTCATAATTAGTTGACAGCTGTCTTT
Organism: Enoplosus armatus; assembly: GCF_043641665.1. NCBI lineage: Eukaryota > Metazoa > Chordata > Actinopteri > Centrarchiformes > Enoplosidae > Enoplosus > Enoplosus armatus. The sequence goes on from NC_092202.1 coordinate 16,244,097, forward strand.
GCACACAGTACTGTCATGTTATGTTATGTGCCAAAGCTGGCCAGTGTTGCTGAAACAATGTCCAATGTAGCCTACTGCATCATCGCAACTCTTTATAAAGAATCATGAGGGTACAAGGATCAGTTTAATGAATGTAATAACAATGATATTAACGTAAAGGAATGAATTGAGTATTTGTAGCCACCGCAATACCAAAACACAGCAGCTAGCCTGTCACTAACACTCTGGGTGTGCTGCAACCTGCTACTTCCAGCCTACCACTACAGTAACTTGCTATTGAGCGTTAGGGGAGTATTGATTTGATTTTCAGGCCACGGACAATAAAAACGAGCTACTTAGATTTGCAGTTTTGGTTCGGTTTTGGATAGAGACTCATGGATGTAATCTTGACATGACCGTTGACATCCCTTGAGCAGATGTTAAAGTGTAAACAATATTGTTAAATGCTATGTTCTGTTTAATGCTATGCTGTGTTCATTTTGGCTGCAACTACTGAATGTCACTGTCATTATCATTTAATCTACGCCTATACAATATCGTCACAATTTCAAAAAGCTCAATGTGACGTCTTCAAATGTCTTGTTGTATCCAACCAACCGTCCAAAAACCTAAAGATATTATACATTATGCAACAGAAAGTCAACATTTCTCCAGTGCTTATGGTTGGAAATACACTTCTTCTTTGGCCAACAACAGCCATAATTATGGGACTTCTTAAAGTAACTGCAATAAAGCACAAAACGTGTACTCTTAGTGGAGGAAAAGTAGTAGCAAGTGTTTGTAAATGGAAATACAGTAACCAAGAACAGTACCAAGGGCCTCATTTATAAAGGGCCTGAAATGTGCGTACGCCACTTTCTAAAGAGTAGGATGGTATAACTGGAATGAGATAGAGATGATATGGGATGACATGCAGCAAAGGGCTCTTGGTCGGAAACAAACTCAGGCGGTAAGGACTCAGCCTTAATGGTATGCGCTTTACCAGGTGAGCTACCAGGGCACCCCTAGTGGACGTACTTTTAACTGGGGTAGTCGGCCACAAGGATTTACATTGCAGCCATTACAGCTTGTTTGCGGCTGCCGGCTGAGGCGACCGCCTGGACATCAAAATTTGTAAAAAATAAAAAAATGGGGCCCAGGTTTAAAAATACTGGAATTTATCTTTAAGTCAGATTTTGTATTTGTTTTTAGATCCAGTTATTGTGATCAGTGAAGCAATCTGAATGGTGACTGGGTTATGCAATTATTTGTACAACTACAAGAGGTTGCCTCAAGAGTCCAGTCGAAAACTGGGGATCTGGTTGATGGAGGAAAGAGGAAGAGAGAGAAAAGAACTGGAAAAGCCTTCAACAGGTCCTCTGTGTTCTGCTAAAATGTCCTTGGCCAAGACTTTGAACCTCTGCCTTCTCAATCAGTGCAGGTTACTGTGGATAAAAGCATCAGTTTGCAGGCTTGTAATGCAAATGCCTAAGATCGAAGGTGAAAGCGCACGCTGCACCAGCAATACATCATTTATTAATTCCACTAACGTTTTGGTCCAGTTGAACTTTCATCAATGTCTAAGTGTGTGGGATTTCCTTCTCCTTTGGTCAGAGTAGTGGAAGCAGACAGACTGAGAAGGCTGAAGGGGAAGCAGGGGAAATGAAATGAACAATAGACATGACTGATAGAGACATAGGTACACTAAGAAAAGAGATTGATTCAGAGGATGAATGGGAGGAAGTGCAACATGCTGTAAAAAACATCCTTCCTGGCGTGGAATTCATATTCATCCCGGCTCTGATTTCACTGCCTGTCGATTACGCTTTTATCCGCATGCTTTTCACAGTATTTCATTTTTTATCGCCTATCCTCAAATGTTTGCTTTTGTTGTCAGTTGTCATACTGTGCGATGCCAGTTCAATTTCGCAAACTGCTGTTTCTTTTCATTCTGGATGACAAACACCAACTTTACAGCCCAGGATCACAAAAACAAGGTTCACAGGAACACATTTGGCCAGACCACCCCAACAGCAGATTGGTTTTAATGAGATGTTTTTTTTATGTGATTTATGTGAGCTGGCTGCCAGACTCCTGTTTTCTTGTGGCTTTTATGAGTGTTAGGCCACAGGCAATAATAATAATAAACTTTATTTTTATAGCACTTTTCTTAACAATGTTACAGTGCTTTACAAAAGGAAATACAATCAGACAAGATATATAAAATGAGAATAAGACACACATAAGAAGTAAAGACAATAAACGGAGTAATTGATTTCATTGATCTTGATTTGTAATCTCAAATAAAAAGGAAAAAGAACAATATAAATAAAAACATATATCAAACATTTCCAAAAGCTTTCACAAAGAATAAGAATTGATTTAAGAGTAAGCTTAGTGTGTCTGAGTTCAGTTGGCAGAGTTCCATAGTGTCGGGGCTCTAATAGCAAAATACAGATCACCATTCGTCACAAACTGTGACCTGGGAGTAACCAGCAGGGCTCTATCTGCTGATCTTAGTGGTCAAGAGGGCACATACCAGGCCAATAAATTGGTGATGTTAAATACATACAACAGCGAGGCCGTTTAAGGCCTTGAAAGTGAGCAAAAACATTTTAAAATCAATTCAAAATCTAACAGCGTCCAGTGTAGGGAGGCAAGCGCAAGTTCTGTTGGGGAGGTATGAGTGTAATAAGGTAAGGGCAGAGCCCTTGATGTCTACCCGAGTCTACAAAAATGTAAGCGGATACCATGATTGACTGTCAAAGGCAGCACTTAAATCTAAAAGAACTAAAATCGAGTAAGTCATTAGTAACGTTAACAAGAGCTGTCTTGGTACTATGAAGTGCTCTAAGAAAGAAAGAGTTAAAAACACTATTATTATTCATAAAACCCGACTTCAATTACTTCATGAGTCACAAACCATGACCACAACAACAACTCAGCCATGCCTGCTGACACAGGTGAACAATCCTACAGCTCTGTATAGCGCTGTATTTGCTAAGCCACGATACTTTTAAACAATCCAATCACAGCTGTAAGTCTCGTAAGTAAACCCTGCCCACATGGTGGTGCAGTGGTTAGCATGTTGCATGGGAGGTAGAGCAGAGTTGAGTGGACTGGGGGTTCAATCCCAGTTCCCCCCATCCACATGTTGGAGTGTCCTTGAGACAAGACAAGACACTGAACCCTAAGTTGCTCCAGATGGAGGCCAGCACCATTACTGAAAATAAAGACGCTCTAACATTTGTTTCATTGAGTCTTTAAACCACAATTTTAAGTCAAATTAAGCTAACTCGTCATTACAGGGGTCACGGTCTAGGTTCCACATTCAGATCCTAAGTCTGATCTTGAGTATGTCTAGCAGGAAGTAGGAAGCATTTCGGGATGTGTCTCTCCCTATCCAGCCCTCCCTACTTCTCTTCCCCACCGTCTCATTTTTTACACCTCAGATTGTAGATGATTTGTGCATTAAAGTTGGTGGCATAAACCAGAGGTGTCTGGGTGTGCCAACCTGCTCATTTGTTATCGGCTGCAAGAGGGAACAAACTAACAGGAGCTCGCAATGCCTTTCTGACCTTCAGAAAATGAGAAGCAGTGTAGTCAGTTGCATTTAAATGCAGCACATTTGAATGCATCATCTTACAATAACGCAGATTGGACGGAGGAGTAAGAGGAAACAAAGTTGATAAAGGAGGAAGAGGTAATAAAGTTGAGGAGGAATCAGTGGATGACACGAGATAAGATGAAGGCGAGAATGAGGAGGGGAAGCATTGGAAGAGACAACTCTCAAGCTGTGAAATATTACATGTGCAGGGAAAAGCCATATAACTCCGCCTGCTGTGGGTACTTTTCCTGCCACTGGAACCACAAAACTATCAAGAGATTCATCTATAAAAAAGGTTCTGCTGCATAAACTCCAGCGCCTACGACCAAAATCCAATTCAAATTTCTAATTTAAGAAAAACTGGAGCAGAAGTTTCCTGTATAATGGTAAACATAAAACTGATTTATTAGTATCTGAGATATAACTGCTGTAGATATAATTTTATTGTTTGTGCAATATTGTGTAAATGATAGCAAAATGGGATCAGGATATAGTCAAAAAAAACAAAAAAACATTAACTCTGCAGATCAAATTTATGTTTGAAAGAGTTGATCAAAATATAGTTCCTAGATTGTGTTTTGATTTGAATCTAATAAGTCAAGCAGTATAAATTAATAAATTAAATAAAATAAGCTCCCACACCATGCTTGGATTACCATATCTACCATCTACCAACATTGACAATTGAGAGTATAAACCAGTAATGGTATGAATATATGTTTCTATTGCAGAGGAAAGGATCTCTTTATATATTGTACTTAATATAACATGTTGTTTTACTCTATATTACTATTGTTAAATTACTCTATGATGATAATCACATAAAAGGTGGTTATTTGTTTTCTTTCTGAGAGTGGATGACAACTTTGATACCACTTCCATGTCTGCGCATTAAGTGCAGACCTGTAGCCAGGATTTGATTAGCCTAGCTTAGCATAAAAACTGGGGGCTAGCTTTCTCCAAAGTTACAAAACAGGACCCACCAACAACTTCTAAAGTTCTATTTACAAGATGTATCTTTTTTTACCCATACATGACTGGAAGTGTAAAACAAGACTACGGGCCCTATTTGCATAGCACCGCAATGACCAACAGAAGCAGCGCTCTGGCAGTTTGGTAATCTGGGGCTCACTGCAGAGCGCAGAGTGCACAGGTGAGAGGAGAGGAACAAACAGAGGGAGGTTCATTCAAATGAGGCAGTGCAAAGAAAGTTGTTGGTGGAAAATGTGTCTTGGACTTTGCGCTGAGAATAGACATCTCAGAACCACGTCTGTTTCAGAATCAGAATCAGAATCAGAATCAGAATCTCAGCTGACACTTGAATTTTATCACCAAGGTTAAACTAAATATCTGCAGCAAACACACACACCTTCATTACATCAGGTGCAGATGACACCAGGCTGCTACAGAATAGCCACACACATCTCTCCACACATCCGACTGGTCCGTTATAACTCAGAGACGTCGGATTACCGGGATCATGGATCCTGTTTGGCACAGCCTCCTTTCCAACTGTCTTTTTTATAAAAAGTGGTGTTTCATGTTTTATTCTTGAAAGGTATCATGGTGCAAACGCTGCTGTGTCACATTTTACTCTGTGAGACACAGCAGAATTACAACTGAAATAATGTCGGATTGATGCGATCATATAAACAACTTCATCAATATTTTTTTTATTATTTATTTCTATCATCATGGTGCTAATGAAATATGAAACCACAGGGAACACCAAAATTATTACAATTCATCCTTAGATAGATATGAATGCCTGAACCACATTTCATGGCAACCCGTCCAATAATTGTTGAGATAGTTCAAAACAAAAACCTCATGGTGGTGCTAGAGGAGAAGTCAGGTGATTCACCATGGGCACCGTGAATGTTTGCTGGAAGTATTTCTTGACAAACAGTTTGTCCGTCTGCCCAGGACTTGTGTGCAGCTTCTCCAGCTGCAGCGCTGGTTACCAGATTCAGTCAGTAAGCACGGCTTTTGATTTTGTCCCCTGCACAGGCACAATGGTATCAAACCCAGTAAACCTCACTATGACAACAAGACTCCGTTGAGCTGCAGACACCGAACCAGGCTGCATGGCATTCTCCCTAAAATCAAAAATATATGTACATCTATACAGATTAGACAAGCAATATATAATGTGTTAATAAATGAGCTTGTTTCTAGTCTTGGTTAGCCTGACTCTAGCGTTGTACGCACAGGTGTGAGATTGATATTCATCTTCATTTTTTTAAATGCTGGATTTTCTTTTACGTACATTAGACATGAAGGCCTTTAGCATAACAGACCCAATGAATATGAGGGTGTTTTTATGCCATAGAAATATTTCACTTCATTCACAAGAAGTGCTTGCAGCCTGATTATTACTGTTCAGTACTGATTTATGTCTGTGTAGTAAGGTCTTGCATATAGGTCTGTGTGGACAAGGACTACTTATGTATCATCTTTGTAACAAGAAGTACAAAATCCTCGGCCTGACACTCACTGCTGATTCTGATCATCAACTGAGATAGTCATGAATATTGAGCTGAGTCCTTATTCATCCAATAATGAGAAATGAAAGTTTCACCGACCAGAAGACTCTGTCCTTGGTCACCCGCTCCTGAAGCAAAGTCCACTTGCGGCCCAAGTCTGTGGAAGCAAAGAGCTGGACACACAAAAAAAAAACAGAGAGACGACCACAATTAGACAGAAAAACACACACTCAAAGCGTGTAGAATTAAATTATAAAGCCTAACCGGAGCCCTATTACTAGCTGTATCCTTTACAATGGAGGATAAATCAGGGGTCTATTTGGAGAAAAAAAAAAACTTCAGCCAATCAAGGTACTGAATTTCGTGGTTCACCCAGTTAAAACTGAATTCAATTAATTATTAATTGTAGCAGGTTTGGTGCGGGAGTGTGTGTGTGTGCCTAATATTTTAAAAGCAGTGAGTTTGCAGTAGTGTGTGTGTGTGTGTGTCTGAGCTTGTTCGGCAGTGATCGCAACCCATAATGAAAGTCTATTGATTCCTACCCACAAGGTATCCTTGATGTCTGAAACTGAAACACAAACGCGTCGTTTTATGAAAGCATGGAACACTTTCTCAATGCTCATCGTTGACAGAGGTTTGGTTACGTGGCAGTACATCCTGTCTACATACTGCTCATAACAACCTTTCTCACTCATGGTCAGTCATCAATGACCTAACTCACTCCTAGAGCACATTCCGAGCTGCGAAAAAGAAAAGCTTCGGCTGACCTTGATATAAATCTGTCTCTGCCCTCACAAACCTTCTTAATTTACACGTGCCGCTACATGTCCTCCCATCATCTTCTAGTTTGAAAGGATTCCTTGCTTCCATCTGCAGCCTGCCCATATGGAACAGATTAAAACCTAATTGAATTTCTTGTTTAATTACGTGTAAATTATTAAAGTTGAGGAGGAGTCGAGCTGGCTCAAACTTATGAACTACTGGACCTGATGTCCAACCTCTGGCTCCATTTCCACTGCACAGTACACTTTCAATTAGGGGGTGTGTGTATGTGTGCGCTGACAATGCTGAATGACAGTGATCAATGCATTATTTGATTTGACTCCGAATCCGAATATGCTTTTCTATGATTTCTGTGACGTTTCATCTCTATTTGATGGTCTTTGTTAGGGAGCGACGGGAAACAGAGAAACAGAATGGGAGGGGGGTGGCGCACAACAATAGCCTCCTGTGGGATTATAAACATGGATTTTATGATTATATTTAGTTTTTAAGGTTTTCTAATCTTTTCAGATTGTGTTTTTCTAAAATAACAACAGACCAAGAAAAAGGTAATATAAAACACAAACCGAATAGAATAGAATAGAATAGAATTAATAATTACATAAGTGAATGCATCATAATGACAAGCTACAAATAGAAATAATTTTGGGCAGTTGGAGAACTGGACCCCTTGGCTGGGCCATCACTCCCAGGATGGAAACCCCTGCTGTAAATCAAAAGCAGTGTAAAGGCTGGCAGATGTCTCATTAGCTGTGTCTTCCTGTCTCAAAATGAATAAGACATGATGATATATTGACGTCAACCCGCTTACAAAAGTGCACTGCTGTACTCTGTCTAACCTGAATGAGAATGCATAGCCTCTGGCAAGCCTCGTCTTGCGGCTCTTCTGCGACAGTGCGGTTGGCTCGACTCGCTCATCAACTGAACCATCTCATGGCTCCCAGCAACAAGACATACAGTAAGTAATACATACGACAGCAGCGTCTTAGTCTTCATGTTTGCTCAGGATGTACCAACATGTTAGAACCAAGGACGCAATTAAGTCCACTTTGTAGCAGAAGGCTGGATGGAAAGCAGCAGTGTATGACATGGAGAGGCATGTAGTACTTGCTAGCTACTCAAAATCATGTAACAATCCCAGAAAAATATGTGAAAAAATTGCTCTGATGCATTGAGTAGTAGCTTTAGTCAGTGTTGACACTACATGGAGCATTGCTACTAGTTTAACTACATTTACTTGCTAGCTACTCAAAATCATGTAACATTCCTAGTGGGAAGTTATTTACTACTAAGTAGCACAGCATTGTGGCCAAATGCTTGATCTAAATATCTAAAAACATAATGAGTGCATTTCTGTATGATTTTACTTTATAATAGATGTTTCATGATATGAAATAGCTTCAACGCTGTTAGCTTATAGCATAGCTATAGTTAACTGTATCTTAAATTTTATTTTTTACTTTTTATTTTATTTAGTCTTTTTTAAATCCTAAATTTAGTCATGTCTTCTCGCATCGCCTTAAACAAACCCCCAGATTAGCCAAACTGAATTGTGAGAGAAAAAGAAGGCTAACAGTAAAATTGCTACCTAAACTGTCCAAACATCAATAAAGTTTACAGACCCATTTCCTGGTTCATCTTTGACTCCTAAGAAAGTGGTTTAGATAATCTGGCAAAACAGTTTCTCTGAATGTCAGGCTGTTGCAGCGATGTTGCCATGTCCCCAGATCTCAGCAACTACATTGGCGAGTACAGTGTTATGATCATGCAACTGATAGAAATAAGATAGTATTGATGGCCAAAACTATGAAGATAAGCTCTAAATTGTGACAAACTGAAATGATCCTTTAAGAGCATCTGAAATATTGCCCAAAATTGTTGATTGTGATTTTGATTGACTCAAGGTAGAAAAAGTGCACAGAAATGGACTTAAAATGTGTATTTGTTGCATCTAAATCCGGAACTTTTTCTCTTTTCAGTCAAAGTATTTCAAAGAGCCTCCTACAGACAGCCAAGAGCGATTGCGACATGTTTTCAATACGAAATGTAATATCAAAGTGTGTGTGTGTGTGTGTGTGTGTGTGTGTGTGTGTGTGGCCACTGCTCTGTTTATTTCACTTACATAAGAAGATTTGCCCTACGGCTGTATTGTTGAATGGTAAATCACACATAAAGTTTTCTCTGAGGTTCGTGTTCTGCTGGTGCGTGTGAAAATTGAAATTTAATGCATTGCTGCCCTGACAGCAGAGATGTCTGGTGTAACATCACTGTTCTCTTTTTGCCCGCTCTTCAGAATCAGCTATTTATTTTCCTTGTTTCTGCAGTGCTGTGATACTCACCCTGCCCTCCTTGCAGTAGGCCAGGAGCTTGTCTTCTTCCTTGGGATGGAAGAGGAGTGTGTCCGGGGTGAAGGAGATAGACTGTCTCTGGAAAGAGGAACCTTCGTCGGTGCTGATAAACAGCATCTGATCCCTCTCATTTATGGAAGAACCCACCAGCACTACCTGAAAGAGGGACAGACAGAGGAGGAGGAAGGGAAGAAAACAGAGGTCAGAGGTCAAAAGGTCAAAGGGTAATGTTCATCGCTCAGTCAGCAGTCTGTGGAAGATGCAAAGACGCTATTCTCCTTATATCAATACTTGTGCATATATATAAATGTATTCATGGCCACACACATTTATTCAAGGCCATAAGAACTTTCCATCAACCTTACATGCTGCTCAGACCGAAGCGACACTGTATTGATTATCTATTCAGAGTTTTATAGCTCATGAAGTGAAGGCATTAAACATGGGGCACACCAGGACCTGCCAACCCACCAATCACAATTACATCCTGTACACCCAGGGGTAACAGGGCTCATCAATAGGAACTAACGAAGCAGTCACAGTCTTTAGGAGTTCGCGTGAGGCGGGTAACCGTCCAATGAGGGTTTTTAGGTGTTGGTGTTCATCGTCACCACTGTCTTGTTTGCGTCTGGTTTTTACAGAGAGTATTTGTTATAGCGCAGTAACTTTTTCAAGTGTTTCTTTAGTCAACCAAATAATGAAAATCATGAGCTGACTGTGTTTCTTTCTAAACATCTGTTTCATTCTGGTGCCAAGTTTTAGATAATGGACCCAAAGTGCATAAGAGGAAAGGAAAGTGCAGCTTGTACTGATTATTCAAGACATGAATTATGCCTTTTGTATGTACACAAATATGCATGCAGGCAAACAACTGTTTATGCTGGGTTTTTTTTTAATTATTATTCTCATTTGACTCTCATGCTTTCTTATTTACAAAAAAAAAAAATCTTTGACGCCTCAAGGAGCCACAAATATCCACCAATGTTAAAAAAGAGTGAAAAAGCCCTTGAAAAATAAAGATTGGTTGGAAGAGAGGCTTTTTCCACCACAAAATGTTAAAACAGTTTTAGTTATTTAACATGAGGTATTTCTGAATTTTTGTCTGTGCCCTTGTCATTGACTTCAACACAAATGTAATGGCAGTTGTAGGTTGTTTGCATGCGTCGGGCCATAGTTCATCAAATCTTATCAAACCACACCCACGCAGTCCATGTGAACCCCATTAGCTAAGTGTACAAACCTCCTAATAAATAATACTCAAGGCTGTTTCTTTTCCAAACTTTAACTTCATGTGATCGTTTCTTATTCAGTCATGAATATTTCATGTTACGGAGAAATACTTTGAAACCAAGATTTCAGGGGCTTTAAATATTTTATTAGTAATTTTATACTTATTTTGTACAGTTTTTATAGTTATAGCACATTCTAAGAGGGAAACCTAACGGATCAATCAAGCATGAAAGCTCATTCTCGACCTTGAAAACCAGGCTGGAATATCAATCGGGCAAATGGCCCTTGGTCCCTGACCTCCATTGGCCCCAAAGCCCTGGTTTTACTCTGTCAGTTGGTTTTTCATCATTTAATTATTAATTTGTTAAGGATTTTATAAAAAAAAAAAGTCAACTGGGTCCTGTATTATAGTGTAATCAATTGTGCATGTATTGTACATGATCAGGCTGTATCATGCCTTATATTCCCCACAGTCTTTACTCTAGATTCATAGAACTGCAGTTACATCCAGGTAGCTCACAAGATATACATACAGTTAGGCCCAGAAATATTTGGACAGTGACACAAGTTTTGTTATTTTAGCTGTTTGCGAAAACATATTCAGGATACAGATATATAATCAATATGGGCTTAAAGTGCAGACTCTCAGCTGTAATTTGAGAGTATTCACATCCAAATTGGAGGAAGGGTTTAGGAATTACAGCTCTTTAATATGTAGCCGCCTCTTTTTAAAGGGACCAAAAGTAATTGGACAATTGACTCAGAAGGCTGCATGGGCTCGTCTCTCGTTAACCTGTCATCAATTAAGCAGTTAAAAGGTCTGGAGTTGATTCCAGGTGTGGCATTTGCATTTGGATGTTGTTGCTGTGAACCCACAACATGCGGTCAAAGGAGCTCTCAATGGAAGTGAAACAGACCATCCTTAGGCTGAAAAAAAAAGAAGAAATCCATCAGAGAGATGGCAGAAATGTTAGGAGTGGCCAAATCAACAGTTTGGTACATTCTGAGAAAAAAAAGAGCGCACTGGTGAGCTTGGGAACTCAAAAAGGCCTGGATGTCCACGGAAGACAACGGTGATGGATGATCGCAACATCCACCCACGTGACACTCTCCAGAAAGTAGGTGTATCAGTATCTAAGTCTACCATAAAGAGAAGACTTAATGAGAGTAAATACAGAGGGTTCACCACAAGGTGCAAACCATTAATCAACCTCAAAAATAGAAAGGCCAGATTAGACTTTGCCAAAAAACATCTGAAGAAGCCAGCCCAGTTCTGGAACAGCATGCTTTGGACAGATGAGACGAAGATCAACCTGTACCAGAATGATGGGAAGAAGAAAGTATGGAGAAGAATTGGAACAGCTCGTGATCCAAAGCACACCACATCTTCTGTAAAACATGGTGGAGGCAGTGTGATGGCATGGGCATGCATGGCTTCCAATGGCACTGGGTCACTAGTGTTTATTGATGATGTGACAGAAAACAGAAGCAGCCGGATGAATTCTGAAGTGTATAGGGATATACTTTCTGCTCAGATTCAGCCAAATGCAGCAAAGTTGATTGGACGGTGCTTCACAGTACAGATGGACAATGACCCAAAACATACTGCGAAAGCAACCCAGGAGTTTTTTAAGGCAAAGAAGTGGAATATTCTGCAATGGCCGAGTCAATCACCAGATCTCAACCCGATCGAGCATGCATTTCACTTACTCAAGACAAAACGTAAGGCAGAAAGACCCACAAACAAGCAACAACTGAAGACAGCTGCAGTAAAGGCCTGGCAAAGCATCACAAAGGAAGAAACCCAACGTTTGGTGATGTCCATGGGTTCCAGACTTCAGGCAGTCATTGCCTGCAAAGGATGCTCAACAAAGTATTAAAAATGGACATTTTACTTTTGAGCCCCTGAAATGAGGAGACTTTGTATAAAAATGGTTACAATTCCTAAATGTTTCATAGGATATTTTTGTTCAACCCCTTGAATTAAACCTGAAAGTCTGCACTTCAATTGCATCTTAGTTGTTTCATTTCAAATCCAATGTGGTGGCATGCAGAGCCCAAATCATGAAGATTGTGTCACTGTCCAAATATTTCTGGGCCTAACTGTACATATATACATATATATACATACTCTATATTGCCAAAAGTATTGGCTCACCTGCCTTGACTCGCATATGAACTTAAGTTACATCCCATTCTTAATCCATAGGGTTTAATATGACGTCGGTGCACAGGCCGGTTAAACTGACGGACTTGTTGCACAGGTGGCATCCTATCACAGTCCCAAGCTGGAATTCACTGAGCTCCTGAGAGCGACCCATTCTTTCACAAATGTTTGTAGAAACAGTCTGCATGCCTTGGTGCATGATTTTATACACCTGTGGCCATGGAAGTGATTGGAACACCTGATTTCAATTATTTGGATGGGTGAGTGAATACTTTTGGCAATATAGTGTATATATACATATACATATATACAAACACACACACACACACACATATATATTTTTTAATGTATATACCAGGGGCCATTTGCCTGCTTTGCCTAATTGGTATTCCAGCCTTTTCAAGGTCAAGAATAATAATGTCTTTTATTATGCTTTTGTTTTAATCTCTAATTTCTCCTAATACATTTCTGGCAATTGTTATCATGAAAGCTTCAAACTCTCACTCACATAAGCTTGACACTTGCCCCACATTGAACTCCGGGGCTGCAACAGAGTCACTTCGTTATTACATCACATAAATAAAAAGAGTTTGAACGCACTGGGACACACAAGCTGGTAAGTAAGCACGCACACGCACAAATCCTTTTCAGTATTCTCATCATGGCAGCTGTTAGGCAGCGAGCGTAGCATGCCCCACATCTTGCTGGCTGCGCTTCTTGAGAGCTTTGTGTGTGTTTGTGTGTAACTCCAGCTTGTTCCGAACACACTTCCCTGAGCAACATGGTCAATTAAAGGCCCAGTGTTTGTTTGGCTGCCAGAGAAGGGGCCTGTGAGGATGAGCAGTGGACTGGGAAAGTCAGAATAGCAGGAGAGAGGAGGCACAGAGGAGTGTATTATTTCTCTTAAAATAATACTTGTTTTGTGAATGTTGACTGAGCATGTCTGTATTTGCACCTGGGAGCTGCCCACAGTGCTTGCTGTTGACAGCCGAGCACATCCACTAGAAAGCTCAAGGGTCAGTGCCTTGCTCAAGGGCACACTGAGAGCATCTGCTCCGAGAAGAGTTTCCAGTGGATTTTGGGATTTAAAAAACAGTTCTTCAGTCACAATCCTGCATTCCTGTCCTCTAAACTGCCGCTGGCCATAACTGAGTAATGATAAGAATTAGGAAATGCCTGCTGTTAGGCAATGGAGCATTTATTTACTTGGCAAAACAGCAGACTCTTTGGCGTTTACTGTCTGAACCATTGAGAGATTCCTTATTTTAATGCACATCTCACTGTGGCTTCTCTCGTCTTGGCCCCTGTGGGCAGGACCATCAATCAGGTCAGTCTGCCTCTGCCAATATGTCTCTATTTAAAGGACATCTCTCAGTTTAACCTAGTTGAGCTCTGACAGCTGGACATCCTCAGGATACACACACACACACACACACACAGGCCGCCCACACACACACACACACACACTGCATCACACAACACTGACAGAAAACGTACAGTGAGACAAGAAACACCTGGAGATATCCTGTTTCATTCATGCAGCATGAACGCGCGTGTATACTGTGTTGAATCTTTAAATTGTTAAACTTGTGGATATTAAGACGTTATCTAGAGAAGTAAATTATAAATTATAAAAATATTAAATTACACCCACTGACCCCTATCAGCCTGAAATAGCCGTGCGCAAGAATGTTTCTGAATTTGCCAAAGATGCAAATATCATTCCCCTGCTTTGTTTCGAACCCAATGTCAATGCTATGGTCTCTGCACTGCACGGTTTTTAAAAGGGACACTCCACTGTATTTTGTACTTGAAGTTCAGGGCCGTAGCTCACCCAGTTCAGACAGTCTCGGATGGTTCCTATAGAGGCGACTGAGCTTTGCTGGCCACACACATTTTGCCAAACCCACCCCATTTAGGCTTCATCTTTCCTCTTCTAAAACCGAAAAAAAAAATAAAAATAAAATAACCGTTTGAAAAGACTTGAAACATAAATCTCACAGCTTTTCGGCGGGAACCATCGGGGAGTGTCTCCACACAGTGGATGAGGCAGACCACTGAGAGAGCACGTCTGTACAACACACAACACGATGGCACTTCTATGAGATGACGCCAGTATTTTTAGACTCACTTTGATTACATGTGACAACTTCTAAGTCAACAAAGCGATAACAAAAAACAATAATCAACGCAAGGCTGCCTGGCGGTGTTGAGAGGCATTTTGATTTTCATGTCGTAAAATGTAACCGAACAGTTAACTGATATAAATAAAATCTGACATGTCCAATGAAGACCATGTATCACATTAGTTTATACATATTCTTTAATGGGTCCTCATGTCTGGGCTCAAAACCCCTCAGAAAAAACCTAACATTTTCTGAGAAATACATTGTCACGAAGCCTAAAACTGGCTGTTGTTGTCATTTAAAGAATTGAAAGAAGTTTTATTTTAGGTGAAAACCAAAACCTAAGGCGAAATGATGACAGTTTATATAGTGTAATCTGCACCAATGAAAGATGTTTGCGTGCATGTGATGCCAAACCTTTTAAAGACAAGCAATGCCTGCTTGTGGTGCCCCATCGTAGGTTGTGTCTGCGAGCTTTGAGTAGTTAAACCAAGGACTGATTGTCTAATTTGAATAGCTTTGAGAGGGAAAACTAATTGTGCGCGGTACAAATGTTTTCTCTTCTTCTTTTCTAACATCTTGCAGCCCCTCAGATTCACATAGCGACCCCTTCTTGGGTCCCGACCCCACAGCTTGAAAGCCACTAATATGAAAAACGGTACAGGTCCAAATTAATTACAATACTGGTTTATATTCCACTGACTGAATGGACAAAGGTTAGCAACTGTTTGACCAGCGAATCCAGGAAAAATGCTGAGGTCCTTTATTGATCTCAGCCACTGAAATCATTCAAAACATGAAAAAGGATCAATGATAGCTCGGTTCCTAATACATTGAAGAAATGCACTGGCTCACAGTGTCCTGACGCAGTAACGTTACTTGCCAACAAGTGGCACTGTAAGCATATAGGCACGCCTTCAAACCATCCTACTAAAGTTGAAACTGGGCAACTTGCAGGTAGGACTGTGAACTGTTTGGGGAAGCTACAAATAAAGAGGTTTGGGGGAGGGCAGACCGACGCCACAGTTTCCCTCCTGTAGCACAACTTATGATCCTTCACAATCAAAAGACTTTGATTATCTCTCCATAACGATTTCCTCTGAGTAATAGCTCAAGCTTTGGGAAGCACAGCGCTGCTATTCTGTGCGGCAGATAAAAGCAGACTCTAAACTTCCTGTGTCTGCTCTGGAGACTGTAGGGGTGTGACACAATAAGGGGACTTATAGAAACTAAACCCGGCTCTTTTTAATCTGCAAAGGACTTAAACACCAGCGTGGCTTTGCAGAGCGCACGCCGAATCCGTGCCACGTTTGATAATCTTTGATCACGGTCAATCTGACAGAGGGAGCTGATCACTGAGGACACACACGTCCAGCTGTGTTGACACACATCAGAGGGTATCAGCCTTATAATCTATTATAAAACAACACAATCTATTTAGCCGCTTAGAATAGCTTATGGAGAAGTGCTGGCGTGCAGTTGCAGCATGAGCAGCATGAAGGTCTACGGGCCAGAGGAGGATAAGAATGCTTGTGTCCATTATCTCTGCATCGCATGTCACAACTTTGAGCAGTTGAAGGTTTTTAATGCTCTGAGCTTGCGCGGCTGATTAAAGCTATTCGGGTCTTGAGAATGGAGAAAGCTTGTATGTGGGAGCAGCGTGTCAAACACACCTGGAAGAGTTTAAAATATGAACATTCGTGTACACACAAAGATGATATATGTGCATGAGGAAGTTGAACTGATGACGCCTCATAGCACCATACATCCGGTTTTGAAAAGTTCTCAAAGGGTAATGCTGGTTAATTTCAACTTCGGTCATTCCTCACAGTAATAATAACATTCATAACATTATGCCTTTGTCAGCTCAGCTGTTATATACAGTACGTTATTATCCCAAAGTATCTGTTATAGACTTCATCATTAAACATCACAGTTTATAGCCCTGTTTCAACAGTGACCTATCAAACGTACCGACTTCTTGACTCACATTTGAATTTTACTGAAAAAAAGTTTGAATGATCTGACTAAAGCAGAGTTTCCCAAAGAAGTCATTAGTCCGTCATTACCTACATAGCTAGCTGGGGAACTGATAAAAGGTTGGGGGTCTGTTTTTTACTCAGGTTAGCTAGGTAGTTGTAGTAATGACTAATAACTAATGACTTTTCATACTGATGATCTACTACAGTAGTGATTACCGCACAAATAACCTACATAGTTTTAATTTACTAATCAATAAGTGTGCCGATCTGGTTCCTCATGGCCCATAAATGTTCCACGGTCTGGTATTGGCCCATGGCCTGGGAAATGGGAACCTTGTTTACAACCTATCTGGTCGTCTGACTGCCAGTGTTTCTTGACATTTTGGAATGTCATAGCAGGGGTAACTGACAACATAAAAGATTTGTGAGCTAGACTATTGTGTGTGCTGGGCCATCGTTTCTATCTGTTACATTGGTCAGTACAATGTTGTCATAACTGTCTGAAAAGCTGGACAAAACTGTAAAGTTGTAATAAATCGGATTCATCCTCCTCATTGACATCTGGGTCTAGACACAAACACGCATACACACATGCGAGTGGCTCCCAGCACAATTGCTTTCCACTCAATTACATATGTAAATTGCTCGGGTTCTGGTTTCCACTGTGAGAGAGGTTTCCGTGTGGCAGCAGCTCACTGAGCCGTGGTCTGCTATAATTAAGACCTGGGTTTGCAGAGCAGCTTGGGAGCCCAGAGGACGCCACCAGACAGCATAAGAAGTTGTCTGATGATGGGACGTTTAGTTGTCATGCCCTGTCTAGGGCTGGGTATCGAACCTACTTTTTGGCACCAGCTGGTGTGTCTGTAGGATAGAGTATCAAAATCTATCAAGAAGCAAAACCTGGCATCAAATGTCTTGTAAGTTCTGTAAACTTGTTTGCTTAGTCTTTGATCAGATGGTTCCTGATTTAAGTCACTTTAAGTCGCAACAGTGAAAAAACAATGATTGACAGTTGTTTTGATCCAGCAAACATACTTTTCAATTCTGATAGAGGTTTCTCTTTGAGTCTCACCTATGGAAGACCCTTGTTGGATCTTCTTAATCGTTTGTTGTACAAGGATCACTCTCAGGTAGTCTGGTCTCGCCAAAGACCAAAACTTTGTTTATTCATCAGTAAAATGTAGCTGTTGCAGTCGTTGGGCAGTGTGGGATCCGCTGCAATGGTTTGCATAAGGGCCACAGGGCTACAGCAGAATGGATGAAAGAGACTCTTTGTGGGGAATTTGGACAGAGGCCCTTTTTAAAGGCTGGCCTGTTTTGCAGGTTGGCGGCTAAGGGGCTTCTTTGCTGGTTTTCTGCTATTATTCTACCTTACATTGTACTAGCTCTGGAACAAGCTACTAAGTGACTTTGAGTTGAGATTCTAAGGCCAGGAATGAACTTTCAAGCTCTAGTTCTGGTAAGACTGAATGTCCTTCAGTCATGATAAATTGTATCGACAAAGAAGAAGAAGGAGAAGAGATATCTACAATGGTATTTGGTCTCAGATGTACTTGTACAACTTTCTTGCTTGAAAATATCTTAAATCAAGTCAGACTAAGGCTAGTAACAAACAAAATGTCACTGGATTAAGTTAATCCCTCAAACAGGTTTATTCACAGTGGAAACAACAGAAATGATTTCCCCTGTCATAATTTTCCACTTGTTCGATAAAGATTTCATGACTGAACTGCAGCCTGAACAACTTGTACAGAGCTTATGCTGCACCACACCACCACCACCACCTCACGCTCGCACCTCTCTGAAGGCAAGGTGCTAAAATGGAGAACCATGGAAGCAAACATCGACGACACGTTGTCCTGCGAGGTGTCGGATACAGGGAGATGAGAGGTCTGAGAGTGTTTTCGCCCACTTGGCTACAGTGCGAGTGCATTAGCTGGAGGCGTCCTCTTGCATTATACATATTAGCTGCTGCACTTGTACTACAGTGGAGGTGACTGGCAAACGCACCATGCTCCGGCAAATCCCACATCTTGGCTCGAGTTCAGAGGGAAACAGTGGTACACACGTGGGCGCATCCGTACTGTAAAGGGGGTCAACTTTTACACAAGACCACAAGCCACAAGTCAAGTCCATCGTCTCTTCTTTCTCACAGCAGTAGGCTGTGTTCCCAGCCCATGGAGAATGTCAGGTATTCTACTGTGTGGTGCCACTGGGGAGCGTATGGGGTTCTATGCCCTATTACATGTGGCGCAGTGGCTGGGCATGGAACCCTTATTGTTTCATCTCGTGAAGTGGGTGTGTGTTTGTGGTACCGGACAGACCCTGAGAGGCTAGCCCTTAGACTGTATATCAAGATGGACGTCTCCGCTTTCCTCCCACTGTACAAAAATGAAGACAAAATATCCCGGACACGGGCACTGCCATCTTGCCCTGGTGAAGTCATTTGGAGCCAGAATCTGCGCAGTGGTGATCGGGGGGTGGAGCCGTGGTGCGAGGTCCCGCCCATACACTCGCCAAACCCAATCGCGAGCACACCACAGTCAATCATGACGTTTCACCCCCGTTTTTACAGCATCAGATAACTAATCAAAACCAAACTTATCAAAAAAATTAACACTTGAACAAACATCAGCGTCATATCAACTACCGGGTCCTTAAACAGCTGAAGGAAAAGCTGTTTATACACAAGGTGGGCGTGGACTAAGGTTTTTTCAGTGCTATACTATTCTATACAGCCAATGTGCTTATGATTAAACTGTTTATTAGACCACAAAATTCGTGTTTCATGCCAATGAAGCATATTTGGTCAATTAAAATGAATTAAAGCGAAAGAAAGAGACAGAGAGTGTGTGGACCGACCGGATAGATACAAGAAAGAATGGTGTGTGTTTTTATGTGTGTGTGTGGTACGTCACTGCCTGTCCCAGATTCAGCCCTGTTATCTGGTAGCTACTCCCTCCTTCTGAAGCCTCCCAAAGCGCAGAGATTGTGACTGACAAGGACTTGGATAGACTCTCTCCTCTCTCTTTGTGTCTTTCTTCCTTCATCCACTGCTCTCCACCAACTTCTCGAGCCAGCTGCCAAGTAAATTTCAAATACATTTTTAAAAATGTATCTAAAAATCAGATGCAAATTAGATGTGTTCTGGTTAACATCAAATACAGGTTTCCAGAACATCAGACAAATAAAGGCATTACATATTCTGCCCTACAAAGACAATGGGTACAGAAACAATGATCTTTTTGGCAGATTATTTACCCCAAAATATAATTGTCTTAGGCTTTCACATGACACCTAGAAAATACAGATGCTGCACTCCGCCTTTGGACAGTTCTGTGGAGATTTTTCTAGAAACCAAATGTGCTCTTTCCGCTTTCTTGTGTGTTTAAATTGACCAACTACTCTAAACAAATCTATGTTTGAGTGTGAAAGAGCATTCTTGATGTTGGAAAATGCACCAAGAAATCTCAGAATGCCCCTAAAAACCGTGATCGAGAAGCAAAAATTGCCCCCAAGATTTATCCTAATCCTACGCTACGCCATCATTGTATTTTCATTCAATTCATGTAATTTCCGTCTAACACACACACACACAAACAGCGCTGTTGTTCACACTACACTGCTGTTACGATACCTGGCTGGCAGAGGCCAGCCGATCCGGCAGCTGCAGTGAAGTTGGCTCCTGCAATGGACCGGTACCTCATTAAAAAAGCTCCAACTTTTACAGAAGAAAGCAACCCAAAACCTGGGCGTCATCAACGCAACCCCCAGAAAATAAGATGGCAAAGAAAGTTGCCACTTCTGCAACTGAAAAATGGAAAATAATAGGCTTGGTGACGAAGAGGTAAATAAGACGACTCTCCGCTTCTGCTAAAAGCTAATCACAACTTTATTAAAGAAGGCGAACTAAACATATATATACATATGTGCATATATAATAAACAGTATATTAATCAAATTCAGGTTATATATACCTGAATTTGATTAATATACTGTTTATTATCCCGCTGGAGCAGAGTGTTTCTGGGGGCCGTGCCTCACTGATTACTGTACACAACTTTATAACTTTATTCACTGATTTTGGTAAAACTTAATCGTGTTTTATGGAGAAAATATTTTCAGTTTTCCCTCTTATGACCTCGGGCTGCTCTGCCTCACCTCTCTGTGAAGTTTCCTGATGGACAGATTAACAGTTTAACTTGTTGCTAAAGTAACCACTAACTGTGGCTGCCGTTAGCCAATTAGCTCAGTTAGTCGTGCAGCTAAATCACTGAGAGTTGAGGCAGAGCAGCCGGAGGGCATCAGGGGTACGTCATCGACGTTATGCGGTATCGAGTACGTTATGCCATTGAGGGCTACTGTGACTAAACGCATTGAAAAACACTTTGAGGAGAAGACGGATGAGCTAAAAGTCCAGCTAGCCGGGGCAGACAAGCTAAGTTAGCGCTGAACCAAGCTATATGCAATCACCTTTGTTGTTGGCCTGCGTCTACGATTGACTCGCTGTGTGTGTCGAGCCGTGATATTTTACGCGCAAGAGTCCTGGGCTTATGGGAAGTGGTGTGTGTTAAAGGCCACTGAAAAACACAAACAAACAATATATATTTATATATAGATAAAATAGATTTTATCTAAACATATAAAGTGAAGCACATGACATACAGTTTAGCATGGCTCTGTTCCAAGCCCGGATTTTGAGTTATTAGCATTATTACAAATGTCAATGGGATTTTGAATGACATTTCCTTATTTCTGGAGCAGAACCCGGAAGTTCTGGTTTCACTTTGGCTCTCAATGGCAGAGAGTGCAGTGATATTGACAGAGTTATTGGTTATATTGCATTGCATTGTGCTGAATCTAAAATGCACAGTACATTCTCATATTATTATTGTATATGTAATGGGGGAATTAGTGATTAGTGATTTCATCATACGGGTATGACTTCCAAAATGGGCGTTGAGTTGCCTGCAAAGTTAAGTCTAAGTAGGAAACTTACTTTCAATTAACTTTGGGATTTCTCAAAACATGGCAATCACCCAAAGGTTGTTCTCATTAATGTCTGAAAACTTATCTCTATAACATTAGTAAATGATTTATTAATAATAAATAAAGCCATTGATGGCAACGTATAAACCCTGCAAATGGTGCCTTATTTGAAAGTAGTACCATAATAGGTAACATGTCTTTTCCATTGTGACACAAGAACCTTTTGTTCCCCCTGGATCTATTTCTCCACCTGCTTGATGTTCTCTTTGCGTCAGCTGTCTCCTGCCTTTCTCCGTTGCTCTCCCTCTCGCTGACGGATTTCTCTATCTTCATCGCTTCTCCGACATCTCCTCCTCCTCCCTCCCAGTCTCTCTCGCTCTCTGCATCCCTCTCTAGCTGTCGATGATAGGCGGCGGGTCCAAATTCTCCATTAGTG
The DNA here is from genome assembly GCF_043641665.1 of Enoplosus armatus. NCBI lineage: Eukaryota > Metazoa > Chordata > Actinopteri > Centrarchiformes > Enoplosidae > Enoplosus > Enoplosus armatus. Next base: position 16,266,230 of record NC_092202.1, read on the forward strand.
GATGGAGACAATGATCAAACCTTGGGAAAGCCCTCTCTCTCTCTCTCTCTCCTTTTTTAATTACATTCCTCTGTCAAATAAAGAAGAGGGGAGGAGAGTGAGAGGGAGGAGAGGAAGAGAGGAACCTCTAAGCAATTATTGTAGACTTAATTACATAAAGTAAAAAAAAAAAAAAACGTACCTCCTTGCCTGAAGCTGTGTGTATGTGTGACAGAGAAAGAGCCTCACTATAGGTTCGCGCCTGTATTACTGATGGCTGCCATTCAAGTGTCAAGCGCCCACACACACACACACACACACACACACACACACACACACACACACACACACCACAGTCATACTCCCTCTGGCACTGGGAGCATTACATCTCCATGACAACTCCATTCTGGCATGTGCAAACAATATCATAATGCTGGAGTAATAAACACAAAGAGATATGAATTGAAATTGAGAATCTGCATTATATCGATTCACAGATGACATGTGACTGTGAGTGTAGTCTGGCCTGGTTCATTAATACAGAGTGAAAAGGCCTCCTACGACCAACTCACAATGGATAAACTACTGTCTTTGTGGCCGGAGTTACTCAATGATAACTTGTTTAATGGACTTCTAGTTGTCCATGTCTGTATTGCAGAGAGTCCGTGTCCTTCGGATATATAACAATACAACTAGTTTTTCATTAAAATCATCATTATTAGATTAGATTATTTGAAGCCTGTACTGTAGCAGTATGTGGCTGGTGTAGACTGTTCTGCCTGACTGGGGGCTTCTGCTTCCACACAAGCAATGTTGTTGTCAAGCTGGGTGCACTGAGCTTTGAGCCCCAACTACCGAAGGCTGTTACATTTACTCAGCAATTGAATCCGAAGAGCTCAGCTTGGCTACTTCATCTAATTATCTCTTTTCTCTCTCGAGGAGGAGGCGCCTCTAGAAAAAGTGTAGTGCAACAGCCTACAGTGTAGCCTACCACGCCCTCTTGCTATTGACAGCTCCTTTTGTGTCACATTGTCGTTATCTGCTGGAGCTGGACCAGTGGAGCTGGTAATGGCTAATATTAAAGCTAATTTAATACTTTATTTCTCCAAAGAGTGCAGTGGAGCGTCTAAAAGTCTCTTCTTTTCTAACGATAAGCTACAGTTGTTGGATGGAGGCGGGAGCAGGAGGAAGCTCGTGTCGAATTAGTGTGTATTCCATGGCTGGGACAGAGTCATTTTTTTCATTTCATACTAACTTCACTTGACGTAACATCAAAATGCTCACAAAGTGAAATCTAATTTCATTATTTCAAAAAAGTAATAATAATTAATTCAACTAACTGACTCTGATTGAAGCTTTGTGGCTGGTGGGGGCCACGCCACAGAAATCTTCAAGCAGCCTGTACCCAGCAGCCAGATGTTGTGGTATTTTGTTTAGTTTTATGAGCTTCAAACATGCCTGGCTGCCTTTATGCCATTATGAGCAATAATGAAGTCCTAAGTGAGAATCCCCCCTACTGGCCCCTAAAAATAGCTTCTCAATGAAGGATGTTTCCAGAGAAAAGTGCTCTTTCTTCTCCGAGCTCTTCCATTTTCTCAAAGCTAAACAGCAGAACCACATCTGGCTGGCCTGCTTAGCAAACACTGCAAACGTATTCATCAGGCTGAAATACTTGAATGTGGCTTTGTGCACGTTTCATGATGGAGTCACAAATGTGTAGCTGAGGATGCCAGTAGTTTCCCTCCAAGAGGGGGTCCTTGAGGCCTGCCAGCTCATCACACGGGGTCCAGCACTCAAAAACAATTAAGAACAACTGTTCTACTGTCAACACGTATCTAGGAACATCTAAGCCATGCATGCATTCTGATGCTTTCCTGCATATGCAGTAATGTACTCCAGCTCCTCCAGCACATCTCAAGTCTTTTAGCAGGCCAGATGGGATACATTATTCCTCCAGTGTGTTCTGGATCTGGTTCGGGAGCTCCTCTTTCCTGGACGTGCCCAAAATATATATCTATCTCATATATAAAATATATATTTCAGCTCCTTATGCTGCGAGCCCACACACCCTGCCCAGCAAACTTCTTTTTGTGACTGTTTGCATCCACAATCTTATTGACACAAGATCTTATGACCACGCAAGATGCAGCCTGCTCATTGGAAACACTGACATGTGAACATGTGCTCAAATCGCAAACCTTACCAACTCAGCTACAGCTACCGCCCCCCCATCTGAAATTAGACTCAGAGCTCACAACAGGATCCTGGGGTGGAGGTGGGGCTTATAAAATGCCATATGAAAGTTGCATGAACAACAGCACAGTTTGCAGGTGAGCTGTGAAGCAGCAGAACATTGACAGCTAAAATACACATCCATATACACTGTGTATATATACTGTATATATAAATATGGCTGGTGAGGGGCTAAGTAAAGAACGATATGACAACCCTTATTACAGGGTGTGTGTTACATGGACATGCTTATAAGCCTTCTCCTGGTTTTGACCATTTTCGGGACATGGCGTTTACTTGGAACACAGAGAAATCTGGTTATTCATATCCCCATATACACGATAGGTACTGGTATCCTGGTTACTGCATGCCATTTGTGCCTACAGGCAGCTTATAGCAGCTTTAACACCACTACCTGCCAACATTGTGTTGTGGATTTGGCTTCTCCACCTTATTGCCAGCAATGGGAGACGAGAGCGACAGGGAAAAATCAAACATGTCCTCCACTTTGACCAGTGTCAAGCTGTCACAGTCACTGCCACCGCGTAGGATGAGGGAGCAGTGGATGAAGATACGCAGCTGTGACTAGTGGGATAACGTTGTCATGATGGAGTTTTCCGCCTGATTAGGGAATCCTTTTACCAGCTGTGTGACACAGTTGAACCCTTCATTAGACTGGAGGAAACAGTACGAGCACCAGTTACCGATAGGAGAGGCCATAGTAGTAGCAGGGAATATCGCTTGGTTGCAAACCAGTTTGGGGTACTTCTGAAGTGCTACAGTGGACAAAACTATGAGTCATCTGTGTAGATGGAAGCCAAGTTCCCATTCTAACCCCCAGTGACGGCTACTGAGACCTCATAAACCCAAAAGGATGGGCTTCTACATTCTACATGGCGCTGTGGATGACCAACACTGCTATGCTAATTTTTCTTTTTTTTATGACACATAGGAGACTTTTCAGAGAACAGGATGAGCAAGTCGGCCAGTTGCCTGTAAAATAGGATATATATAGGAAATAGGAAAGACTGGTATGAAAACACGTAACACACATGTAAGAGATGACCTTTGGTAGCTGTCTAACAAAACCAGACTTTGTGTTTAGAGTGTGAATTGAAAAGTTCCCAGCAGTGCCCATGATGTCAGATCTGTTCACAAAGGCTGACCAGTTGCAGGTAAGACTATATGTTTTTAGTACATAGTGGGAATCCGTAGAATTTGAAGCCTTCCTCGAGGCAAATATCCATCTTTTCTTTGTTTTGCAGAGAGTTTTCGAAGTTGACGGCAGTTTTTTTCATCACAGGTGACCCTGCTTATCCACTGCTGGAGTGGCTCGTCATAGGATACACACGGCCTCCAAGACTGACCCCCTGAGAAGGAGTCGTTTTATGTATATCTTTGTGCTGCTCCCGCCTGTGTGGAAATTGCATTTAGGAGACTAAAAGCAACCTTGCTTGAGAATTCCTTTTGAAAAGAAGTGGTCTGCACAACTCTTTTTCTCCTCATCTGATTGCGACATGCTGCACTCCACACAACTTTCGTGAAAAAGAAAAGGACCAAGGCAACCCAAGATGAATGGAATGAATGTCCTCAGCCCAGAGATCACCCAATGAATACTGTCAATGCAGAAGGCCGAGCTGTTAGAGAGGCACTCGCTCCATCGAGGTGTGTGTGTCAAGGACAAGGTGTTATTGGCGTTGGGTCATTGAACTGCTAACATGTTCTGTATTTCTTGGGCAAGTTCCTCGTTGACCATTACGGGTTATGAATTTTTGATAAACAAGAGTTTTTTTCTTGTTTCATTTAAATTGTTTTTATTAATATGTCTTTAACATTCTTAAAATACCACAGAAAAAACCCCAAAAAACATTGCCTGCTACCAATATAAAATATCGATATAGAAAAAAGCTGCGCTTGCGCTGGTAGTCGGCAGCGGTCAGATACCTGGATAAGATGTATACATGCAGCATACTGAGGTTTCTCAAAACCAGGATGAGGTTTCTGAAACCTGGATATGATATTTCAAAAGCTAAAATGTATCCAGAATATGCATGTCCATGTGAACACACACATAGAGCAGCTGTAAAGGGGACCCTTTTGGAGCCAGGCCTGGAATGGGTGCTTGCAGCCTACCCTAGCCTGGACCTGATGGACAGTGGGTGACGGCAGTGGAAATCTGGCTAGGATATACCTCTGGAACAAATCAGTTCTATGAGATGGAAGTGAATCCTTGAAAAAAAGGAAATAAAGTGTAAAAGCTTTCAAATGCTGCAAACTGGCTGAGTGGAATGAACACCCAAATTCTAGCAACACCAGATGAACCTGCATTGCATGCTGCACACAGTATATGCATGTTTGATGCCTTTCAAGCATCAAGTCAATTCTTGAATCATTCCTTCTTTTCATTGTTTTGCAGGAAGAAGATTATGAATTCAAACAAGACAAATGTCTAAGAAAACCAGTTGTATTGTTTTCAGGCATGGGTTTACCATTGAGATTGACCTGATTTATGCTCTTGTAAGGAAAAACTGGATCCTATCCCAACATGCCTTGTGTGACAGGAGAGGTACACCCTGGACAGGTTGCCTGTCCGTCACTAGGCCTATACGTACATAGAAAATACATACATAGAAAACCACATTCACACTCACTCCGGATTCGACGTTCTTGCTGTGGGGTGACACTGCTAAACCTCTGAGCCACACATGTCATTCACTCCCGTTTAATTCCAAAGACACTGAAAACAACTCCACAGTCTCATCAGCAACAAGAAATAATTCCACTCCCTGTTTTTCATTACTGCAATCATTCGGGGACACTGCAAGAGCTGAGATAAGATTGAAAGAGGGCATCTCATTCCCCATTTCTGCTTCTGTTTCATCTCCAAAATGAAAACTTTAAGGTTCTTTGTGGGTATCTTTGTAGGACATGTGTTATGTCAACCATGGCTGACTCAAGCTGACACTTCCACCAGGTTCCGTAGATAAAATTGCCTGCAATTTTTGCCTTCTTCTTTACTGAGAAACTTTATAAAAACATATTTTGGAGTTCAATTGAAGATATTCATTTAAGATGGCTAAGAGAAGGTGAAAACATCAAAACTCGAATAGAAGCTGGAATTGTTTCAAGATGTTTTATCCTTTTCTGAATCAGTGGTAATTACTGATCACATTTAAGTTACGCTCATACAGACTCAGCCAATGCGCACATCTGGATAATAACTTGGAGGTGGACGGATGGAGCGTAACCTCAATGAAAAAACCTGCTGAAGAAATCAGAAACACGATGTACTCTACATGGCGAAACGTGTCAAAAAATAGCGAGCAGCACAGACGCTGGAGTGGTAGCAGAGATGTGTGTGTGTGTGTGTGTGTGTGTGTGTGTGTCGGAGAGACAGACCCTGTTTACACCCGGCATTAACATCCGTCCTGGGCAAGTGGACAGCTCTAATACCAGATGTGAACGCACCCAAGACGCACTGAGATCCGATGGATCAGACCATATTCGGAAGTGGTCTGGGACACAAATGGCCAAATCCTTTTATCAGTGGCGTACGCAAATGTGTCCTGGGCCACATTGGTCACATTCGTCCGTGGAAGAACACACTCGTTAAAGTGGGAAACAACAGGAAGATGCAACACCAGGCAAAACAGATTCTGGTGGATGGAGGTGCACATGAAACACGAACTGTCTGATGTCTTCCGGCTGCTCTGCCTCAGCTCAAGTAAGCAACAAGTAAAGCATCCATCAGGAAACTCTGTAAATCACAGAGAGATGAGGCAGAGCAGCCGGAGGACATTAGGGGGAATACAGAAACTATCTTCTCCATGAAACGTGATCCGGTTTCACCAGAAATAAAGTTAGAAATAAAGTTAACCCCAGTTAGTAGACATAAACATGGCGTCTTAAAATGATCTATCAATATGACATTGTGATGTTATCATATACAATAAGCAACAATAGCATCATATGGTACATTTTCAAACAGAAAACAAATTAAAATTGAAATTTAAAAAAAACCAAATCTAATAATTAAAAACCTTTAAAATGGATTAAAACAATTTAAAAACATCCAAGTGCAGTTTAAATGTAAGCAGTTCGTGTTTCAACCTTTTAAAGCATTAATTGATGTTTTTGGCTACATGGAGACAAAGGGACAAGCTGATAACAACTCATAAACAACACACATTTACACTTGACTTGACAGTAAATGCTTTATCTTTCTTTACATTTTCTACTTATTATGTTTATTGTTACAAAACACCAACCATCATAAACCTGATCGTGACTCTGAACAAAAGCAGACACGGGGCAACGTGGTCATTCATCTGGCGTTTGTGTCACCTGATGAATGCCAGTCCTACATTCAGCTCTGCTTTGGTCTCCTGAGGGAAATATCTGGCTCTTTAGCTGCTACATGCTCCACTATGTCGCACACAGTGGCTTAATCAGGGCTTTTAAAAGTAGATGGATGATCATTCCCATTCATTTGATCTATCGTTTATATAAAAGTATGAATTAGTTAGAGCTTTAAACCTCTGTACACTGCTTTAGGGATACTGTATTTGATCAATGCCAGTGAAGTAGAAAAAAAAAGGGACACAGAGACAAAGAAAGAGAAATGGAGGCACAGAGACAGACAAAGAGGGAAATGACAGCTTACAGTAAACGGACCTCCATGCGGTTCCTGAATGACACAATTAAAAGCATTATGCTGCCAAGACACTCTCATGCAACACACACTGGTCTGCCAGCCCTGCCCTGTTAGCTCTGTGATATAACCACTTATCAACAGTGACAGGGAGCATCGCTCTGCCTGGCATACGTATCACGCAACAGGCGCACACACAAAGGAAAAACCTATCCAAATGAAAGCAGGGCCAGACACACATTCCCAACGCATCTCTGTATGCTGTATGAACCTGTGTGCCTCAGACCCAAAACTACCCATGTGACTAGTGCCAAAACGTTTCCGTGATCTGCCACCTCTTGTCTGGTTTAGGCACCACCTGGTCAGGGTTGGTACGAGACAGGATGTGAACCGGGTGTCACACATCACACATCCAAGAGACAGCGGCCATTAGTCACACAACCAAAAGGACTCCATGCCCCGCCAAATTCACTCTGATCTGGGCAACGCTGCCCCCCCATCAAACAACACATATAAATACACAAATCAGCTGTCGGCTCAGAGCTCACAGAACCACAGTCACATATGTGTGACACAGTGGTTAGCAACTAGCCGGTGGATATAGCGGAGCATTCGGCAGCGTGAAATTCTGGATGTTTGCTAACACGTTTCGCCGCATCAGCTTCACGTGGCGATAATGGCTCAAATGTTGTGTTGTGGCCTAAAGCAGTAAAAGAAGGGAATGCAGGTTTAAGCATTTGAAGAATGGCAGGTGCTGTCACCAGACCTCGTGTGGCCACCCACCTTACCTCTCCATTACAAACTTAGACCAAAAGCTCAGTGCCACGTTTCAGATATGATCTGGCATGTATTATCAGAAATTTTAAAAAGGAAAAAAAAAAAAAAGTTCTAAAATTGCTAAAATTGCAGCAGCAGCAAATCCGAAACCTATTCGTTTTATTGTCCACATCTGGGCTCCATTGCATCATTGCTCTCACACATGTTGTGATGCAGTTGATGCATTCTTCATGCGTTTGCTAAACAATGAATTTGCAGTGAAGTTTCATTTTCTTTCGGTTCCGTGATTCTGCAGTACGAAGCTGCTAGTCATTTTAGCAAGTCATTTGAAAATAACCTTGACAACATCTTAGCTACTTGACGTACTAATTGCTGTTTTCCAGCGCAAGGTCAATTATCCATAGTGCCACAGAGAGCTCTCAGGATGAAATGACCACAGCTCTCAGCAACTGAAGTGCGTTTGTGGTCGCCTGATGCGTTTTAACAAGGTTGAAAAGTACATAACGTGCCTGTGGCTTCGAATTCAATCATGGCTGAACCTGCGAGTTTAGCAAAATGGACCTGAAACGGGCTTAAACAAAAACACGAGGGTGGATAATGATCTTAATTGCTGCGGAGTGGTTTGATACCGTCTGCGTGGGAACAAAAACCCATTAGCTCAATCATTTCACAACAGTGTTGCAGGGCACTTGCGTGGTGGAGATAATTGATTTGAACAGATATGGAGTATTTAATTGGCCGGCTGACAGTGTTTTGGGAAATTTGACAAGAAGTGGGGGGTTTTTTAATAAGGAAAAAAAAAGAGGTTTCTCAGTAGAATGAAGGGATTTTGTGTGATGTGGATCTACTCCTTCGGCCCTTTCTGCGTGACGTTTTTATTTGACTTGGTTTGAAGTCGGCAGGGCTCAGTTGGGCCCTTTGGTGCACCAATCATGATTCAGCCACATTTGATTCCAAATCTGGTGACAGTTGTAGGGGCTGTTTGGCCACTGTCAATCGAATCTGATTCAAACACACAGTCCAGATGAAGCGTTTCTTGATTTTAATTTTTTTTGAATGACATTTAATTTCATGGCGTAATACTTGATCTGAAGCCAAGTTATCAGGGCCTGTATCATGTCCATACTTCATATAGCAGATTCAATACGTTTGTACTCACTAATACCACCCACGGCCCAGAATTGCTGTGTGTCAGTCCGTTTGTGGTAATTAGATTAAATACAATTATTCGAACAAATACGCACAATGTAAATACAATATCAACAGATATAATGAGGGCATAACAATACCTCGACTCACTCTACATGTAAAGTAAAAGTGCCGGAGCTGCCTTCAGGTCAGTTTATATTATGCATGTATATTTAGTATAAAAGACAAAAAGGAAATGTGAACGTTTCAATTGTCCCACTGGGGATGAATAGAGTTATTGGATAAATTAACATGAAGTTGATCAAATTACAACAGAAGTAGTTCTGGGGCTTTATAGGCCCACAGGGGTCTGGAGATCTGGGCCAGTTGCCCACTTTGTCCATTTTTACATTAGTTATCAATTAATAAGGATTTAAGTTAACACTTTATTTTACGTGTCTGTTCTTTGTCTGTGTTGAATTGTGTGCTTGCCTGTACACAGCTGTCACAGTTTGTAGTTCAACTGACCTGCTGTGCTCTGACTGAGACTCTCCGGACTGAACAATCAAACCTGCTTCGATCCGAGAATGAAAGTTGCTCACTCCAGTCACTGATGAAGGTTGCTCTGGTAAATGCTAGTAAGTGGACCTTGTGTGTTATATCTGTGGTGTGTTATGTAGGACGCCATCGCTTACAATAAGAAAACAGGTTTTTAAGGCCTGTAATATCATCTCGGATTTTGAGGAAACTGACTGAAAACACACCACGAATCAATAGTGGAAGAAGAGGGTCGGGAACGTGCTGAAAACAGAGGGATGAACCTAATGCAGGCGAGTAGCAAGATGTACAGTGGCAGCCCATGCATGCTCTTCTGTTTCTCTTTTCTGCAACTTTAGAGCCCATATCGCTTCAAAAAGCTCAGTTGTTTTTTTTTCCCCTCAAGAGGCAGACATTTTACTGGGAATTAAGTAAGTAAAAAGGGATGGGGGAAGCTAATACTTCACTTCCCCCCCACTTCTGGAATCAGAATCAGAAATGCTTTATTGATCCCCGGGGGGGAAATTACACAATTACATGTGCTCCCATTCAAGACCAGAAAAGTAGCATCAATTTAGAAATTATAAGTATATACAAATAAAGATGTAAAAAATAAAAATAAAATATATACATTTACAATATTTACGTGAAATGTATACACACGTATTGCACTGGTAAATGCTCCTGTTACTCTCTCCCTCCGCATATAAGGCTCTCTGTGGTTTCCTGAATGGGATTTGTGAATGAGCAAGAGGACAAAGACTGAACGGTTGACATAACATACAGCAGATTTACTAGCACACATTCAAGCCAGGCAATATATTGCAACTTTTCACACTGCGTATCTGCTGAGTGTGTGTGTGGGGTGAGTGAAGCTCTGACACTGAGTGAGCATCGAATATTTGACATCCCTGCTGGCAAAAGCGTTTATGTAGCCCACTTTCTGTTCAATATTTGACCCCACATACAAGAATAAAGGGGATGTTTGTGGATAAATCAACTGCTCCTCTGCTCTCGAGAAGGACACTAAATGGGTCTCATCCTTTGGGCCCGCATAAACATCCAAGCTGCTCCATTACCAGCCAAATAAACTCTCTAAACTGTAAAAAAAAAAAAAAAAAAAAAAATTTTGCAGTTATTTAGTGGAATATTCAGACTTGACTCGATGGAAGTAAGGTCATTTTAACTTTTCACACCTCGCCGTCGGCCTAATCTAAAATGTTGGCGGTGTTTTTCAAGCCTGAAAACTGAGCTTTTCAATGCCCTCTAGAGTGGATAAATCACAAAATGCTTTATTGTGGACAAGAAAAACAGACATTTGGGAAATTTGGAGTTAGTAATGCATGCTAGGACATGTGTGGGAACAAAGTGCTGCTTCCAATGCTTTGTCTTCTCCGGCTGTGTGGTGAAAACGGCAGCAGCAGCAGCAGCAGCAGCAGCCGACTACAGCGTGTAGACACTGTATTCAGTAGTAGCTTTGCCTGGCAGTCATAGCCTTATACAAGATGAAAGAGGTCACAAAATTAGCCTCAGGTCATGTACGCACATAAAAGTATAGCACCAGCCATTCATCTGTTTTGATTAAAACCGAAATGTATCTGTTCCATTAGACATGCATGAGATCGATGACGGAAAAACCCATCTGACACATACGCAGACGGCCTGTAACTCTCTGACCACTCATTCGCTATCAGAATCAGAATCAGAATCAGAAACTGTTTATTGCCAAGTAACATACATTACAAGGAATTTGGCAATCACACGGTACAGGTAACCTGTATTTATGTTAAAGCTGCACTCGTCAATATTTTTATATTAACAGTGGGTGAAATGACACGTGTAATGTGAGAGGTGTTTCTTTTGACCCAACTCTTCAGGTCCCTTCAACTCTACAGAGCTTTTTAGCCTCATTAAGCCCTCTGTTTTGGTTCACTCTCGCGGCTCTCATCAGGGTTGTTTCCCAGCCGCAGCAGGCACCCGTTTACAGTGAAGAAGCTCTAAGAAACACATGCTAACTGTTCGGCACTGACCAGCAGCTGGAGCATTCCGCAGCTAAAGAGTCAGACATGTCAGATATCAGTTGGCGGAGACCAAAACAGAGCTAAAGGAGAGTGAATATTGGATTTCAATGAATACAAATGTTGCTCCATGTCTGCTGGATGTGTAAACTGGGAAGTGTTTGCAACTCTTTCACTGCAACATTTAAGATGTCAATGTTGTGTCCACGGCTTGTTTAGCTGCCAAAAGACTTGAGGGTGTACTATTTTGTTGTTTCAAGTTTTCCATTGTTTTAACATTTCATTGTGAACGGAGATCAATACGAATGCGACCTGGAGTGCAGATGCAAGATGTAGATGTAGATTTAGCTGGGTGTAGACATAGTCACAGTCTCACTTCTTCAAACAAGACCAAGTAAAGCAGAGCACTCCCTGAGTTCCAAGACAATTTGACTCAATTTAAGTAAATTCTTGCATTGAAAATGAGAGACAAAGGAGCTATTTTCACCTGTCCTTCATTTCCGGTCAGTGACATTGATAATTGCAGCAGACAGAGCATCAATCCACGCCGAACCGCTACTAGCAGCATTTTTATCTGTCCCTAACACACTTACACAATACAATTTAAAGGCTGCTGCTTTACAAACGCGCTGTAATTACAGGGACATCCGGATGGGCGGCGACAGGAAAGAGAGGATATTTCATTTCACAACCACAAATGCTCACATTCACAGCAGATCAGTCAGAAGAAGATGGGAGGGATGAGGGACCAAAGAGACTGAGGCTGAGATATGAAAATAATAATGTGGGCTGGGGGGAAAGAAGTCCGCGGGAGTAGGAATGGAACTGACCGAGCATTTAGAAAACCGTCACTTTAATAGAAAAACCACGAGACGTCTCTCGCTGACAAGCTGGCACCGGTGAGGAGATATGATGTGACCTGCGAGTGTAAAGACATAATAAGAGGATATTCCACCCTTCAATCCTTGTGATGTGTCTTAAAAATAGAGCTCCTTATTACTGTACAGTACAAGAGCAGGGATGACTAATACCACCATTCTTTCTGTTGCACTCTTCTCTCGTTGACTCGATTCCAGCAGTCTGTGTCGCAAAAAAATACCTGACAGCTACCAAACTGAGGGACGACGGAACACCTGCTCCATGAGCCGTACAGAAGGTACAAGCTTCCATACTGGGAGCAACCACAAATCATCCCTTTTCAATAAGCAGGGGTCTGGTGTGTCAGTGTGCGTTTGTATCTGTCTGATGACTCATCTGTATGCTTAGATCAAGTCCAGTACTTTCCGGGAATTCTCATCAAAATGTCCTTCCTTTTCCCAGCAGAAACATGGGCGGAGTTGTAGGGACGACGACGTTGGAGAGAGAAATATCTCTGGACCATTGCAGTCCAGCCATGATATGACATTTTGTGCAGACATTGGTGGTCTACAGAGAATGAATCCTAAGGACTTTGGTGATCCCCTGACTTTCATCTAGCGCCACCAGCACGTCAAATTGATGAAACTTGCGCATGCGCCGACAGTGCATGCAGCCTGTTACAGTCGCTTGTGTAATTTCCCCTGTGTAATTTCCTTCTGAATTTTTTTTTCTGTGAAATGTATTTATTAGATGGATTGGCACATTTCTGGTTCTTAGTCAATGTGTCCTAATGACTTTGGTGCCTTGGTTTTTCCTCTAACATTCCTCCAGATGTTAGCCTTCAGCTCAAAGCACAGCTGTGGCTAAGTAGAGCTTCACTGAGCCATTAGCGTGGCTGTAGAGTCTGAAGAACCATCACACCAGAATTTAAGTTTTGTAATTTAATTTCGGTGGAATCCCAGATTCCAAGATTCACTCACGGGGGGTGAATTAATCAATCATTCGCATCGAGTTAAACTTTGACTCAATCAGACTTGCAGGCATCCATCCTTAAATCAGAGTGCAGAGAGCGTCCAACAAGTACAGCATCGAGTGTAGAAGATAGCATTCATGCTACAAGTAAACATCCAAGAACAATGCACCCATGACTCAAACCTCAGGGTCAACATGCTGTAATAACATCACGTCACCACCAACAGGGTGGTCACATGCACCCATATAACCATCGGATGATTTATTTATAGTGTATAGCATAGGTCACTAACAGGCGGACCATGGTCCGAATCCGGACCCAGACCCGGACCTATAATCAATAAATTATTAAGGGATTTAAAATTTTGACGGGGCGCCTCTATTTTAACTGGCGCAGCTTTTCTAGTCTTTATCGCAGTGGTTCAGTGGATCAGGAAACTCACAGACCAATTGCATACGAGTTAAGCCAGCCCACGTGATGCTACTCAGCCAATCAAATCTGTGCATTCCAGGCGATGTTCCGGACCTTTGCTTGAAGAAATTTTCTCTGACTGGACCTCTTCAAATTTGAGTTGAATACCCCTGGTGTATAGTATAATCCCAGATTAGTTGGGGAAGGAGTGATCTATTCCTGGGTAGATACATGTCTAAATTCATGGGGAAATTATTGAGACCTTACTGTAACTTTCCATGTTTTCTCCATCTGGGGCCCAACTTCAGCGAAACAGCAATATATGTGCACAGACCTTCACACATGCTCACACTCTAATCGGGTAGTGTCAACACTTATTAAGGGACAGCTGCAGCTCTCTTTGCTCTGTGACTACAGCCAGCACACAGCTGCAGGCCTGACTATAAGACAGCCAGGCAAAGAGCAGAGAAGAGCAAGTGGAAGTCGTTTAAGTGGTTTTCAGTCTGGCTGTTTGTGTTATGTTGGCTCTGACCGGAGCTCGGATGGATTACTGGAACACTGCAGCTTGGTGAGGTTATCCGAAGGAAGGTGGAGAGACAGGGGGAGCAGAGAGGGATGCAAAGGTGAGGGACGCTGGTGAGACTTTATAATGAGGTTGTCTGACCTAATGGGGATTTATACAGTGACCTATGATGATCTAACAGACATTGTGACCACATTTACTGCATGCAAAAGTAGTTAAGATTAGTACATATATTGCAGATCCTGTAGCATGAAGAGTATGTGAAAAGGTCTTCTTGCTGTTGACAGGAACGAGCACATTTTAGCTATCACATAACAAGACTTGGGGTCTATAGGCACGCTAGCAGCTCTGTGAGGCTTCTAACTAAACAAAAAATACAGCTGAGGCAGAGGGGAAAGTCATCAGTTCTGCAGGTCAAAAACCATTGAAAATGTTATTACAACACGAATGTCTGAACGAAATGTCATAGCAATCCATCCACTAGTTATTGAGATATTTCAGTTTGGACCAACGTGGTGGGCTGACTGACAGACCAACATTGCCACTGCCATGCTGCTAGCAGGACTAAGCAGAACCGAGAGGTCTACTTACTCCCTTAAAGGACATGGTTCTTATACACAAAGTTCACTAGTCTCGTGATTTTAAAGCATTAGCTGCAATTAAATAGTCTGTCCACATGAGGCACATATAGGCATATATATTAAAGCTTTGATTGCCTATAAAAGCTCATGCCTTCATCATTAGGCGTCTGAGTCCCTGTATTGCCAATAGCTCTTCCACTGAATGGAATTGAATTGGACTGACTTGGGAGGCACCTTAGATTTGTTAGACCTTAAAATATGTTTCATGTGTGACAAAATAGTCCCAACTCATAGGTCCGCCTAACCCTTAAACCTAACCCTTTTTTTTAGGGGCTTTTAACTGCATCTCATGGTCTTCATCAACCAAATGAAACAGGGCTTCCCGTCTTTAGGGTGTAGCAGCAGAGAGGTGTCCAATAGTCTGACTCCTTGTGACTTGGCTGTTGCTAGACGTTCTGACAGCCCAGCCACGGAGGGGATGTGTTATTACTACTTGTTGTGTGATGACATCTGAGCCAAGTCCATTTTGCTAATGAAGACCATGAGATGAGTAGTTGAAAGCTCCAAAAATATGTAATAAGTGGAGATCATGCGTGTCTTTATGGTCATTTATACTATGTATAATTGTGTATGAGTTCATGTACACATATACTGTAAAGTGTTCTGTAACTGGCACAAATGACATTGCAGCGCCACACAGTTTGGCAGTACATCTGATACTCTGCAGTACTGTCTGTTATGGAATTTCATGTTATGTTGCCATTACATTTCTGTTTCATTAGTATAACTGGCTCCAGAGCTGCAGGGGCACCAGCGGCTCTGCTGTATCTGCTCAACTATAAACTACACTGATGAAGTGTGTGTGGGCTTCTTGGCACGCTGCTGCCGTGGCTCCTACAAACTGCTGCTGTTGGCAAGAAAGTCGTGTTGATATTCATGCTTCTTGGAACGGTGTGTCAGATTTCTGACTGTTAGCATGCTGTACTGATAACCTATAAAATACAGGCAAGAGCTGCACTCCAAGGCTATAACTCAAAGAAATAATAAGGACACCGAAACTCTCTAAACTCTTCTCATTTCTTACAAAGAAATACTCGTACGTCTATAGTCATTTCGAGTTGCATACAACAAACACACCTTTCCTTTTTCAGCACATGACAGGCTGGACGAACAGTACTTGTGGGTCCAGTTTGTACCTCAGATAGAGAGGAGGAGACAGAGTCCAGCCTTGTTAAAGCTGCGTTATAACAGCTGTTATAACAATATGTACCACAGCACCAAAAAAAGAAAAAAATGACCTTTATCGTTTCATCAACGTGATTTGCAGGCAAAGGACGACTATCGTATGGCAGTTGTAGTCATGTATCTGCTTTGTCAACATGGGCCACAGAAGGTGAGTGTGTTTCTGAGTGGATAGGAATGGAAAAAAACCCAACTGGAAAGTCACAGGAGGAGACAGAGGACAGCGACAGGGAGGGGATGGGAGGTAAAAACTGACCTCTCCGCTCCCTGAAATGGAATCTCGCATTGTTTGCTCGAAGCGTCAGAGCAGGCTTTTCGAAGTGGCTTTTCAACGCCATCTGTTTTTATTGACCCTTCATCCTTGAGTGTGATAACACTGCCCCATCTCTCCTCTACCCCCCCCCCCCCCCCCTCTATTTCTCTGTTTCTCCTCCTCTGACAGATGGAATAATGAGGTAGCGGCAGCAGCGTGCTGCTTCATGCAGCAGGAGGGACATTACCGCGGACGGGCGAGACCCCCCACTGAGCAAAGGGTGGAAGCTCTCTTTGCGATACTAATTTTATTCCCCCCACAAGTTTCCCAGTGGGAGGGAGAATATCTGCCTGTATCTTACTTCAGCTCCTCCATTAGTAATCTGTTGCCTCTCAGGCTCACAATGTCATCAAAGCTCAAAGCTAGGTAATGGCCGAGCAGGGACTCATTTAAGTTTCCACCACAAAAACCAGGGTGCAATTTTGTTTCATGAAAAATGTAGTTCATGGTGTCCAAACAAAAGGAACAGAACATTGAATGTTGGCCGCCGTCAAAAAAGTCTGTGAACAATAAATTGACTCGAAGGTTCCGCGCACGTCAGCTTGTTTTCTCTTTCGTACTTTTAAAGGGGCAGATATATATACATGCTCCTAGAACTGTATTGGAACTGCATCTTATTATCATCAAAAGCACTGCATAGGCAAATCACATTGAGACTTTTATTGTGAAGCAATCACCTGATGTTAGGAGTGTCACTGTTTGTGTGTGCTATGCTATTGTGTAGCAATTTAAAATGCTGCAGGGAGGACGTGTACAGCCACAGTGTACTGGTTAGATGAGCTGCAGGTGATAGACTGCTACCAGTGTTACCAGTGGACATACATAGGCTCTACTTGAGTGGCCCACCCAGGTAAATAAACTCTGAATTCCATTTTTCCAGCGGAACTTCTGTGAAAATAGTTAATTTATCTTGACTACTGGCAGGTGCGGAACAGAAAGTGAGTTGGCAGAACACCAGTTGTTGTGGGTCAACGAACTGAACAACTGAACCGAACTGTGACCCCAAAACCGAGGTACATACTGAACCGTGCTTTTTGTCTATCACTACACCTCTAGTATTGGATGCCTAATAATGAACGCCATGTCGCATTTAATGCGTCAAGTCTTATTTTAACTTATGAGGGTCGTCGGACTGGCTAGCTAGTAATGTTAGCCTCAACACTGAACTGAACACACACACAGTGCAAAGTGATTGATAAGTTAGTTAACACAACAGCTAACTAACGTTCGCTCGAGTTATTCATAAACCTTTTTTTGACTAGTGTATCACTCAACCCGGCCGCCATGCGCCACCCACTACCACAAGTAAATTCTCTACTGTGGTTGTGAGAACCAGCACACCTCCAAGGTGAGTAAGGCCTTTTACCATGCAATATTGTGGGATGTGACAAACATTCATGCTATTAGCACGTCACTAAAACTAATTGCAGTTTCTCATGACATAACAAGTACCCCAGCCCTGTAATTGACCTGTTCCCTGAGATAATATTTCTAGCTAGAAGACCGGTTCTGTTAAGTCACCTGGTTCCTGTCACTCACCCACCACCAGCGAACTCAGGAACGACTCTTTTGGTTCTTTATTCCAACCTTGGCTCTTACGTACAACGTTTTTTTCGCAGTTGTTCGAAAAGAACAGTTTGTTCGCGAATTTAGCATCACTACATTTTTCATTTGTCAGGGGTGGGTGGGGTGGTGGGTTGTGCTCTGGTTTCCTTCCACAGTCCACCCTCCTGTGACTCTGAAGTGGAAAAGCAGGTATGAAGGTGGATGAATTGAATGATATCATATTAAAACCAGTATTTTTTACAGTATAATTTTAAATACTTTAAACATGCGGTGGAGGTGCAGATGTTTGTTGACATAATTCTACTTATTGTTGGCTGGATTGAAGTGCTTCCCACAGCCTGGAAGCTCTGGTTTGTAGACCTCTGATCTGGATTTCATAGAGGTGGTTGTCCTGGAACAAAGGGCTGATACTTGCACCGACACAAAGTCGTAGCTGCAACAGTTTTATTACATCCTAGAGTTAATTTAACAGATTTAGGTTACTTTTTCAAAAGAGTATGTCTTGTGAAATGCCTAAAACAAAGATACTTGAGCGCAGTCAAAACATATTGCGGCCCATGTTTTCTGTTTATGGTGTATTTCTTTGTGGATAACAAGTGGATGACATTGACTTGACATCGTACCCAAATATTTCCTGTGGAGTTTGACGGAAAAATAAACTCTCTAAATCAAAAAGCAATGACGTCTTCTAGAAGAGGCAGACAGACCAATGTCTTCACCCACCTCAAAGAACCAGAATGCAAAATAGCCACAATAGAAGTTGGATTTTGTCCAAGTGTTACTCATGATCATAGACATGCCCTTATATTCATGAAGCACTTGGCTGGTTAGCTACGCCTGCACACCCCACCATAAATGAGGGCTTTTCTCAGTGCTGTCAAAAAGTATTCTGGGGAACGAAGAAAATGACTATACAGAACTACATGAGTCATGTTTAACCTTTATTTCTTGACAATGTGTTTGAGCTTTTTCTTGACAAATATATCCCTTTTCATGGTAAGCTTGGCCAAAAAGACAGATGAATAAAGTCAAACGGCAACTCTGTATATTATATTTATATGCTGCTGATTTCAAGTTCAAACTCCAGTTTATTGTCCAGTTCATTGCCCACAGAAGCTTAAACCCAGTTCACTCTCATGTAACGTTCCATTCATGCAATTTACAAAAAGTGACCGGTGCACCTGAAACAGCAAATACTTGAAAAAATGTAATGCTGCCACAATTATGTTTTTATCAACATCACAGGAGTTGTTTTTATTCAGCGCATCTGCAAAGTCTCACCAATGTCTTGTACTCGTCAAGTTTCCATCCCAATGTAAGGCAAATTTCACCTGAATTTACAGAAAATCGGCAAACGCAAACGAGGATGAAGGCGTGTTTTCTGCCCACTACTGTTATGCGAGTATGAACAGCTGGTCGTGCTGATGCTGCAGTCAGGTAACATTACGTCATTGCATCCAGTCAAACTAAACAATGAAAAAACACGATGGATATGGCATTTATGTTTACTTAATTTAATGCCAGGTCTGATGTATTCAGCTCCTCACTTTGCTTAAATACTAAAAAAGTATTTCAATTTGTCCAAAATGATGCCAGTCCGATCAGCCTCAGCTGTTCAAGCGTGCTAAAATGCTACAGTAAGATGGGTTAGGGTTAGATTGTGGTCTTGGTTAAAGACTGAGAAAGTCAATGGTGGCCCGAAGCACGAGACAGGATGTGTTTACTTTATTAATCACAGTGTTGTGGTTAACCACACACAGGACTCTGGATGTGAAGCCTGGTCTCTTTGTGTGCTCACCGCTGACCTCTTTGTGACCGTCGTGTGCCGTACAAGAACTTGACTTTCTTGAAAAGAAAAAATTTCGCTGGTCAATATAATACAAGCAGCGACTTTGTAACGAGTGGGGAATAAAACAGTCTGATGGAATGGCAGAACGGCCTAACGAAACACACATGATGATGTGTTGCTATGGTGATGTATTGTTTACAAAGAACGGAATCGTCACATTTCTTGGTGCTAAAGTATTTTGTTTTCGAGCTGTTGTTGATGTGTGGCTGTAAGGGATATTGCCCTATACACATACAGTTACCATTACAGTCTATGGCCTTTACGTAACATGTAGTTCTCCTGCCTGTCGGCGCATAAAGACATAAAGGAGCCTAACTGTGTAACCTGTGTAAAGTCCTCGGAGGGATAGCGAATGGGAACAAGTTGTCATATTGTGATATGCAACTACATAGTCACGAAACCCATTTTAACACCCACAAGCCTGCGAGCCTCACAATATACACCATGATAGACTGTGTACAATATTTCTCTGGGTTCAGCTTTTCAATACTCTTTAAACAAAATAACTGCTGCTCCGGCCGACTTCCTGTATTAGAGGGAAGATATATGGTCCTGTGTACAGTGCAGCACATCCAGGCGTGGGCTGACATGGTCTAAAGCCTCCAGCGCTCCGCTACAGTAAACAGTTGTTAGTGGATTACTGGGAATCAATGGCAACGAGTGGGCACAAAACCCCGGCTTGCGCACGGGGAGGCAAACCTGCGGCGGGGCATCCACCTGCATGCATCAGCTCCATCAGAGGACTCAGGCAACAGGGCACAAACAGCACAAAGGCAACAAACAGGCCATTAGTTCAGATTTAACCAGGATGTCAGTGGTGTGGGCAGTTAAATGGGGGTTTCCCACACCCTCACATGTGACTTGTACTGTCTGGCTAACATTTTCAGAGGACCAGGAAATCCTCAAATCAACTCTTTTCTCAAAGGGAACTTAGCGAACACAGTCACACTCTTTTTACAGTTTGCTATCTGCACTGCATACTGTCCACTTATTACTGGACTATAGGACAGTGAAACGTCTGCAGCAAAATGTGGTTTTCAAAATCGAGTATTCTGATTTTTTTCTTTAAATTAAAAAGTAGTTCTACTGTAGTTACAACATTCCCAGATGTCAGCAAAAGAGTATAATAGAATCATAACCTTGCTTTGTTGCTACTGCTCCAGTTGCCTCATGTCACAAAAGGCAATCCCATTTCCTTGAATGTATTTCAAAGTCGGCGGCAGGCCGACAGTTCATACAGGCGAATGCTCTCCACTGCGCTGGACGTGTTTTTTCACGCTGCAGCTTTTCATGTCAAATCCAATACAGACGTTGCAGTTTGCTTGAAGTTACAAGCTTTCCTAAAACACAGTCCTCCTCTGGCCTTGGACAGTCCAGGCCACTGTGTATGAGTATGGACAACTGCCCTCTGAAACAAAAACATGCTTCCCTGAGCTTCTCTTTCTACTAATATGTTCCTACTCCTCTGGCCATTCGCTTAGCATTGGCACCAGATGTTAGCTAACCCCCTCCCTGGTTAACACAGAAACATCATTAACACTCCTGAGCTGCAGGCCTCGTCCGGTTATACACAGGAGACTGGATGGTGAACTGGGCCCTCTTCACATGTGAGGGAAACCTTGTAACAGTGTGTGTGTGTGTGTGTGTGTGGTCTCTTGCGCAGAGTGCACTCTAATTGTTACAGTCAGACTCACTCCTCCTCTTTGTCATCTCCCTGCTGTTTTTTTTTATGTCCTTTTTCTACCTGACTTTTCTTTATTTCTTACCCCCTCTCTGCTTTTCCCTCCTCTTCTCTGACTTCCTATCCTCTTCTATCCTCTACCCTCTATCCTGTTCTTTCTTCCCTTCCAAACTCCTCTCCTCTCTTGTGTCCTTTCCTCTATCCTCTACCCTCCTTCTCCCCTATTATGCTCTCCTGCCCTTTTTTTCATGCCATTCTCTTCTTTTCCATGCTCTTCTCCTCTCCCTCTTATTTCCTCTCACCTCCTGCCCTTTAATGTCTCCCTCTTCTTCCCTATATGATGTCCTGTCCTTTGCTCCTTCCTCCTCATCTTTTTCCCCTCTGCTTTTCTTTCCTGTCCTCGCCTTTCCTTGTTGTTTTCGCACTCTATCTCTCCTCTCCTTCTCTCCTTTCCTCTCATGTCTCCTCTCCTTTTCTTTATTCCTCCCCTCTTTTACCCTCGTCTTCTCTACTCTCCTCCTCCCCCAGTATTTCCCGTCCTGTTTTCTTCTTTCCTCCTCCGTCCTCTCCTCTCTAACTCTTCCAGGGAAACAGGTCTTATTACCCCAGTGGGATCCATAAAGGACAGGGGATGTGTGATCAGGCTAATGATAATTAAATAGACTCATCATCAAACAGTCATTATGGGCAGATTGGCCTTGCTGCCCTTACTCAAAATGGCAGCTGAAAGCCTGACACCAACCGTCTGTCGCTGATTTAAACAGGGCAAAGACAGGGAGGGGAGCCGGCTCTTACCCTGCAAGTCTAGTTGTTCCTCCACGGGACTCCTCTCTGTTGGGCTGTAAGTTGTTGAGGAGACATTTTAAACATCCTTGAGGAAATCCATGACAATTTTCAAATACTATGAATGATCAAATAAAGTCCGTCTGTGACAGACTTTGATTTTGATTTTCGCTAACTTGTAGTCCAGCGTGATGCACGTGACGACCTACAGCACTAACTCCATCACTGCAACTACATTCCTGTTTTTGTGATCGGGTTAAGCGCTTGCCTATGCTATTAAGCACGCAACACCTCTCCAGTTAGCTTATTGATGACAGGACAGTCACAGTGATGTCACAGGGCACCGGGGACTCCTCGGTGCCGTGAGCCGCTCGACT
Organism: Enoplosus armatus; assembly: GCF_043641665.1. Classification (NCBI taxonomy): domain Eukaryota; kingdom Metazoa; phylum Chordata; class Actinopteri; order Centrarchiformes; family Enoplosidae; genus Enoplosus; species Enoplosus armatus. The sequence goes on from NC_092202.1 coordinate 16,288,709, forward strand.
AAAACAAAACTTAAATTGCCCTGCAAGCCTTCGAAATATCAATCTACCTGCAGCAAAACAAATCTGTTTAATCGAGTGAATACAATTGGCTAAGAGAAGATCGGAGTTGCTAAGGAAGTTTAATTGAGCAACACTTTTATTTTTTATTAAATTGTGAGGGAAGCAGTGGCCATTCATTTGCTTGGATGAATTATGAAATAGCGCACACAAAAGTAATAATAACGAGGGGATAGGAAGAATGGAAAGGTATATGTATTTGTGTAGCTGAATGAATCAAAGTGAATTTGCATACAATGGCCCCAGTAAGTTTTCTTCTCCACGTTTCTCTTATGCTTTATTCTTTCTTTCTTTTCAATCCTCCTTCAATACCACCTCCTCCTCTCCTCGCTCTTTTCTTTGTCTTTTATATTACCCCCCCCCCCCCCCCCCCTTCCCGTTCATTCTCAGTGTGACAGTGTGACTGCAGATTAGTTAATAGACACCCATGTTTTAATAAAATCAGCTGTGACCTCCCGTAGCCTTTCTGCTGCCGGACCTCCACGCTTATTGGAGGAGTGACAGTGGGAAGATGAGCATTGTCATCCTGGAGAAATGTGACGGCTGCAAAATCCTCGCTGCCACATTTATGAGAGAGTGGGCAGCCGAGGAGGGGAAGGAGAGAGAGGGGGAAGATGGGGAGAGAAATAAAGACAGGCAGATGGAGAGCAGTCTATGGAGCGCAATATGTGGCTATGACAGCGAATCTGTGTCAGGGTCAGTTCTCATTACAGAACTAGCCTAGTGTGTGTGTGTGTGTGTGTGCGTTTGCGTGTGTGCCAGTGCATCAAGGGAATAAGTCGCAGACAGCCACAACAAGGAAATCAGACAAGAATCACAGAAGTGCTGGTGGAATTATGAGGAGGGAGTGCAGAGCATTATGGATTATATAAACAGCCCTTACATGGCCTCTGTTCTTTACTGTCATTTGCAAACAAATGATTTCCAATACGGTGGCTGGATCCCATTCTCTCTTCCTTCCCATTTGACTGTACAATAGGAATAAACAAAAACAAACAAAATGACTATTATTTAATCATTATTAACATTTTTTTTAATAAAACAATATAAGAAGGTTTTTAAGATAAGATTTTATTAATCCCTCAGCGGGGAAATTTGCATTGTTGCAGCAGCATACAGGATAGTGCAATAGAGACATAAGTAGAAAATCAAGATATAATAAATAAAAATAATAAAGACTGTTATAAAAAAAAGCTACTAAGACTAAAAGACAACTGTAATTTACAAATTTACAAATTCAAGTGGATTGCACATAGAGACGTGTGGGCATTGTTACATTCAGAAGTATGTGGATTGTCCATTCTGGTGTGTGTGTGGTCTGGTAAAGCCTGACAGCAGCTGGGAGGAAAGACCTGCGATAGCTCTCCTTCTTAGCTTCTCCTGTCACTGAAGGAGCTGCCCAGTGCTGCCAGAGTGTCCTGCATGGGGTGGGATGTGTTCTCCCCCAGGGATGATAGCTTAGCCAGTATCCGCTTTTCTCCCACCACTTCCACTGAGTCCAGGGGGCATCCCAGAACAGAGCTGGCCTTCTTAATCAGTCTGTCCAGTGTCTTCCTGTCAGCAGCTGAGATGCTGCTGCCCCAGCAGACCACTCCATAAAAGATGGGTGACGCCACCACAGAGTCAAAGAGGGTCTTCAGGAGTGCCCCCTGCAATCCAAAAGATGATGAGTCTCCTGAGCAGGTCTGCTCTGGCCCTTCTTGTACAGTCCAGTCCAGTTTATGGTTCAGGTGAACACCCAGGTACTTGTAAGATTTCACCACCTCAATGTCCGTTCCCTGGATGCTCACTGGTGTGGGAGGGGTGTGTTTGCACCAGCGGAAATCCGCCACCATCTCTTCGGTTTTCCCCTGCGTTGATGTGGAGGCGGTTCCGCCGGCACCAGTCCACAAAGTCCTGGGTCAGTTCTCTGTATTCCCTGTCGTCCCCATCAGAGAACATTTTGGGTGAATAACTGGAGGAAAAGGCGACCATTTATTTAAAATATCCCACGAAATTGGAAAAAAAGAGAGGAAAAAATCAGACCCGTCCGCCATTCCAGTTTAAACTGGTCTATTTGGGTCTCCATCCTGGAGTCCTGACCTAAGGACAAAGGACACAAATTCTGACAAGAAAGGGTCTTTGATGACAGTCTTTCTTTTCTTTAAATTCTCTTTTAACCAATAAACAGAAGACCGCTTCCTACCCATATTCCCTTTACAGTTCATAGACATACAGTATGCCAAAAAGGTGTGGAATCAGTGCATCCCGAAGACTAGAACTTCTACGTTACATTGCATGGCAAGTGACGGATTACACTGTCATAAATCTGCTCTCAGTGACGAGAGTACAGGGCCGCCAAATGGGTGGATAATGGCCCTCACGTCATGGTGCGGGAGGGTGTCCGTTTCTTTTAATCAGGTGTGTTGTTCGAACCAAACCTTTACAAACCTAAGTCCACTCTAACAGTGAAGCCAGGAGTTATTGGCTGTTGGCAGAGATGGTAGATCCAATTAGTAAACCCTTCGCCGAGTTAAATCAGGATCTGTTAAGGATTTCCCATCTGATTGTCTGGAGTAAGTCAGCTGGTAATCGCCCAGTGTTGTCTGTAGCAATCAAGAGAGTGTTGCCAGCCTCACGTGTATTTCCGTTTTAAAGATTTTTATGCAATTATAGCAGATTAGTCAGATGACATACATTTCTGTTCAAAGAAGGGCATTGGTTGGTGTCTTCTACCATGTCTTTTTGACATAACCACTGGAAGGAGCCAAAACAAGTCCAACGCATGGCACTTCAATGTTTGACTGTCGGCTTTGGCAGAAGTGAAAGGGCGAGATCTGGTTGCCTTGCGTTGCAGTCGCGTGTTTCAACTTGGCCTCAGATTTGAACGTGTCTTACCTATTTCCTACCTGAAGTGATCTTCATTTTTTTATCTGCCTGCTCTCCTTCACTCTCCTTCAACCCCCGACATTACAGGCAAAACACATCTGCGCTGATCCCATAGTCAAGGCAGTGTAGGCTCATCATTAAGGCAGACCTGGTGCTGACATGATAGTCGCCCCCCCCCAACACCCACTCTGGGCTCACAAACTGCTGTTACTGATTCCGCCTGGTTATAAATACACAGCTAACAGTGGTGGTGGTGGGGTTGTGTGGAAGCTCAAACACAAGCAAACACCTTGACAGTTACTGAGGACAAAAGTACATTTGCATAAACACACACATTGACTAACCACTGCCTGCCAGCACGGAGCAAATTCACATGTGCGTGCTCATACCGTGCACACACACACACACACACTGGGGAAATGATAGTGATCAAAGCCGCCATCCCACAGAGATTTTCCCAAAATGTACGTCAAGATGGCAGCGACCTCCTCCCTCCTGTGATTGCCAAGAGCTGCTGAATGACAGCCCCTCTGTTTATCCCCCCCCACACACACACACCCAGTCCCATCACCCTTTTATTAAGGATTTTAACTCAGCTCAAAACAGCCATGGCCAGGATGGGAGGGTGCCGGTGAGGGGGGCTTTAGGGGGCAGTGGGGGCATCTGTGAGGGTTATATCTGGGGGCGGCCACTTTGAATAATGCACACTGTGGGTGAGACGGGGAGAAACACATCTTCTGCTGATGAAAAATCCAAAGGCATGTGGACGGTGGGGGGGGCGGGGCGTGCGAGCACTTATGTGAGCGCTGGGAAAGTCGGTGAGCGAGCATGAGGTTGGGATGGAGAAATGAGCTGTTTGTTTATGCTGAAAGATTCTTCATGAATGAGGGAATATATTATGAGTTTTATGAGTAAACAAAGACTGAAGCCAGGGGCCTCAAATGATCCTCAGGTCCTGGGAAGCCAATATTAAAATGAAATCATTTTAAACATCACTCATCAAATTGATGAAATCACTAATCAAAATGACATTTCATTAAAACTGAAGCTGCACTAATCAAAACAAAAAACAAACGTGATGCAAAAGGTGTATGGTCTTATATCTTTTTTAAATTATTTTTCTTTTTTGTTTTAAACAATTTTATTTGTATTGTGAAGCTCTTTGTGACCTTGATCTGTGAAAGGTGCTAATTTAAATTAAACTTTACTTAATTAGGTCACGCAGCACCCACGTACAATCAAACTACAGTTAACATGCGGTACCACACACAGATCTGCAGACACCAAAACATCCTCAGTAAGAGAATAAGAATTATATAGATGACCTACAAGGCCGTAATATCTCAAGTGTGTGATGCTCAACTTGTTGTGGAGTTTTTCTACCACATGAACCTTGTACCTCATTATTTATTCTTTAAATGTCAGTGCAATACATATATATTCATATGCAACAGTGCAATACATACACACATATGTATATATATATATATATTGTTATTGTATATATTTTTTACTTTTATTTTTCACTTAAATATTGTAAATGTGTATATCTTTATTTTTTATTTCTTATTTTTTATATTTTATATCTGTTCTTGCACATAGTTTCAGGGGATCAATAAAGTATTTCTGATTCTGATTCTGAAATGGAAATGATGTTTAGATTATTTCATTTTAAAACCACCATCCCTGAACTTCCATACAAAGTGGATAGCAATGTTTAAAATGTGAATCTATGAAAGACATCATAGGAGACACATTTACAGCATTAAGACACACTCTATGTCTTCAAATTCCTTTGCCATGATACTGTAATTTCCTACTGACATCCAACACAACCATCCCCCTCGGCGCATCACGTAGACACATATACACACACGCTAGGCAACAACCATTATAAAATAAGAAGTGATGTCAAGATTCATGTTCACTTTACAGCCATTTCGCTGTCACTCTTGTATCAAGAGCAGTGAGTGCAGCAGGAGTGGACAGCTCTATCACAGAATAGTACGTGCGAGAGCTTAGAGATGAATAAATAAAGATGAAGAGAGGTAAGAAGCTGAGATAGAGCAAAGGAATTCCTCATATTTCCATCACAGGAGTTGTGATGACAAGATGAGCTGAAGGTTAGCTACTAGCTTCTGGTGGAAAGGATGTACTGACTGTATTTCAAGAGCAAAGTCAGGTTTTCTTCAAGCCAGAGTTTAGAGCTAGTTAGAAATGCTGCAGCTTTTCAGCCTGATTATTTCAAAGGAGCAGGTTGTTGAAACGGATTTGACAGGATTTTCTCGGCCTTTGTGCTTCCAAACATTTTTCCTGACACAGACATTCACTGTTCATTGTAGTTTACAATGAACAAAGTATCTACACAGTATTGCCGTACTAATATTGTTCATGCAAATATTAGTCAATAATGTCAATATGCAGTATTTCTACTACTACAGTGACTGACAGTAAGTCCTGTAGGGTTTTACTGGTTTATTCTGTGGTGACACAATGAGCTAACGTAGAGATAGTTGGTGGTCAGCATTATTAGTCATGACTCAAACTGGACCTCATAATTAATGAATAAGTTCAGGCAGCTACAAACAGGGAAAAAAACAGGGCATCTTGTACTGTAATATTATGGGGAAGGGTGATAGTGGCTTTGTGGTTAAGGTCTCTTGGCAGTGGACCAAGAACTGTTTTTGGTTTGGTCTGAGTTCAACCGACAACTTCCGCACCCAGTGTAGGAGTGCTGAGCCTTCTCGATGGAATGATCTGGTGGATGGAGCATTTCAGCAGTTTTGGTAGCTAAAATATGCCACATCTCAGCCAGATACCTGTATTTAATACATATTTCATCTTGTACTTCCCATCCCACGTTCAGGTTCTAGCAACATGCCTCTATCGAACCCATCAATGCATAATTAGGCTGCCACTCAAAACTGTTGTGTCTGGCTTCTTTCAACAGCAGCTGATATGTATGTCAAATGAAACGAGTTTTAGTTATTGATTCACACAGCGCCATAGCGGATTTCCTATGATCTGCGTCAACTAAGTGTGCAGGTTCCCTTAAACTTCAAACATTGTGTAGCACCCCCTGCTGACATTTACCAAAAAGCAAAAAGTTGGTGAAATGTGAAAAGGTGTCATGGTTCTGTTTGTTATTCTTATTACCGCTGTGATATAACAACTCAGGTGCAGCAGCAATTATATGAAAGCAGCATCAGGTGTTGTAGTTTAATCTCGCACCCATTTTTCTGTATGTATGAGTGCAGCTGGGCAGGTGCGTGCATGTGTGTTTGTGCGCTCGTTAACCTGTGATTCATTCACATGCGTGTCGACTATGATTGTATTCCTCACAGCAGGCAGGCCGAGGATAATTTGAATTAGCATATCGTCACACAAACCATGTAATTTACTTCACATCTGCCTCTAAAATATATAAACATGCTCATCTTATTCTCTGCTGATGCCTGCCTTAATCTCAGAAAATCCCTTTACGTTTTGAGCATGCAGGAACAAAACACTGCGTTTTACCTCTGCAACCGGGAACTCACAATATATACAGTGCATCCGGAAAGTATTCACAGCGCTTCACTTTTTCCACATTTTGTTATGTTGCAGCCTTATACCAAAATGGATTAAATTCATTTTTTTCCTCAAAATTCTACACACAACACCCCATAATGACAACGTGAAAAAAGTTTTTTTGAGATTTTTGCAAATTCATTAAAAATAAAAAACCTGAGAAATCACATAAGTATTCACAGCCTTTGCTCAATACTTTGTTGATGCACCTTTGGCAGCAATTACAGCCTCAAGTCTTTTTGAATATGATGCCACAAGCTTGGCACACCTATCTTTGGGCAGTTTCACCAATTCCTCTTTGCAGCACCTCTCAAGCTCCATCAGGTTGGATGGGAAGCGTCGGTGCACAGCCATTTTCAGATCTCTCCAGAGATGTTCAATCGGATTCAAGTCTGGGCTCTGGCTGGGCCACTCAAGGACATTCACAGAGTTGTCCTGAAGCCACTCCTTTGATATCTTGGCTGTGTGCTTAGGGTCGTTGTCCTGCTGAAAGATAAACCGTCGCCCCAGTCTGAGGTCAAGAGCGCTCTGGAGCAGGTTTTCATCCAGGATGTCTCTGTACTTTGCTGCATTCATCTTTCCCTCTATCCTGACTAGTCTCCCAGTTCCTGCCGCTGAAAAACATCCCCACAGCATGATGCTGCCACCACCATGCTTCACTGTAGGGATGGTATTGGCCTGGTGATGAGCGGTGCCTGGTTTCCTCCAAACGTGACGCCTGGCATTCACACCAAAGAGTTCAATCTTTGTCTCATCAGACCAGAGAATTTTGTTTCTCATGGTCTGAGAGTCCTTCAGGTGCCTTTTGGCAAACTCCAGGCGGGCTGCTATGTGCCTTTTACTAAGGAGTGGCTTCCGTCTGGCCACTCTACCATACAGGCCTGATTGGTGGATTGCTGCAGAGATGGTTGTCCTTCTGGAAGGTTCTCCTCTCTCCACAGAGGAACTCTGGAGCTCTGACAGAGTGACCATCGGGTTCTTGGTCACCTCCCTGACTAAGGCCCTTCTCCCCCGATTACTCAGTTTAGATGGCCGGCCAGCTCTAGGAAGAGTCCTGGTGGTTCCGAACTTCTTCCACTTACGGATGATGGAGGCCACTGTGCTCATTGGGACCTTCAAAGCAGCAGAAATTTTTCTGTAACCTTCCCCAGATTTGTGCCTCGAGGTCTACAGACAATTCCTTTGACTTCATGCTTGGTTTGTGCTCTGACATGCACTGTCAACTGTGGGACCTTATATAGACAGGTGTGTGCCTTTCCAAATCATGTCCAATCAACTGAATTTACCACAGGTGGACTCCAATTAAGCTGCAGAAACATCTCAAGGATGATCAGTGGAAACAGGATGCACCTGAGCTCAATTTTGAGCTTCATGGCAAAGGCTGTGAATACTTATGTACATGTGATTTCTTAGTTTTTTATTTTTAATAAATTTGCAAAAATTTCAAAAAAACTTTTTTCACATTGTCATTATGGGGTGTTGTGTGTAGAATTTTGAGGAAAAAAAATAATTTAATCCATTTTGGAATAAGGGTGTAACATAACAAAATGTGGAAAAAGTGAAGCGCCGTGAATACTTTCCGGATGCACTGTAACTGTTCACAAGCCTGAAAATGGCATGTACAATAAATGTTTATCTGCAGTATGGCTTGATGAACTGTTTGCTGTTCATGTCTTTCCATTGTTACAACTGGTCTTTTCCAGCATGGTACAACTTTATATTGTGGAACAGAGTAGAACGGAAAAAACAGCAAGGAGGGTAACATAGCAATACCACAAAGAATGCCCTTATAAATCCCCATGGACTTGAAAAAAAACAAGTGACACTGTTTTGACAAAAATTCAAACATCATAAACTTCTCAAAGGTAAATGGTAAAGGTTATATTAATTACAGGCTACTGTATCGGATTGTATTAGGGGGTGTATCAACATCAACGTCAACATAACCCTAGACTTTTAAAACTAACCTCTATTACCCCAAATGCCACTTACTTCCTAAAGTAGTGAGGCAGAGGTCTTTCATCTGTTCCAGAGGCCCTGCTGAAGACTAAAGGGGACAAAGCAGCCAGGGCCCTGAGTTTGGTTGCTATGATACGGAATATGAGCGGAAGTATGTGTCCCAAGTGCCTAATTTTGCAGATAGTTTGTGTTATCGACAAACACTGACTGTAAAAATGTCGGCACAAGGTAGAGTGCTTGCTCTGGATGAAGGGAAGGCTGAAGCCCGTGGGGACAGTCACACTACGATTGTGACGGCTGGCTAAAAAGTGACCCGCTCTGCGCCTTGTCACACTGCTGGTGTTTGTGGCCGAGCGCAAATAAACAGCGATCCCATCGCAAACAACTCAAAAAATACGCTGGCCTTGATAACGGCAGAGGCGTACATCTGCAGCCAACACACACCATTCAAATCAATCTTTATATGCCGCAAAATCACAACAAAAGTTTTCTCATGACACTTTACACATATAAAGAAGAGTCTAGACTGTTATCTTTATAATACACATACACACATTTATATACATATATATATATATATATATATATATATATATATTGTCACTTTTAACGGTGACACCACTGTGTTTTTTTTTTTTCCATCAGCACTGACATGCATCAACTCTTCAGAAAAGCAGCAATTTCATCACATTTGTTTTGCAGATTGTCAGATCTCGCCCACCGCATCTCCACTACTTATTTTGTTTGTACGCGCACGGCAAATGATGCAATGTGACCAATGTATGTTGCACGGTACTTCCTTGTATTGTTCCAGCTCCGCAAACACTGGAGCCTACACTTTGCATAATACAACTTGACAGCATCATTTATTAGACATCCCTGCATGGTTAATGCCCATGTCTTTCAAACGCCACACCTCCAGTTTGTGACGCAGGCTTTCTGGTATAAAATGTGAAATCTCCAAGCCCACAAGAGTTACACAAGAGTTGTATTTCATGTTGAGTACTGAGTAGCACTCCTCATGACTAATCACTAATAAACACGCTAACGGCAGGGCTGCAGAGACGGCAACATTGTTTGGTTGGTCGTTCCAACACCATCTCAACAACTATTGGATGGATTTGCATGAACTTTGGCTCAGGCATTCATGTTCCCGTCAGGATGAATTATAACATTGCTGATCCTTAGACTTTTTATCATCAGGTTAACATTTTAATGTGTCCAATACTTTGGTTATGACATACTTGCAGAACAAATGACATTCCCGACAACCTCAGCTGTACTTTGTGTTTAGCGCTAAAAAGTAAATGTTGGCATGCTAACACATAAAACTAATATTCAATTCAATTCAATGTTATTTATATAGCACCAAATCATTACAGAAGTTATCTCAGGGCACTTTTCATGTAGAGCAGGTCTAGTCCGTACTACTATGTTATATGTGGCAACCACAGTGAACATTCGCTGCTTAATATCAGCCTGTTTTCATTGTGGACATGAAGACATTAGCATTTAGCTGAAAGCATCATTTTGTACAGCCTCACAAAGAAGCTAGCATGGCTGTAGACTTAGTTTTATAACATGATATAATATATGATTCTAGGTAATAATAAAGTAGTTAAAATTACTAAATCTTTTTTCTCATTCCCTGGTAACCTAGTATTTACGGAATGCAGCATTAATTAATGACAATATGTTGAATTACTGATTAATGAAAAATCAAATAACAAAAATCTTAAATAACATAAGAGATATCCCTCACCATGTGTGAGACAAATGGGACTTTAAAACTGAACTTTTTTTCTGATTCGATGGTGAATGTAACGACGTCTACTCTGCCACTAACAAAAGCATGTCGGCAGTGACTCAGCCTTTCTTACTTGTTTTCACATTCTGCTCCACTCTGAACCACTATAATTGCCCTAATTCACTGGTGCATCTTCAGTGCTGGTGAGAATTTTGTTGGCTATTGATCACCGTGGTAACAGGTCACAGCCATGGGGAGCGGTCGGGATTGGATTAAAAAAAATAAAAAACATCGATCAGGGGCTAAACAGCAGCACTGTGAAGAGGGAGGGCTTGGCTTCAACAGACTGCAAACAAGGCCTCAGCAAGGATATATTAGATGTTAGCTTGTTTTATACACATACATGCATTCTATTCTGGCTATAGGAGTCGAGATAACAGAAGGGAAAACGTCAAAAATACCTAAGTGGGAAAACTGAATGAACCAGCCATTCTTGATAATAAATGTGCTTCCATGCAGGGCTGTGAAGATTAAGTCATAATACCCAGAAGACAAAACAGGTCAATTGTCTTAGCCTTCCCTATAGCAAAAGTTTGGTTAAATTTAAGCAAAAACAAAGTACTTGATTAAGGGCAGGGAAAGATTATGGTCATGGTTAAAATTAAACAGCATTGACATTTGGTAGCAGATGGAATAGATGCTTTGTGTGCCCAAGCATCCATCACGAGGTCTAGGCTTTGGGTTCGATAGCCAGTTTAATTTTGGGTCTAGTCCCAGGTGGACAACATATCCAGATTCACAAGGCTCCAAGGTTAATGAATCCTTTATCTAATCTTCTAACAGTCCTTGCTCTTTCTTAATAGAAAAGAAAAATATACAGTAGATTCAAAGATTTGTTCTTTGTTCACTACACATGCAACATGTGTAGTGAAATGCAACGTAGCACGCTCCTAAAGACAGGTTTATGCTTGTGCGAGACACCGTAACGCAGGCCACCATAGGTGGCCTCCGTAGATGTCGCGTGAGCTTTGAGATTGCACGGAGGCGTTTATGCTTAACGGGCTATCCGTTGCAGTATTCTCCGAAACGCCAGGGGGCGTAAAATAAAAAAATCGACTGGAAGATCGTCAACAACCAACATGGCTGCACTCTGCACTAGAGCTTGTTGTTGCTGAGAAGGAATGTATCTGTGGAATCTGTTTTTATCTTTATCTGAGTTCAGAATCATGTGGCTGTGGTCTCTCATGGAAGGGTCATAGAGGTGCTTGAAATGACGTGCCTGCCTTTCCGGTGAGCGGTACAGGCCATTAACCATGCTGACCAGTCAGCACAGCTTTCATAATACCAAAGCTGTGCTCGGTTTCAGAGCTTAGTCTCCCGTCATACTGGTCCTGTTAGCGTCCTGCTAATTTAAAATGTCTGAGACTAGCACTTATCACAACAAGTTGTCAGACACGGATAAAAGGCCTCTTTTGAAATTACTCCACCTGCTATTTCTTTGTGACAGACTGGGTGTCACGGTGTTTGGTGGAAGCACCAAACACAGTGACAAAGAGCAAGCATGGAGGGCATATATAAGGAGCGCACCCACAAAAGCTAGAACAATCTTACTTTAAAGAAACTTTCTATGATGTGAGAAGGCTGAGAGAAGGATTTATCTTCCTTGTGTGGGAAAACTGCAGCAAAGCACCACTCCACGCTGGAAACGAATTGCCCACTGGTGGCGTAAGGGAATAGCAGCGACCACATGCCTAGACAAGGATTTGATATAACAACCCTCCCTTTCTCTTGTCTCTTTTGGAGTGTAGCAGAGTGTTCAAGGACGATGATGGTGATTCACCCTCCTGTTCTGCCCTGGTTGTGATGTGGTGAGGACAGAGAAGTGTCAGATAAAGAACGAAGAGAGAAGAAAGAAGAGAGAGGGTCGGGGTGGTGGGGGCTTTCTCCTTGACTGACCTGATCCGTCCTTGTTAAAGCAAGAACACAGGCTGAGGATCAAACTGGGCCTCTCGGAAGCTGGACCAACCACTGTTTTGGGTGAATGCTGCAGGGGTCTCCTGCTGCAGTCCCCCAAACACCACAGAACAAGGAGGGAAAAAACACTCTCTCAATCTGTGGACATGTGTGCATGGGAAAAACATAAATAAAAGGATAAAATGTACAAGGTTGGAATTGGTTTTGAGTTGAAAATAAATAAATAAAGGACAAGTGAATAAAAATCAAAGACACAGAAAGAGAGCATCTAGGGACAACACTGAAACTGCTCTATATCCTACTATGAGCAGATATGAAAGCAAATATGAAATCCATGCACTATTACTCATTCTGTAGCATCACTGTGCCTAGGTTGGGGAGGTTGATCACCCAGAACTTCTAGAAGAGTCACATTTCTCACATTAGTCAAAATGAATGAAAAGCACAAGCAATGAAACCTATATTTAATAGATTATTCGGTTTTATTCCAACACAAAAGTATGTATTTGGCTATCATTTCTATCAGTTCGGCTAACACGTCATGGCCTGATCATCAGAATCAATCACTTTATATATTCAGCTCGTCATTGTGTCAGGGTTAGCCGATTTCTCATTGGGAAGGGAAAGTCTTTAGTTTCAACCAATCGATCAAAACAAAGCTTTGTTGGCGGGTGCTAGGAGCACACAACTAACGTTTCACAATGTTTAAAAAAAAAAAAAAATTCAAAAAAAGATTCAGGGCTTGTGTCCATATAGTGCTTATCTCTGGCAGGGCGCTGTGGATATCTTAACGCTACGCAAACAGAGGGTTGAACACACAGCTAACAACAAGCCCACAACGTGTAGGGTTCACCAGCAAGATTCAGTCTCTGTTGTGATAGATTCTGTCTGACAGCTCAGGACAGACAGACACGGCCTGAGCAAGCTTCTCCTCCATTTTCTTGGTTACCAGGGTGACTAGTCCCGCACATCTAATAGGCCTATATGATTGGATGCCTGAAAAGAACGACAGTGCCTTTTCTGAAAAGTTCAGAGATTTTCAATGAGAAGCGCTCAGAGCGGCCGCACAAAGACAGCGGAGGGAACAAACAAAAAAGGGAACAATTTGGGAACAAACAAAAAAGGACACTCGCACTCAGAAAAACACAATTTGGACACAGGCCATTCGTTTGATTAGTGTGAACACTGTACCGTCCACTTGAAACGTGATATGGTATGGGTACGGTTCGCATCAGGTGTGAAAACTACTGTACCAAAACACGGAGGTAGGCTGCTATTTAGAATGTCACGCCATAACTATTCGACTGTACCGTTCGGGTCGCGTCTATCTCATCCTCCGAACTGCACCGCCGTGGCTGACAAAGAAAGAAGGAAGGCGAGCGGGTCGTTCTTGACATTGTCTCCACAACAGCAATAATAGTAGTGCATAGTATTCTTTTCTACACTGGAGCGACAACATAAACAAATGTGCGTAGTTGATGACGCAAGTGTACTCTTCTTCTTCTTCTTGATGTGTTATGGTGGTTGCAAACAACTTTATGGCGCATTTACCACCACCAACTGCAACAGAGTGTGGATCAAGTGTACTCGGGTACAGAACAAGGTGAAATCTGACCGGCAGGGGGCCGAGTTCTCATCCAATATTTCTGTCACTATTTGTCAAAGCAAAGCAGCTAACTAGTTATGTAGGAAGATAAAACATTTTTTTAGGGCAACACCCACCATGCTTCTAATAATCCGGGGGAGGGATTATTATTCTTACTTTTCATTCACAAAAAATTGTGCTGCATTGATTTTCAAGTACTTTCTCCTCAAGTACGAATGTTCCCCCATCAGTTGAGCAGTGTCCGACATTCTGCACCTATAATACACCCGACTGCTAACAGTTTTCACTCCATTTGTGACATGAATATATTTCTTTTCTGACACATTTTGGTTGCCATGACAGTGCTACAGACATCCTTGTCGTGTATCATTGTCAGTTAAAATATCATGTGTGTCCCTGGCTATGTGAATTGTGTCACTGAGTGCCATTAGCGACATTTAGCACTCTGCTTTGAGCGGTAACGGCCTAGTTAGCTTGCTTGTTTACAGATGGCATTTTTTGCTATAGCTCGTGTTTCATTATATGAGGTGAGAAATGTGGGCAGCAAAAGACAGAGAGAAGAGAAAAAGAGAATGAAGTTACTCTTTGAGGGGGCCCTTAATCCATTCCCCCCACACCAGTGTCAGTGGTTAAAATGCTTTTCTGTAACACAAACATTTACAGGAATGAGGCAGGAAAAACACTTAAAATAAATAAATAAAAATAAATAAAAGCGAATGCATAGTTAAACGACTTAAATAGTACATAGGTAAAGTCTCTCCAAAGCAACAGGGTTTGCTCAGTTGCTCTTTAGTTCCCCCTGTAAAACATTTTTTCAGGAGGACTATCTTCTTGGACGTTGCCATGATGAAGATGCACCAGAAAAGGCAAGGAGATTGTTGCACATGCAGAGCCAAGGCAGAGCATCATTAACAGACTAGAGCAGGGGTATTCAACTAAAGTTCGAAGAGGTCCAGTTAGAGAATATGTTCTCAAGCAAAGGTCCGGAACATCATAATGTCTAACTGCGTTGTAATTTAGTGTGATACAAATTGAAGTAGCCTAGTAGTTGTATCAATGTCTGCATGTCATCAACAACTGACTGTCAAATCAAATAAAGAAAGTACAATTCAAAAACATTCTGACAATATTTATTGTCACTTAACATTGAACTATACAGATATATAATACTGTAGATATGTATAATGTTCTTCTCTCATGAAGTAAAAGAAGGGCTGCATTTAAAAATAAAATAGAGAAAATAAATAAAATAGCTTTAGAAAAAATGTGCATCTTAAAATAAAGTGCTTAATTTTAGAAAAACAAAATAAAGTGTAGCAGCAGCTTGAGTTTCCCTTTTTCTTTGTTAACTGTTTCACATCTTAACAGTCTCAACCAATTTCACAATAAATAATGTGTCTTCTCTCCCTCCCGCTCACTCATCTCTCCGTCTTCTCTCCCTGTGTCGTTCACTCGTCTTATCACCTGTCACTCGCCTCTCACCTCTCTCGTCTGTCTGTATTCAGAGTGGCAATGTTTATCGCCTGGAATGCACAGATTTGATTGGCTGAGTAGCGTGGGCTGGCGTAACTCGTATGAAATTGGTCTGTGAGTTTCTTGAGCCGCTAAACCAGCGCCGCAAAGACTAGAAAAGCTGCGCCGGTTAAAATAGGAGCGCCCCGTCAAAATTTATAATTTATTGATTATAGCTCCGGGTCCGTATAGGATGGCATCTGGGTCTGGACTCGGACCGCAGCCCGCCTGTTAGTGACCCATGGACTAGACACTTTGGTGACAGCAGAGAATGTAATTTCAGGCATTTATCATATTTCAAAAAGTAGAAGATGACAGCTGACAGAGTTCCAGGGCCCCCCAGGAGTAGATACCAATGTTGCTGAAAAGATATTTTGTATCATGGTAGTTTAGGGCCAAAATGTTGGGGCTTGGGGTCAGGTCCAAGTTTCATTATAAGTGACTCAAATTGATATTTTTATAGTGTAATGTATCAAATGACAGTGGAAACAATGTGACAGGAGTCGCCCACAGTGATGAACCTGCAGAGAATTATCATCTGAATCTGCAGCTCCTCTCAGCTTTACGGAGCTTTATAGTGAGTTTCAGCTCATTGTTTGTCTGTCTGGCCCACAACTTTACCATTTTGGTTCACTCTCAGAGCGTCGCTTTGAGCCGCAGCAGGCCGCTGTTATAGCCAAGAAGCTGTAAAAAGCCACTTTCCCCTACCTGCTCAGCAGCAAAAAGCAGACAGACGCAGTTAGGGACTACCTGAGGAACAGAGTGGAGCGTTTAGAAGCTAAAGAGCGGGATATTTTCTCAGGAGTTGGTGGAGACCAAAATAGAGCTAAAAGAGAGAGGATACTGGACTTACATTCACCAGGTGGGCAGAAAAAAGGCCTATCAAATGAATGATAATGCATGCCTCCTGGATGTGTAAATTTGCAACAGGTTTGACATATCAACTTAAAAGGTGGCCAAAAACACACCTCTCCCCATCTCTGACTGTGCCACTAGACGCTTGATAACCAGTGGGAAGAGGGTGAAGAAGAGAATTACAATCTCATCATGTACAATGTCTACAATTCACTGATAATAATACTTCATCTAAGTCTAAGTCAAACCACTAAAATAATACCAGTCTGTGAATCCGTCCTTTCTAAGTAAGGCTATTGTATGCGCTGATATTATGAGGACATTTGAGAAACCATTTAGCTACATCTTGGACGTAGCGCTAACATTGCAGAGCAAAAAGCCTCCAAAAAGTAAAATAATTATGCATACAAACATCATTTATTCCAGTTAAACAAACACAGCATTGTTTGATGTCCTGTGGTGAGCATTAATATTCTCTCAACGCACACCAAGCAGGATGTGTCATCTGACAAATCCCTCCGCACATCCTCGTCCCGGGGGGGGGCTGGTGTCTAAATAAACATTACAACAGTCTCCATGGGGATTAGCCTAATGTGCAGTGGTGTAGCACCACCGATATGTTGCTTTAATTGTCCCCTAAATTAAACATGCAGCAGTTTATCTTCAAATCTCATAAATCATATAATCCTTCCTCACTCTCTGTTGCGTTTTATCAATCAATGATGAAAAGCCCCCCCTCCTTAAATAAATCTTCCTTCTTATGAATTTCCAAAGAGCACCGTTCTCCTTCCACCTACACTGGCAACTTGAGCTACTTTGTAAGACAAAGTGTATCTGATCACAAGTTTGCACACACACGCCATTTTTCATCAGTGGAGGTAATTTATTAGCCAATTAGGAATGATGAAAGCACACAGTTCTGGAGTCAGTGATTACTGCCTCTGTGCAATGATGAAATTTATCATTCTTACTGAGATGCTGAGAGGATGTGTTTCCTCGCATAAGCAGTAGAGAGAATGCTGGGGGCTGGCGGAGGGGAATCGAAACGACAACTGTAGCCATTAATTCCTTTCCCTCTACCTTCTAGCCGTTATAAATATTCAGTCTAGATCACCACTAGGGCTTCTCCCTGCTATTGCGGCCATGTGGTAAGACACAGGAGTAGTGAAATAAATTACTGAGGCTCAGAATTCATCTGTGGCTGCGCAGCTTGAAGGGCTAAACTTCAAACTTCTGGGATCTGAGCTTTTATTCTATTGGCTTGGTGCTATTTACTGTAAATTCAATGTGATAGGTTTCTGACAAAGTAAGTGGACACTGCATGACCTTTGCCTGCATGACCTGTCCGTGTCTTTGCGTCTATAAAGCTGGAAAGTTGCAGTGGCTGTGCTAGTGTGTGAATATGCTCACACTGAACAACGACAAGTTGATCTCCTAAGATGCATATAAAAGCTGTCGTTGGCCAGATCCTCCAGAGGTAGCAGATCGCAGAGTTGAGTCTTTCAGTGGACCTCAAGGCCAGGCTGAACCGGCTTTGCCTCTACATTTAAGACCGCAGTCAGCTGCCCTAAAACTGCTAACAGAGTGCATAGAGCCAGTAATAAAAATGAGACATATGATGTACAACTGTGTACAACAACGTTGTTTTCTATGAAGATAATGAGGAAATATTGTTAATTAATATATCTGGCAACACACAAAATTGCTGATACTGAACATATCAGTAAAATGTTCACTGACAACGTATATTTAATTGGTTCTCCTCCAGATAATCTGCAATACAATATCCACTTGTAGTGACTCGTAGACTTGCAGTTAAGGTTAGGGACATCACACCAAAACCACGATCCCTAAACCTTAACCAAAGTGCTAACTACAGATGGGACTCAGGCAAACCCCCGAACTCTGGCGTCAAAGTCTGCCCACCATGTGTGCCCATCATCCAACCTGAGCACTTCCCTGCCACTCCAGCGTGGTGGTACATAGCTGAGGCCCCAGTGGTGGATCAGGCACTGGCCTGATGGGACCAGTTCACATTAAAGGCTGTTGTTTTTTTTAATCGGTGCCATTATAAGTTACATTCATTCAGTAAGTAGTAAAGATACCACTGACTCTCACTCATCACATGCATGTGCTTCACAACTTAAATCAAGGCAGTGTTCATAGTGCCATTCAAGGTTAGCTAACGAGGTGAGAACGATCCAGGGGGAACTGAAGGTAAAGATCAGGGAGGCCAAGGAGAAGTACAGGAGGAAGCTGGAGTGGAAACTCCAGCAGAACAACACCAGAGAGGTCTGGAGTGGAATGAGGACCATCACGGGCTACAGGCCGAGCAACAACAGAGGAGCTGAAGGCAGTGTGGACCGGGCCAATGAACTGAATCTGTTTTTCAACAGATTTGACTCTGTGGGCCCTGCTCAACCCCCCCATGACTCTTCCGCTGTCTGCCTCCAACCTTCACCTATTCCACTCCCCCCTCCCCCTCCTGCTCCTCACAGCCCCCCACCCCCCTGTGAGAGCTTTCCTCACACCTCGTCCCCCAGTCCCCAGGCTGACGGCACTCTTCAACCTGATGACTCCACCCCTCCCCCACCGGTCACCTCTACAATGTGCTTCACTGCCGACCATGTTAGAAGACAGCTGAGGAGACTCCACTCCAGCAAGGCTGCAGGCCCCGATGGTGTCAGCCCCAGGGTGCTTAAAGCCTGTGCCCCCCAGCTATGTGGAGTACTTCACCACGTCTTCAACATGAGCCTGAGTCTTCAGAGGGTCCCCGTGCTGTGGAAGACATCCTGCCTCGTTCCTGTTCCAAAGACGCCGCGACCCAGTGGCTCCAAGGACTACAGACCCGTGGCACTGACCTCCCACATCATGAAGACCCTGGAGAGACTCGTCCTAGAGCAGCTCCGGCCCTTGGTCAAGACACACTTGGACCCCCTTCAGTTCGCCTATCAGCCCCGACTTGGAGTGGAGGATGCCATCATCTACCTGCTCAACCGCGTCTACGCCCACCTGGACAAGCCGGCGAGCACTGTGAGAGTCATGTTCTTTGACTTCTCCAGTGCGTTCAACACCATCCGTCCGGCTCTACTGGGTGAGAAGCTGACGGAGATGCAGGTGGATGCCCCCCTCGTGTCCTGGATTGTCAACTACCTGACTGGCAGACCACAGTATGTGCGCTTACAACACTGTGTGTCAGACAGAGTGGTCAGCAACACCGGAGCCCCGCAGGGGACTGTCCTCTCTCCCTTCCTCTTCACCGTC
This sequence comes from Enoplosus armatus, assembly GCF_043641665.1. Lineage (NCBI taxonomy): Eukaryota > Metazoa > Chordata > Actinopteri > Centrarchiformes > Enoplosidae > Enoplosus > Enoplosus armatus. The sequence continues at coordinate 16,308,121 of NC_092202.1, forward strand.
TACACCACGGACTTCAGCTACTGCACTGAGACCTGCCATCTTCAGAAGTTTTCTGACGACTCAGCAATAGTTGGATGTATCAGTAAGGGTGATGAAGAGGAGTACAGGGCTGCTGTGGACAACTTTGTCACATGGTGCGAGCAGAACCATCTACAGCTCAACGTGACAAAGACAAAGGAACTGACTGTGGATCTGAGGAGGACCAAGGCGCCGATGACCCCTGTTTCCATCCAGGGGGCCAGTGTGGACATTGTAGAGGATTACAAGTATCTGGGAGTCCACATAGACAATAAACTGGACTGGGTAAAGAACACTAATGCCCTCTACAGGAAGGGCCAGAGCCGTCTCTACTTTCTGAGGCGGCTGAGGTCCTTCAACATCTGCCGGACTATGCTGAGGATGTTTTATGAGTCTGTGGTGGCCAGTGCTATCCTCTATGCTGTTGCATGCTGGGGCAGCAGGCTGAGGGTGGCGGACTCCAACAGACTAAACAAACTGATCCGCAAGGCCAGTGACGTTGTGGGGGTGGAGCTGGACTCTCTGACGGTGGTGTCAGAGAGGAGGATGCTGTCTAAGCTGCGGGGCATCTTGGACAATGTTTCACATCCTCTCCATGACGTACTGGTCGGACACAAGAGCACCTTCAGTGGGAGACTCATTCCTCCCAAATGCACAACTGAGCGACACAGGAAATCATTCCTGCCTGTGGCCATCAGACTGTTTAACTCCTCTCTCTGAATGTCAGACACTCAGGAAGAGACTGGAATCCGTATCTGTATCTACCTCACCTGTTCATACACCACCTCACTATTTATTCAAAATGTTTAAGTGCAATACATATATAGTCACACACTTTAGTGCAACACATACATACATATACATTGTTATTGTATATATTTTTACCTCATTTCACTTAAATACTGTAAATGTGTATATTTTGTATTTTCATTTCATTTTTCATTTCACCTCATTTCACTTAAATACTGTAAATGTGTATATTTTGTATTTTGTATTTCTTATTTTTATATTTTGTACAAACTTTTAGTTCTAATTTATGCTACTTTCTACTCTTGAATGGGAGCACCGGTACTGTACAATTTCCCCCCGGGGATCAATAAAGTATTTCTGATTCTGATTCTGATTCTGAACAGTATCCAAAATTAACTTATGTAGTTTAGACATTTTTTTTCTGCCCTTTCTGTTGTGACGTCGTTTTGAAACATTGCATGGATGAAACAGGCTTAATATGTAACACACAGCACTGGTCAGCAAAGACCTGTTTTGATATTTAGCTCATTTTCAATAATCTCTAGCAACTGTTCAATGTTATTTCCAACAACTCTGCAAAAGTCCGCATTGATCACACTCTTAAATCTCTGACCTATACATTTAGCAAGTATCTTAACATAAGGGGTCCTTATATTGAATTCTTGCTATGTAACAATGACATAAGGCCCTCTTTTAAAGAATCAGACAAATACCAAACAAAAAGCAGTGTTTTTTTTTAATGTTTTTTGATTTCTTATAAAACTCAAAAGGTATTCCATCGATTCCAGGCAGTACAATACTGCTCAATCGAACCCTCACGTGACTGCTTCTGTGTAGTTGGATTGGTACTTGGAAGAGTTTAGGTATCGGAATTTGGTATCCGGAGAGAAAGATCGGTTTATCCTTAGCCAACTCCATCTGCTGATGAAGACTACAATTTCCAAGATCAAAAGCAACCTTTCACGCTCATGCATGAAGCACTGAGCCAATCGGTGTTTGAATCCTCTGATCCTGCGCTTCTGACAGAGCACATCAGCTAAGACTGTGTCACCACAGATAGTGGCGTTGTGACACAAGATCGCAAGTTGAGGCCGCATCCTTCCCTTCAACAACCACCGCCATTCCAAGATGCTGTGACGGTCCTCATACTTCACACACTCCATAAAATGCCTCCGTTTGTTACAATATCCAGCATCATGTTTGCATCAGCAGCTGAAAGCAAAACATTTCTCGTGAGCTCTTACCTGAGGAATGTTGAGGAAGGCCAGAGAAAGGGCAGACATGCAAAAAAGCAGAGAGAGGAGAGACAAAATCATTAGTCGGAGGTCAAACTGTGTATGAAATCACCCCATGAGATGAAACCATCCATATGTCAGCCTCCCATAGAGTTTACCACACCACCTGTCACCCCGATAGGAATGAATGATTATTTAGTAGGCGGAAACACAGATGCTGAAAGGCCTCACTTGAACGCAATGAGCCTTGCATCTCGAATCGCCGGCCTCAGTCTTTAGCCATTATTCTCATTTGGGAGAGGTCGATGAAGCAGCAATCCAAGTCCATCACGGCTGCTGTATTATACCACATGTCCTTCACAAGCATCCATACCTGACAGGGCCCGTGATTTCACTGTGTATTTAGGCTAATAGCTTAACTGATGAGAGTGCAGGGGCCCGAGACATGAGGGAGGATTTTCTGTTGATTCGTGTGATCTTTCATATTCACACAGCGGATGGCTTTTGAAGCAGCCGTAAGCCACAGAGAGGAGAATCACTGCTATTCATCACTGTAAGTGCCGAACACTCATGAGACGAGATGAGATGCAATGTGAACGAATGACTGAGACGTATGTGTCTCTGTGAATCACTCTCTATCTCTCTGCAGTCAAGCTACTTCGCTTTAGATTCCTCTGTTTTCGTGGCGGCTTCAGAGGGATGATATGACAAGGCAGGATTGAGGGGATAAATTCCTAAAGAGGTGTGTGCCGAACAAAGACAAGTGGGAGAGGAATATTTGCCGACGGGGATATTTTTCAATAAAGAAAGAGAGGGAGGGGGTGGATTTTCTGGCGTCTTTTATCTGGGTAGAATGAGAATTATTATAGCACACTCAGACAGGCATAAGGCACCTACCGACAATGCTTTCACCCACATGAAGCGGAAATGCCCTGACTCACTTCTAGAAATTGGAAATCTGAATTTATTTTTACAGACTTTTAAGACCTTTAAGGAACATGTGACTTTTAGGAGGAGCTGAATTTATATCTTGATTAAATGACTTGAAAATGTATATGTACAGTGCTGTGAAAAGGCATTTGCCCCCTTCCTGATTTCTTATATTTTTGCATATTTGTCACACTTAAATGTTTCAGATCATCAAACTAATTTTAATATTAGACAAAGATAACCCGAGTAAATACAAAATGCAGTTTTCAAATGATGATTTCATTTTATTAAGGGAGAAAAGCTATCCAAACCTACCTGGCCCTACGTGAAAAAGTAATTGCCCCCCTTGTTAAATCATGAATTAACTGTGATTAACTACATTTGGTTGGAAAGCTGAGTTCAATTTCACTAGCCACACCCAGGCCTGATTACTGCCAGACCTGTTGAATCAAGAAATCACCTAAATAGAACCTGTCTGACAAAATGAAGCAAGCTGAAAGATCTCAAAAAGCAAAACATCATGCCGAGGTCTAAAGAAATTCAAGAACAGATGAGAAACAAAGTCACTGACATCTATCAGTCTGGAAAGGGTTACAAAGCCATTCTAAGGCTTTGGGACTCCAGCGAACCACGGTGAGAGCCATTATCCACAAATGGAGAAAACTTGGAACAGTGGTGAACCTTCCCAGGGGTGGCCAGCCTACCAAAATTACTCCAGGAGTGCATCGACGACTCATCCAGGAGGTCACAAAAGAACCAAGAACAACATCTAAAGAACTGCAGGCCTCACTTGCCTCAGTTAAGGTCAGGGTCCATGATTCAATAATAAGAAAGAGACTGGGCAAAAATGGTATCCATGGGAGAGTTCCAAGGCGAAAACCACTGCTGACCAAAAAGAACACAAAGGCTCGTCTCACATTTGCCAAAAAACATCTTGATGATCCCCAAGACTTCTGGGAAAATATTCTGTGGACTGATGAGACAAAAGTTGAACTTTTTGGAAGGTGTGCGTCCCGTTACATCTGGTGTAAAAGTAACACAACATTTCATAAAAAGAACATCATACCAACAGTCAAACATGGTGGTGGTAGTGTGATGGTCTGGGGCTGCTTTGCTGCTTCAGGACCTGGACAACTTGCCATAATTGATGGAACCATGAATTCTACTCTCCACTAGAAAATCCTGAAGGAGAATGTCCGGCCATCAGTTCGAGACCTCAAGCTCAAGCGCACTTGGGTTATGCAGCAGGACAATGACCCGAAACACACCAGCAAGTCCACCTCTGAATGGCTTAAAAAAACCAAAATGAAGATTTTGGAGTGGCCTAGTCAAAGTCCAGACTTAAATCCAATTGAGATGCTGTGGCACGACCTTAAACAGGCCGCTCATGCTCGAAAACCCTCCAATGTGGCTGAATTAAAACAATTCTGCAAAGAAGAGTGGGCCAAAATTCCTCCACAGCGATGAAAAAGACTCATTGCCAGTTATGGCAAACGCTTGATTGCAGTTGTTGCCGCCAAGGGTGGCACAACCAGTTATTAGGTCTAGGGGGCAATTACTTTCACATAGGACCAGGTAGATTTAGATAGCTTTTTTCCCTTAATAAAATGAAATCATCATTTAAAAAATGCATTTTGTATTTACTCTGGTTATCTTTGTCTAATATTAAAATTTGTTTGATGATCTGAAACATTTAAGCGTGACAAATATGCTCATAGCAGAAGTCGGTATACGTCTATGCACGATGCAGTATGATGTTCATTTTGTACGTAAGTATGGTCCAATTTAGCGTAAAATAAACAATAAAGCAGGGTATGCTTTATGGCGGGCTATCTTGTCGCCGTGGTAGTGACTTGTCAATCAGGATAGAGGCGTTAGCAGCTACTTCATATGGCGTAGCCAGAAGCCAGGTGTGGTCAGGTTGCCGGTATAGGTAGGTGTGCTAGTGTCCTCGGGTTCTCGGATCCCCAGCTCCACCCTCTCGTCCAAATATGATCCCTGGTTCCAAAAACCCAAGCTCGCCATACCCAAAATGCCAAACTGGAGGCTTCAAAACAATACTCTACAAACCAATGGGTGATGGTCACGGTGGCTGCGTCACCTTATTTTATATAATCTACGCTCAGCCTCTGACTCCTCTTCTCGTCTCTGTGTGTTTACGAGCGGACTCAAACCCCCTCCCCCCCGCGGGATATACGCACATGTTTCGCTCAAAATGAAACATTTTCAATCCAGACGGACGCATCTTTGCATTCATTTGCGTTGCTTCCGGGCAAATTTGCATGCCTCGAAAATTTGCAATGGATAGAGAAACCGCTCGCACAAGAAAGAAAAAGTTGTGTTGATTCCAGCTGTCTGTGTATGACCTCTGTGTTCCAGTTTGAGTTATGACTCTTAGAAAAAGAGGTGATTTTCAGGTGCTAAAGGTTAAAATATATGCTTACATAAATGGAAATCTACAAAATCAGTTTTTGAAAATAAAAACAAAAAGCATTATCTTTTGTTAGAATGTGCAGTGACCTTTGAGAATATTTCTAGCAAATCATCCGTGATGTGGTTGTTGTAGTTGTGGCTGGTGAAAGGGATAAGCCAGCTTTGGCCCGCTGTAATTCGCCCCGACAAAGTTCAGCTAAAGTTCACCATCAGCTGCAGTCACCTCCCTCTATCTCATTCCCACAATCACTCTATTTCCCCTCGCCACATAACCTCTCTCAAACAGCCTTGTCGCTCCTGAAATATTTAACAGAACACAGCCACCACTTGCCCTCGAAAGCCAAATTGCAAAAACTTGAACTCTTGCGCTCTCCTGACACGTCCCGAAAAATGCCCTCTGAAAAACAATCTGTCAAAATTACGCAAATTGATCGTCTTCTACCTCGGGGCTGATCCCACGCATGTTACAAGTCAAGACATCAGAATCCTCAAGCTTTGACTTTCCCTCCCCTTCGGTTTTCACTCCTCTGCTCACAAAGACATTTTAGGCTCCTGACAAACCCGACCCATTCTTTCCAGACCTTGTTATCGCCCTTTTGAGTGTCAGCGTTAAAAGGCGTTTCAAATCTCCTGACCCAGAAGATGAGAGCGACCTACAGTATAAGCACACTCTCCTCAAGATGAAGTAGAGGAAAATTGAGAAGGTGCAATATCTCACCTGAGCACTCTGGCGAAATGCTTTCTGCCTTTGTATTAAGTGAGAAAACCCAGTAACTCTGCTTGGGAACATGGGCTCTGGGAGTACACAGGCGTGGAGAATGCGTGTACCCAAACAAGCTCATTAATCTCTGGCCCACCAGGCACGAGGTCGAATAAATTGCCCTCATATGAGGTATGCTCAAGCATTGCGAGGTATTTCTGCTTGTCAAAACGTAACAAACATGCCGTGTGACTGAAACGTACGCGCAGGTACGTGTGGAGTATGGGCTTTTGTGAGTGTTTAATCTTCAAATGTGAGGTCAACGTGAGATGCTTTGAGTTTCAGTTATTTTGACATTTGGTAGATGAACCACACCTGTAAAGTGAAAGCTTCAGTATTTTGTTACAGAAACGATAAGACCTTCCTGCAAGTTATTCATCAAAGTTAAGTCATCAAATATATTTTAATGGCTTCACTAATTTTATTCATTCATTATTCTATTTGATCTCAATAGAATTCAAATCAATATTGGATTATGAAATATAGCTAGGACATCCATATGTTAAAGTCAGTCCTCTGTTTCAGTGTGTGGGATGTTAAAGAGTCAAGGACACACCTGCACAGACCCTCAGAAACCTGCAGTCACACAAGGACATGAATAACCAGGCCTCTTCTCCATGTCATATCCTGAATGTGATTACCACCAGGATGAGGCTTCTGACAATGACACTCGTGTGCATGGAAACATACTCAATAACAGACGAGGCTGTGTGTTGTGCTGTCAACACAGACCAGAAGCTGAGCGATTTTGAATGAAACTGAAATGTTTAAAGATGGATAGAAACGGAAAGGCTAGAAATGGCTCGCTATCTTGCAAAAAATATCCCACTGGAGATTAAAAAAAAAAAAAAGCATGTTGATGTATCAGCTAAAGATTGCAAAATCAGATCTCCAAAGGCCAAATCTTTACGTGTTTCTTGCTTCGCTCTTGCTTTCATTCTCACAGCAGCTTAGGCCTCCGTGCGGAACCCTTTCCTTGTGATGACAACAGTCTCTCAGCTGTAGAGAGGATGAGTGGTTTTATCTGCCCCAATAAATATTTAAAGCATTGGGACGCTGGAACAAAAGCCGCGGTTTGACAGGCGACTCAGCGATTTTTCAAAGTGGGCCTGACTCATCAACTTGAAGCCAACGCAGGCTTGATCACCGGCATCATCGGCCCAAAGGCCTCTTTAAGTTGCCTCTTGGTTTAGTTTCATCTGTATCAGGGTTTCGATTTGTGCGTATTTATGCAAAGTTGTCTCCAATGACCTGACAGTTATTTGGATAAAACAAAGCCAGATAAAAAGTAGCTCAAATGTTTTCTTAGAGCGACATCAACAGACAATACAGAGGATCAGCCATCGCCAAACCAGGACAATGGCTTTACATTGAATAAATCACAGCTGTAATGCCTCCAGTGGGCCCTCTGAAACCCCGGTTAATGAAGACATGGTGATTCAACGAGCCATGCCCCTGTCTCGCATAGAGCCGAGCTGACTTTGCCAGATTAATGAGCGAGTCAGCTAGCGCTAATGGCTAATAATTCAGCACACAGTAGTTTGCTTCGTTCTCTCGTTTTCAGCTAATCGCTAGCGTTGCCGCATCCGGTCCTGTTTACATCTCAGAGCATCCATCACAGCAGAGCCAGTGATTGTGCCGTTACGTTTGGGCTTTCAGCTGAGCCAGCAGTTAGTTAGTTAAGTTATGGAATGGAGTATTTTCATGATTTCATTTAAAAAAAAGTAATTTCTTTTGTTTTTCCCCTGACCGTCTCACTGCCTGTCAGACGTGCATGCCCAAAGCTGGATTACAAAACAGGCAAAGAAGACAACTGCCTGAGGAGGCAAAGAAGACAACTGCCTGAGGGAACCAAAACCAACCAAAAGCCCCAGTTTTACTGCATGTCTGTTGCTTGTACATCATTTAATTAATTGCAATTTTTTTTTTAGATCATTTGCACCACTTAAGTATAATATTCCTGAACTATTACTCTAAACCTTAAAAGCTAAAGCTGGTGTTATTTCAATTGTTTTGTTATTGCCGGCAATTTGTTATTGCCCCCCCCCCCCACACACACACACACACACACATTCGCAACTTCGTAATTTGACATTAACATCCACTAACAGCCAGCTGTGTGGAGGTGAGAGCGTAGGTTTGGATGTCTGTCACTATGTATGTTTACAGTCGAGTGCAACATGACAATGTGCACCATTATCACCGCCCCTCTTTATGGTGGCAGGTGTTTCGACCCGTCGCACAAACTTGTTCTTTTCTAGCACATACCAGGCGTTAACCCAGCCCACTGGTTCCTACTGAGGATAGGAGGAAAGACTCCCCAGTTGTTCCAGAATGTGGCACACGTACTCACAGAAACCAGAAAAAGAAACCCTTCTCCTCACCTACAAAGCTTTTTCTGGTCAGGCACCATCATATCTTAAAGAGCTCATAGCACCCTATTTACCCCACTTAAACACACCGCTCCAAGAACGCAGGGTTACTTGTGGTTCCTAGAGTCTCCAAAAGTCGAACAGGAGCCAGAGCCTTCAGCTATCAAGCTCCTCTCCTGTGGAACCAGGTCTCAGATCGGGCCCGGGAGGCAGACACACTCTCTACTTTTAGGAGTAGGTTTAAAACTTTCCTCTTTGATAAAGCTTATAGTTAGGGCTGGCTCAGGTGAACCATCCTTTAGTTATGCTGCTATAGGCCTAGACTGTCGGGGGACTTCCCATGATGCACTGAACTCCTCCTCGCCCTCTCCACCTGTGTGCATTCTTATCCCATATATATATATATATATATATATATATATATATATATATATAAATGAATTGAATATAAGGCACACCACACCAGGCACTGAATGTTGGCATTGGAAGCAAAGTGTGCAGAATCATCCAATATGGATGTAATTGCTAGGGATACTGGGCAGGAGTACTTTTTAGTTTCTGCGCAGATAATAAAGCTGCCACATGTAGTCTGCTGTGTGCACTGTACACAGAGGCAACAGGGTACATACACAATGCTGAGAGGGTGAAAGTGGGGGCCATCGGGTTCCCACAACAAATCTATGCCCTGGACCACCCCTAACAGGTTGAACTTGCCATGTCCACGTCTCTCTAAACTGTGCAATGTTGCTATAGGGAGCTGCAGGTGTAGTTCATCCTGCAAATGGAGCTCGGCTATCACCACAGTAAACATACACCACTGTTTTCTCAGTAACAGTAAAAGAAGGCTGCCCCGTGTTAGCACAGGTTGCATTGAGGGGAAATATATCTCCCTCAGTGCTGAAAGATAGTGACAAACAACAGCAGCAGTAAGCCCGGGGGGAGAGAAAAGTGAAACAGATCAAACAAACATTATTATCGCTTACCGAGAGTCTGCTACTCATTTTTCTCTCTAGCTCTACCGTCGGGCACCGACAGCGAAACAAGGTACTTTAAGGTTTAAAAACAGCTAACAAAGCCAAAGCTTGCCATCGACTAAATGCTGATGTGCCTCCTCTGGTGGCACGATGATGAGGCAAACTGATACAGTGTCTACAGCCTGTGTTTGAAAAGAAAAGCACGAGAATAGAGCTAAATTATGCTCAGCAGCTTGCTCTTTCAAAAGAAGATGGAATAAATGGGTTTAAGGGGAGGTTAAGGAGAGGTGGGGGCAAGTTAAGTTAGCTGCCATGACCATACGTTGCTGAGGAGTCCTATTTCGTGACATTCACAAATAAGAACTTCAAAAGCTGTATCCCTTCACCTGTTTTGTAAATGGATATCTTTATGAAGACACTGCTCTTAAAAATATAAAATCTCCTTCACCTTGCAGGGAGTTTATTTGTGGAGCAAGTTGGAGAATAAATGAGATGCGGAGTGACAATGAGAGCTTCAGCGTTTGGTGATGAGATCATATTTTTTTGCCCACTGATAAAACTCCCTTGAAAAGAGTGTTTCATTGCGTGAGTCAGAATGTGCAAATGAGGCAGAGGTGTAATGATGACTGTAATCAGCACTGGAGAGCAATAAAGACAAGACGCTGGATGAGAGCAACGACATTCACGTACGTTGGCTAAATGTGGCGTCAACCAAGGATAAAGCAGTAAAAAACTATTTGTGCGGCTTGTTTATGGCTCTGTATTACTTTGACCCGTTTCACTTGGAGGACATCGACGATGTTTTCTATGAACTGAGAGTTCATTAAGACACTGATGCTGGACTGGAAAACATATTCAGCCCTGTTACTGATCTGTGTAAAACGAGCACAGGAGTAGGGGTAGTAGGAGTAGCTTCAGTAGTCTGCCTTTAGATTTAGGGTTGAATTGCCATTTAAGTGGCCACCTATCTAGCCTGAGACCCTAAAATTACACTCTCGATGATGATCAACATTTCATTTTGAAATAGGAGTTTGGAATGGGACATGTGAAAGATCAGTCTGAATTGTAAACCAGTGGGATGTCAGTTATGGTTTACTGGTTACCTGCTCGGCAGCAGACGGCAGGCAGACACAGTTAGAGACTAGAGAACTAGAACATAGTGGAGCATTTAGCAGCTAAAGAGACAGATATTGTTTCTCGGGAGTTGGTGGAGACAAAAACAGAGCTAAAAGGGGAGAGAGAACATTTACACTCACAGGCACATGACTCCAAAAGAATGCAGATGTTGCTCTGTGGACGCTGGATGTGTAAATAGGCAGCTGTTTGCTAACGCGTTAGCCATGAAAACGAGTGATAAAATGTCACTGATCCCAAGTGGCTGAAAAATAAATAAATATATTGCAGCTTTAACTGTTTTCTGGGTAAGTCACGTTTCTTAGCAGTGACTCGCTTTACTTCTGGTTAACTCCCCAATTGCCCATGACACACTGCTCTCCACAAACGCAGTATAAATAACCACCATAAGTAACCACACAAAGTAAGCAGACACTGATACTTTAATGGCCTTTAATGGTAAAAAAAAACATTTACATGAGCCCGTCACCAATAGCAACACCTCTGCCAATCTTCTTTAAGCATTACCGCCAAACCCAATTAGCTGCAGAGTGTCCACCTGCCAATCAGTCCCGGCGGTGGAAGCTAACAGGGGAATGAGCTGCCTGCCAATTAACACCGTCAGTAATCAATCAATCAATCGGTCAGTCAGTCTCTTCGGGGATCATACGCCAACAGGGCAGCATTGTCAAAGAGATACCTTCGCTATGAAACGAAGACTAAACCTTTGTTTCGCCTCAAAAGATTATTGGGGAAAAAGTTCCAATAGAAATAAAGCCAAATGAGATGCAATAACACAGCGTTATGTAAAGAAAGGGCAGTTAATATTATTTTATGATCTTCTGCACGGGGAATGGAAAAACATCCGATTAACTGCTCAAGTGCACCCTGCTTTCCAGAGGAGATGCTGTAGATGTGTACACAGCCACCCACGTCAACTCCCACAGCGACATTCAGCCACCTTTGAACTGCTCCACACAGACCCGTGCATCTGCCATTTCCTCCAAAATGGGTGTTTGCGGATGCTGAGCCCAGTAAATACGTGATGCAGCCTGATCTCCAGACTGTGCACGCGGCGGGTCGCATTTCTGCCTCTCCCGCACAAACACAACACGTGCGCACTGTAGGAGTGCACTGCTCGCCTCTCAAGTAGCTTTGCCCCGTTGGCTGCATGTTGAACATGAGCTGCCACTATTCTGTTGTCGGTCAGGAAACATCTCCAGGCCTCTGACATCCGAGAGAGGCAATGACCTGCATGTAGAGAAGCTTCGCGCTGTAAACTGCACGGGGTTACACTCGTCATCCATCTGGTAAATTATAAGGTGGAGCACAGTGATTGAAAACTATTTTCATGTCAATGACCATTAAGAGAAGAAGAAAAGGTACTTTTAACTTTCATTCGTCTCCATACATTATTTTTCAAAGGAGCCACGGAGTGGCCATAGAAAGTAAAACTATATATGCGTTTATATATATACACGTTTTACGTTTAAGTATTTCCTTGATTCCAATCATCTTTTCCTTGCGTCTCTCCTTCTTGTTGTATGTGGGAACGACTGAGGCGTGAGGAAAAGACGCCAGTGAGGGAAACCAGGAGGTTTGATCACCACAAATGCACCACTGGACTAGAGACGAATGCTTAGGGATGAGGGGGATATTGCGTAGTTTGATGGCAACTGCCTAGGTTTAAATTACATTACTTTTTTTGGTGCTTTGCTCATAAAACAAACACTCTATTCTTACTCCAAGAGTAAGTTTTGACAAGCCAAAGTCCTTTTAGAATGACTGCTCCAAAAGACGAAAATTGTAAAACTAATTTTATGGGCATGAACAAGTTCGCTCTAGAGGCATGTTGAAAGTCTCAAGCTTGTGCTAATCCAGAGATGAAGGATTCCACTTATGAATGTACTAATAATAATAATAATTGAGCTCCTGGTCAATTTTCAAATCAGTCCAGACAGTAGCACACAAGCAAAAAGTTGCTTTTTGGATGGATGAGTGATTTTTGACCTCTACTTAACCCACCGTTTCATATATTTACAGCGGGAGCTGCGACAGTACATGGAGGCAAAAGCTCTTCCATAGAGGTTAATGGCTCAGTGCCGCACTCAGGAGCACATGGGCAGCTATTTAAAGAGCAGAGTGTTGCATAGTTTATTTATGCTACCACATTTTCACAGCAGGGGTTCAAATCGACAACTTTAGGCTCACAGCTACTGCTCTTGACTTCTCTTGACTTCATCATACACCAAAGATTTTGACTCTAATTTTTTTATTTACTGTTTTCAATTCCATTAGCTGCAGTGCATTTTAAGACAACACAGTAACCTTGTGAGCATTCTGCCTCCCTGAGCAGGCGAGGTTGCGAAGCAGTGGGAGTTTTTTAGGGACAATGGCGTGTCTGCTTCTAAACCTGAACTCTCCCCGACACAAATATGCCGAGCCCGTCTGAAGGCGGCAATCAATTATTCAGAGGTGGCTGCTGTGTCATGTCATTACCTTCCATCTCATGTTTGGGGATGCAGGAGTGGAATACAGCTGATTTTAGGGATCAAGGTGAAGGATGAAAAGACATCGTTGCTTCCAGAACGTACTTTTAAAGGCACAGTGCGTGTCTGCAAAAAGTTTTGGTTCTGGAGCCTTGGTGACGTAGTGTCTACTCACAGGGCTAGTTGGTGAACTAGTTGGCGAGCGAACCACTAACATGGTAGCCAGCTGAACTAGGGCTAGTCAGTCACAATAGCTCTTTTTTTCCCATTCCTCCACGTTGGACTCTAATTAGAGCAGAGATCCACCGCAAGAGTCAATCTGTCACCAGATTGGAGGGGGGGGGGATTATACAGCACTGGTGCTCCCATTCAAGAGTAGAAAGTAGCATACATTTAGAAATAAGAGTATGTACAAAAATATAAAAAATAAGAAACAGAAAATAAAAAATATACACATTTACAATATTTAAGTGAAAAATAAAAGTAAAAGATGTACAATAACAATGTACAGTATATGTATATATATATGTATGTATTGCTCTGTTGGGTATGTATATATATGTATTGCACTCGTATTTGATCTTTAAATGGCAGAAATTGATTAGTGCAGCTTTAAATACAATTTACTTAAACATGTAAAGGAGTAATTTTATATTGTTGCATCGGTTCTGAACACGTCTTCTCCACTGGTGTGCTCTAATTCTCATTCATAGTGCTGACATCTTTTCTCATTCCTTTGCTTTTAGTTTTTGCTGGCACGAGCTCTTGTTAGATTATTAAGAACTGACACGAATTCCCAAGAACAAAGAGGAAGAGCAGCATTGACACAGTTCCCCACTGCTCAAAGCGAGAGGTTATATTTTGGTTTGGAAGCTGCTACATGCCTTGAGGCAGGTGGCTGTGTATCTGGAGATTGGGTTTAATTGGGAAGCGGTGACCTTTTCCACCAGAGAAAACACACACACACAAGCTGTAAAACGCACATTAAGAGTCAGAGCCGGCTTCTATCGAGCCAGGACAGACACCGACTCACAGTGTGGTGATTTAACAAAGAAATTAATTAAGAGGACAGATACTGCTGTGCGGGTAATTTATGATTCACGTTAATACACATAAAGGGCAAATCCCCACTCTGTCTCTCTTTTACTGCAACATTCTTCTATGATTTTGTATCTCTGCATCTAGACCCACTTTCTTTTTGTGTCACTTTCCATTATGAATTGTCTCCTCCCTTCTCTATTAGTCTATGGATGCGATTTTATTCCTATTCCATATTAGGAATAATATTTTATACAATTATTAACATTTCAATGAAAATCTATAAATGATTGACTGTAATTTTGACTCGGTGTCACAAAGGTGCTGCTGGTATCTTTTCAACAGTAGTTAGATTTGTGACATTAGTACAGAGCAGCTAGTAATGATGGGACTTTCAAAGCACCATTTCTTGTGCACAAGGATATAAGGTTAGATACGTTTAGATGACTTGTTCTTTTAAGTAATCTGGTTCGTTTTGGTCACCCACCACCAGCGAACCGGCTCAAGAACAACTCTTTTGGTTCTTTTTTTAAATTTCACTTTCTGCATTTCTACACAGGTTTTTTTTTCATATATGTAAAGAGTTGAAAATGCACATGAAAACAGGTGGATGGACACGCACTTCATGCGTGCAGGCACAGACAACATAACAAAACCACCGGAGTGTAGTTGGCTAACGATTTCTCCATAGGACCAAATGGATTGAAAACTACTAACAGCAAAAAAATTACAATATTATTTCTCCTCAACTTTGGCAAAAGTATATAAAAGCAGCATAATTAAAAAAAAAAAAAAAAAAGGGCTAAGCAAGCGATTTGAGACACACAGCAGAAAAACAGGTTGATACAGCAGCAAATCTTAAGACACTCCACCTACCAGAAGAGCGTACAATACTGTACCAGCAAAAACAAAAAGCAATGAGAAAAGATGAGAATCGGTAACCATGGTGGTGTACATGGTATTGACCAATATAAGGAATTAAAAATCTGGATATCTTGGCCTCTGCTACTTCAATTTTTTCCAATACTTCTTAAACATCTTACTCTTGCGAGTACCCCACCGTTAAGTTTTTTGTCATTTTACTTAAATGATAGTGGTATTGAAGTTAGAGTGATTGTGTCAGTTCATATTTTACATCATTTCCCATTAGAAGAAAAAGAAAAAAGTCCATTTATTTCATATAAATCAACTGCAAAAAAAAACAATACCACGAGCATGACACTGTACTGACTATAGTCCTGTTGCTTACGGAGACCAAGTGATCTTAATTAACTTAACAGTTATATAATATGCTATATATACCATTACAATGAAAGTAGAATCTCTCGCATTTGTCTTCCAGTTTTTGTCACAGTCTTTACAAACAGTAAGTACTAGAAACCAATTTATACACACACACACACACACACACACACACACACACAGCCACGTTCATAACATTTACATATTCCTAATTGGAAAGCAAAGCTTTGTAATCATGCATTGTTTGCCAATGATGTTTACAACAGCACAGACAGTCAGACATCATTACGGTCTAAATACTGTGAATTAAATTAAGCAAATGTGGTCGCTCAACGAAATGGATTTTTCAAATAAATGGCAGAGCAAGCAATAGAAATACATTTCTGTTTAGTTAGTGGAATACTGAGCTCCTACCAGCAGCCATGGCCTGTTTGTGGCCATTTAGAGCTGCTGATTCTTTCACTTATTTAGGGAAAGAATTGCAAAAATGTGGTATGGGTGCTACAAGACAGTGGTGAACAGGAGCAGGGGATGCATATTCAGCAAAAGGGCCACCGTCGCAGTGATAGGTATAGTATTTGCTATCATCTAGTGTCACAGTGGCAAAGGCAGAGAGGAGTCATGAAGTCAGTCAGGTGACTCAGCTACTCAGCAATATCTAGTTCTAGTTCTATCTAGTATAACAATGGCCATCATAACCTAATGGTCATACAGTAGTGCGCATGCGCCGACCGTGCATGCAGCCTGTTACCGTCGCTCCTGTTTGTTTTCTTCTTTTTCTCCTTTATTTCTTTATTTAACTCAGAACTGACTTTTGAAGTTGTGCCCTCTTCAAACATGCTGGTGGAGAGAGTTCTGGTCATTTTTTTCACTCTGGAATTACTTTCATTCAAACATCGGACAGTCGCGCAGCAACTTCTGGGCCGCTTTGTTTACTCCAGAGATCAGCTGATCGCTCTGAAGCCTGCCGGCTTGGAGACCAAATCATCGGAGATCCCCGCTGAAATCTGGAGAAAAACACGCAGAGGATGCAGAGGGGGAACGAAGCGGCGAGGGAAGAGAGTTGGGTCGAGACAGCAGAGGCTTATGGAGAAAAGGAGATATAAGCCGTGTCTCCCCTCTCTCATCATGGGCAATGTGAAATCGCTGGCAAACAAGATGGACAAGCTGACGGCGCTGGCCAGGAGTCAGAGGGAGTACCGGGAGTGTAGTTTAATGTGCTTTACGGAGACATGGCTGCACCAGGACATTCCCGATGACAAAGTCTTCATCGACGGCTTTCAGACCATCCGGGCCGACAGGGATTGCACCGGGAGCGGTAAGCGCAAAGGAGGGGGGCTTGCTGTTCTCGTTAACAACCGGTGGTGCAATCCTTCCCAGATCACCATCAAGGATCGTGTCTGTTGCCCAGACATTGAACTGTTGGCTGTTGGACTAAGGCCGTATTATTTGCCCAGGAAATTCTCACATAACATTGTTGTGACTGTTTACATCCCCCCCTCTGCCAACCTGAAGTCGGCGTGTGGCGTCATTCACTCCGCCATAGCCTGTCTGCAGACTCAACACCCGAATGCATTCATTGCTATTTCGGGTGACTTCAACCACGTCACCATGGCTAAGACACTTCCCACCTTCACACAGGATGTGAGCTGTCCCACTAGAGAGGAGAGGACCCTGGACTTGCTGTATGCTAACGTTAAGGATGCATACAGCTCCTCTCCCCTCCCCCCTCTTGGTAGGTCAGACCACAACCTAGTGCACCTCAACCCGTTATGTGCCTCTAGTCAAGAGCCAGCCTGCAACCACGAGGACAGTGAGGAGATGGTCGGAGGAGGCTTATGAGACACTTCAGGGATGTTTTGAGGTGGCTGACTGGCAGGCGCTCTGTGAGCCGCATGGAGAGGACATTGATGGGCTCACAGAGTGCATCACGGGTTACATCAACTTCTGTGTGGACTCCACTGTCCCAGCAAGGACTGTCCATTGTTATTCTAACAACAAGCCATGGGTGACAAAGGACATCAAGGCCATCCTAAACAAAAAGAAGAGGGCCTTCAGAGTTGGCAGCAGAGACAAGGTGAGAACGATCCAGGGGGACCTGAAGGTGAAGATCAGGGAGGCCAAGGAGAAGTACAGGAGGAAGCTGGAGTGGAAACTCCAGCAGAACAACACAAGAGAGGTCTGGAGTGGAATGAGGACCATCACGGGTTACAGGCCGACCAACAACAGAGGAGCTGAAGGCAGTGTGGACCGGGCCAACGAACTGAATCTGTTTTTCAATAGATTTGACTCTGTGGGCCCTGCTCAACCCCCCCCATGACTCTTCTGCTGTCTGCCTCCAACCTTCACCTATTCCACTCCCCCCTCCCCCTCCTGCTCCTCACAGCCCCCCACCCCCCTGTGAGAGCTTTCCTCACACCTCGTTCCCCAGTCCCCAGGCTGATGGCACTCTTCAACCTGACGACACCACCCCTCCCCCACTGGTCATCTCTACAGTGTGCTTCACTACTGACCATGTTAGGAGACAGCTGATGAGACTCCACTCCAGCAAGGCTGCCGGCCCTGATGGTGTCAGCTCAGGGTGCTTAAAGCCTGTGCCCCCCAGCTATGTGGAGTACTTCACCATGTCTTCAACATGAGCCTGAGTCTACAGAGGGTCCCCGTGCTGTGGAAGACATCCTGCCTCATTCCTGTGCCGAAGACGCCGCGACCCAGTGGCTCCAAGGACTACAGACCCGTGGCACTGACCTCCCACATCATGAAGACCCTGGAGAGACTCGTCCTGGAGCAGCTCCGGCCCTTGGTCAAGCCACACTTGGACCCCCTTCAGTTCGCCTACCAGCCCCAACTTGGAGTGGAGGATGCCATCATCTACCTGCTCAACCGCGTCTACGCCCACCTGGATAAGCCGGCGAGCACTGTGAGAGTCATGTTTTTTTACTTCTCCACTGCGTTCAACACCATCCGTCCGGCTCTACTGGGTGAGAAGCTGGCAGAGATGCAGGTGGATGCCCCCCTCGTGTCCTGGATTGTCAACTACCTGACTGGCAGACCACAGTATGTGCGCTTACAACACTGTGTGTCAGACAGAGTGGTCAGCAACACCGGGGCCCCGCAGGGGACTGTCCTCTCTCCCTTCCTCTTCACCATCTACACCACGGACTTCAGCTACTGCACTGAGACCTGCCATCTTCAGAAGTTTTCTGACGACTCAGCAATAGTTGGATGTATCAGCAAGGGTGATGAGGAGGAGTACAGGGCTGCTGTGGACAACTTTGTCGCATGGTGCGAGCAGAACCTCCTGCAGCTCAACATGACAAAGACAAAGGAACTGACTGTTGATCTGAGGAGGACCAAGGCACCGATGACCCCTGTTACCATCCAGGGGGTTAGTGTGGACATTGTAGAGGATTACAAGTACCTGGGAGTTCACATAGACAATAAACTGGACTGGGTAAAGAACATTAATGCCCTCTACAAGAAGGGCCAGAGCCGTCTCTATTTTCAGAGGCGGCTGAGGTCCTTCAACATCTGCCGGACTATGTTGAGGATGTTCTATGAGTCTGTGGTGGCCAGTGCTATCCTCTATGCTGTTGCATGCTGGGGCAGCAGGCTGAGGGTGGCGGACTCCAACAGACTAAACAAACTGATCCGCAAGGCCAGTGACGTTGTGGGGGTGGAGCTGGACTCTCTGACGGTGGTGTCAGAGAGGAGGATGCTGTCTAAGCTGCAGGGCATCTTGGACAATGTTTCACATCCTCTCCATGACGTACTGGTCGGATACAAGAGCACCTTCAGTGGGAGACTCATTCCTCCCAAATGTACAACAGAGCGACACAGGAAATCATTCCTGCCTGTGGCCATCAAACTGTTCAACTCCTCCCTGGAAATCAGAAGAGACTGGAAATCTGGATCTACTTCACCTGTTCATATACTACCTCACTATTTATTCTTAAATGTTTAAGTGCAATACACATATAGTCATACACTTCAGTGCAATACATACATACATATATATATATACACATACATATACATTGTTATTGTATATATTTTTTACTTCATTGTTCACTTAAATTCTGTAAATGTGTATATTTTTTATTTTCTATTTCTTATTTTTATATTTTGTACATACTTTTAGTTCTAAATTATGCTACTTTTTACTCTTGAATGGGAGCACCGGTACTGTACAATTTCCCCCCGGGGATCAATAAAGTATTTCTGATTCTGATTCTGATTTCTGATACCAGACCAAGTGCAGTTACAGCAGCAAACTGAGTTCACGGGCGTAATTTATGGTCGGTTTGATCAGAAAAGTGGTAGGGACATATCCCAACCGTCATAAGCTACGCCCATGCAAGCGACGGTGGGGACATGTCTGATTACCTAAAATTGTCCCCACCACTAATTTGATATTAATTGTGTATGCGTTTATATCAAATATAATTTCCATCGGCTCCACAAAGGATTAACTCCCTCTTGTCCCCAGGCACCAAAACTACTTGGTTTGAGTTAGGAAAAGATCATGGGTTGGTCCAGATCTAGGGTTACCATCAAGCCGCCACCATGAATCGGAAACGGCACAGTGTGCTCAGTCGGAGAAGAGAGCTCAAGACAGACAGTCCAGGCTGTGTGTCACAGGTGGTTTGCCTTCTGTGAGCGTAACGTTATGGTTCTGGTATCAAATGAAACACATTGATGGTTTGGCATGGTGGCGCAGCGGTTAGCACTGTCGCACGGGAGCTGGTTAGAGCGGGTTGGGGGTTCGATCCCCGGCTGCCCCCGTCATGTCGAAGGGTCCTTGAGCAAGACACTGAACCCTAAGTTGCTCCCGATGGAGCTCGGTCGCCATTGGTGTGTGAATGTGTGAGTGAATGGGTGAATGAGACTTAGCTGTAAAGCGCTTTGGGAACCGTGAAGGTTGAAAGGCGCTATATAAGTGAGATCATTTACCATTTCAGTGATATGAAACAAACAGCTTTCCTGGGCTGGCAAATTCACTACAGACCAGGGATTATAATGGTCTTGCTATCAATCAGAAGTTCCCTTCATTTTCAGAACTTATATAGCAAATTAGGGGTTCCTTTTTTTGGCAATTTTTCTTTGTGTGTACAAAACCGTTTTCGATATTCTACATAAAACCCTCTTCCAGATTTGTTTATATACTTTATATACGTATATATGCATATGCACTGGCATAGGTCATTATTTGTGGGCAGTAACTCAGTCCTCAAGAAGACACACATACACATCTATATTCACCCGCATACCCACATGTATACCGCCTCCATGCCTATGTGTAATTCTACTTCATTCTGTCAGCAATATTGATGTTTAACTTTCTTACATATGCCAACCTCTCACTCTATTAAAAACTGAACCATAAACATGAGAACCAAGGGAGATTACATTTCTGCTATTCCGATCAAGAAGAGGAAGGGAGCATGAAACGTTAGTGGACTCATGTAAGTCTGCTGGCAATGGGACTATAAATTCAATCCATTTTTTCCAAATTTGGTAAAATTTGTCTTTCTGGAACCTCAAAAGAATAGGTCAACTTTTTGTATCCCTCCTCTGTTTCAAAAACAAAAATGTGACCCAGATAAAGAGTGTCCAAGTTAAGGGGTACTTGAGTCTAGAATGCCGTGCTCAGTGTTTTGTGAATGCCATTCCAATATGACCTTAGTTTGGCACAGTCCCAGAATATTTGAAAATGGTTTGCCTCCCTTGAGCCACACTGTCTCCAACACGTCAAATTTGTTTCTAGCATTTTTGATGACGTGGGGTTTTAAAATATCTTACAATTTTTTTTCCAGCAGTGTTCTCCAATTCATGGAGTTAGTTGAGGACCATTGAAGCTGCATTTCCCCCCAGGTCTCCTCAGAAAGTCAAATTCCTGCATCTTTTCCCCCGCTTTTCTTTAATGTACAAGGTGTCCTCATTTTTAGTATAAAAGAGAGCATTGTACAATATAGAGATGGACTTGTTTGGTATTGAACTGAAGGCTGATTTCAGGATTTTATAAAACTCAGGTTCTACTGTTGATAGGTCTGTGGGTCTGCACTTCTGATTGAAATAATGTCTTAGTTGGGGGTATCTGAAAAAGTCAGTCGGCTCTACACCATGTTTGTCCTGCAAAGACTGAATGCTTTGTAGTGCACTTTGTTTGTGTATGTGAGAGATAGGTTGTAAGTACTTTTCTTATCCGGGTTTCAAATCTCCTCTGTTGGGGAGAAATTCTGTATTGTAAGCACACCATTTGAAAAGTTTTAACATGTTCTGGATTCCACACGACCTTCTGCCATATTTTCAACTTGAGATTTATACATGGGTTTTTTTTCTTTATCTCTCCCACTTTGGCTGCAAGACCTCTATCAGTGATTGTGGCCTGTAGAGAAAATTCCAAATTGTATTATGAGCTGTAATGTTACCTCAAAGAGCACATCCTTCTGATTTGAGCATTGTTTTAAATAAATTCCTGCGTGAACAGAGTTTTGTTTAGTTAAGTTAATGCTTATCACTTAGTGGTTATCAGTGTAGGTGAGACAGACCTGTGCTGTAATGTTATCTCATTGAGCACATCCTTCTGATGTAAGTGCTAATAAACTATTAATCACATGTACAATACCAAAGCTAGACAAATACGGTTGTCAGTGACAGAGTGTTCGTCCATGCTAGCATCAGAGAGAGAGTGCATGCCATTATGTAGGAGGGGAAAGAAGACATGGACACAGGGCCATGAAATATGTGCTGATTTAAAGCTGCTGTATAGAGTAAATCTTCATTCATTGTGCTGTTGCTTTTCCATCTGGTAGAAAACATAATAAAATGGTCATGACACAACATTTATCAAAGCTAAGTGATGTGCATGTTTGTATCATGAAGTGAACTGTTTAAAAGTTAAAATTCTGTGTTCAAGGAACTACTATATAGTCATAGTATATTATATATGATATATATTACTATATATACACATTACATATTTGTAAAATTGCAGGAAATGCAGTGAAAAAGTCCTACATTTTCTGGGGGAGACCCCCTGCCATCTTTCCAAATCAATCTTTGATCCTTGGCCGAGTTAATTGAATTAAACATGGGCCTGGTTTATTGCTTATGAATTCAACATTTGATTTGGAAGAGAATGAATGTGCTCTCTTTTATTTCAAAGTTACATAGTCGCACTTTCCTTTATTTTATGTTTATAACACAAATGAGAGCGAAATACCATGTGTCGCACGAACACAGTGTAGCTTAACTGTTTACAGTTGCTTTTAATATACTTGTAAAGATTGAGTGCCACTTTTAAAGAATCTTGGTGAGTTTAAAAGGAATCAGTTAAAACTGAAAAATGACTGTTGGCGCTGAGTGAAAATAATATTATGTAGTACACAGTTTTGCATGGGCTATACCATCTTTTATTTAACTGCAGAACTGAGTGGGGTGGGATAAGGTATGGCACTTTCAGCCTTGATATTTTCCCTATCCCCTGGCAGCTCATTTATTGGTCTCCAAAACCATCTATCAAACCATTCAGCTGTGCTGATTGGCCCACCAGCCTGCAAAAGAGACCAAAAATCAATTTGAAACCAAGTGTTTGCCTTGCCTGGGTGGAAAAAGGCTTGCTAAAATTATGATGCAAAGTCAAACCTCGCTCATCTGCACCTAACACCCTGCTCTCACCTCCATCCCTCCCTCTCTCTGCCCTCTTTCACCTCCTCCTCTTTCTTTCTTACTGCCTTTTTCTCCAACTCACCCCTGTTCACCTTCCCCAAGTTTTGACATTGACTTGGTGAAATTAACTCGGTTTGACTGGCGCCTGTCAAACCGGCAGAGGATAAATACTGTTTCTTTTTTTTTTTTTGTGTCAAAAAAGAAGTGAAGGTGAAAATTAACGTTGGAGGACAGAACGTCTGCTCTGCCCCGATTCCCACAAGTCTCCCTGCTGGCAAAGAGAAGCATCATGACAGCCGCAGCCAGAGGTTAAAGCACCAATTAGCTACAGTTAATGAAGCCTCATTAGCCTCCGCTAAGTTTCTTGCCCTCTTTCTCTCTCTCTTTCACTTCCTTCCTTCACACTTCTCTTCCATTACTGCTCAGATATCAACCCTGGGTGACCTCAAAGACCGGTGAAAGAAAGAAACATATCGAGATGGTTGACAGTGACTGACAATGAGCAGAAAATCGGTAATATATACAGTGGGTAAATGAAAACAGACCTGGCAACCCAGGGCAGACTGAGACATCTAGCTCCTCTAACACTGTGAGAGGTCTTCTTTGCTGTATTGCTACATTAAGCGTCTACTTGTTTGATTGACATGGCAGGACATTTTGTATGTTAATGATTGGGTGCGCTCATAAACACATACTGCAGGGGTTAAATAGTCAAATAGTCTCCATTAACAGTAGATGAAACAGCTGTTAGCAGTTCCTGTTTGCAGTGTACCCGTGGGTGTACAGACAACTATCACTAGATTACTGTGATACTGAAGAAAACCTGATATGATATCATCATACAGTAGAAATCACACTGAATAAAAACATGTGTATCATGACCGTGTGTTCAGATTTGAGTTATGACTCCAAGAAGAAGGCGTATGATTTTTTTTTTTTTTTACAAGAGTTGTGGCAATCGGGTGCTAAGGGTTTTTAAAAAAAGATGATAGAATAAACTGTTATGTCCAGGATCGTCCTTTGGCAATGTACTGACACCACACACACACACACACACACACACACACACATAACATCAGCATCATTAAATCGACCCCCTGATAGTTTTTTCCCAAACAGGGGAAGCCCCGAGCAGTGAGCGGTAAAGAAGCTCACATTAGTTGACATGAGGCAGGCATGTAGGATCAACTGCGAGACAGAACTGTATCACCCACATCAAAACCTGTAACGTGTACGTGACTCAAAGGACCCCTGCGAGAAAACATCCTCTATGTGTGTCTGGTACATCACAGCAGAATCTAATGATGAATACTTTGCATGGTTTAAAGTGGGCTGTATATCACTGCTTGTTACCAGTCCATATATCATATGTAGGCAATAAAAGAACTGGCTTACAGTGCGGCAAGTTGCTGCATTTGTTAAATATAAGGGAAAAACGTCCTGGCCCAATGCAAAAAGTGTGTGTTTTGGTACACGTAGCTAGAAAGGCTAGAGGATGATCAGACTGAATTGCCATTTCATTTCACTTTGTCTCGTCAGACACCTGTAGATCGTGTTACATGGTACAGTGGACGTGTGTGTTTTTCCTAAACTTTATTCAAAAATGGCGCTTCTGCAATGTCCCACCAGCCTGTGTGTCCTGTTAGAAGACGTGGGTCGCAGCAGCAGTCGCATTGTGAGAATTTGGTCCTACATTTCGGACACTGTCATAATTTTGCAGCAGCGTGTCTTTTGGTGGCCAAACCTTCAAATCGGCGGACCACCGTTGAGGGTTGACAACCAAAGGTTTTACCCCGTTTACCATGTGCGACTTTGTACAGTGTAATGGGGCTTTTGGTCTGACATAGAGCTCAAGTTAGTCGCTTTCAGTTTAGAAAGGTTTGTTATTTAGCCCTAACCAATTAGTAGCGAGTGACCTATCTGTACCGCTGAAATTATTTTCAGTTGAGATGGAAGCGGCAGTAGTGGTTGTTAGAAACATTCAAGGTTTGTCATGTCCATCAAAGAAATGTAAGAGTTGTTGTTTCTGTAAGCCGACTTATAATACCCCATATGGCTGCATCAATCTCATCCATGCTTGTCTGCTTTCTTGTGGCGATCCATGAGCACAACACCAGACCCATTTGAACCTGAAATAAATCCGATACGAGGACAGCCATTCAGAGGCCTGGAACCATGTAAAATAAGGGGAAAAGAAATGAAAATAATGGACAATGCTTGCAACGGGTTTGGTTATTTCCTAATTTTCTAGAAAGTCTCCCGGAAAGAACTGTAATTTGATACTAAACAATGTGCGATATGTAAAATGTTGCAATGCTTTTGGTTTGACTTTAAAACCATAATCTGAAAATGTGTTGTTTATTGGAGTCACTCAACTGTTAGCCTGTTTTTTCCTGGACGGACTAAAAACAAAAAAGCTTTAAAAAAAAGGGCTGAAATTCTCATCATTGCAGCTGTTTCTTTGTAGGCTCCACGTCCATTTCCTTGTGACTTACACATGTAACTACTTTGATTGTGTGTTGGGCTGTGGGCACTGTTAAACACCTCTGAGAGAACTGTGTCTGAACAGAGTGCAGACGTTGAGGAAAGACTGTAGGCATGGTGTGAGGTGTGGAAAGCAGAAAGTGGGCGTTGCTTTTATTCTCTGACATCAGCTTTTGGGCTGCAATGCCTTACAGCAAGAACAATTGTTACCTTTCTTGCAGATGATGAACGAATGACATGAATTGCGATCTACAGCTGCCTTTTTTTTAAAAATGTTATAAAGGGAACAAGCACTGCTCTCTACATCACAGCTGAGGGATTGATCAGACAAGAAAAACACTGGTACTGACGCGTTTACACATGTAGATATTTGATCTGTGTTCGCTGGTGACTTAATTGAAAAAGGGCATCCGGGATCTGCTGTAGTCGTTCACGTGCTGTTAAACTCCGATTACATGCTGCGCTGTTGGGTTGTCCCACTTTACTGCCTTTAGTGATCAGACAACAAAAGCAGTAATTAAGTGACTGCAAACATGAATACTGTCTGTTGTTTGCAAAGGCTCACCGACCATGAAATGAGCCCTAGAGAAGCTATCAGGGTTTCCAGCTTGAAAAACATCCTCAGCAGCATTTGCTGTTGCTGATAAAATGCTGATTGATTTGATTCTGCCTTGATGGGTATTGAGAATGAGCCTTTTGGGTATCTCAATGGTGTTCTGAAGAAGGAGAATGTTGTGTCACATGTATAAATCCTCTGTCACATTCTTAAGTAAGATTTATATGATGCCGTCACAGGGAAATAAACAAAGCAAAAAAAAAAAAAAAAAAGCATAGCGCACCAGTGGGCCCTTCCGCCTGAGAGAACTTGTTTTCAAGCAAAGAAAACAAATTCCTGGAAGGATATCAAAGGGGGACTTTACACTGCAGAGCTGTGTGCTGGTGGGAGTTGTTGCAGCTTTGCATAGGGCATCGGGCTGCATCCCAGCGGGGACTGAAGCCTGGACAGAGACAACAACACATTTATTATGCAGCAAGGCCCCATGGTAGCGGTACTCAACTTCCACTTCTTTATACTTACTTACATGCACCTCAGCTGACCCTGAAACAAGACTGGAGTCACCCAGTTCCACCAGAAACCACAAGCTCCCCATAAAACTGAAGCAGAAAGCTCCCAAACCTATATATTTAATATGCGTCTGGATCCAGATCAACATCAAAATGGAGAAATATCTGCGAGGCAGGTGGGGCAGATACGTCTCACTGCAGCCCTCACCAACATATCTCCAACACACCCTCGGTAATTAAGCAGTCTATTTAAGCCAACGCACTGTTTTGAATAAAGCAGGCCATTTAGGCTAATGATCTGCTCACTACACCGATCATTTGCAAATACTAGTGATGGTGCCGCAGCTCATACAGCATTTCGTAACCCCCGGCTCCACCCCAGCATGTGCCTAACCACCTAAGGCTAAGAGGCTAAGAGTCTTTTGGTAGGGAAGTTATTATGATCACTCCCCATTGTTTTCTGTGCATACTCGTTAGGAGTGGCAAGGTCAGAACCTAGACGCTAAATGACATCTGTGGTGTCATCCATGGTGTTCTCGCAGTAATAGAATAAAAGATTCATGGATCTTTCCACAAAACGTCATTGAAATAACATGAATAACATAACTCCTAACATGCATTTATTCTGTTATCTAACAGGTTAGATACCTTTCCTATGGTGCACATTTTTCATTTCTTTCGATCATTCCAGAATAAACTACGGTTATTTTTGTTATGTACATACTTTATGCTGTCATTCATATGCTGTCATTGTATTCTAGAAAATCCCTTTATGTTGCATGGTTGTATCGGGTACCTGTAAGATCCAAAGAATTCCCCACTCAACTTAAAGTGTTTGACTTTAGTGTTATTAAATAGCTTTGTCAGCAATACCTCGATCTGGCTTTGAACGCAACTTAACGCAATATCTACATCTCTCTATGTGCAATACAATTCCTTTACCTTTCTTTTTTTTTGTTCTGTGAGTTTGTAAATTATAGTTGTTTTTTTAGTTCAAGTAGCTTGATCTTTATTGCTTTTATTTATTATATCTTGATTTTCTTACTTACGTACGACATCAGAGCAGTACATTATTAAGCCAAATCGATTCTAATCTTAAGTAAACAAATTCAAGTTTTCTCAGACACTTCTGTGTGCCACCAGTAGGGCATTGTTTCAATGCGAGGCAATTAAAAGGAATATGAGACGTCTGAGAGCTGATTGCTCTGAATTATTGATTTGTGCGGCTGTCAGGGATCAGCTGGTGTTTGAGCTGTGAGGTGGAGAGAATCAGGGGGCTGTCTTGCTTTGCTCTGTTGTTAGCACTGCCAGTCATCCTCATAGTGCACATTCATCTCCATTCAATATGCTGTCACCGTTCTATCCTTGTTCACACAGCATATCCCTGAGCTCATTACGCTGCCAACACACACACACACACACACACACACACACACACACACACACACACACACACACACACACACGCCCTGGTGCACCGATGCATTAAAAAAAGCATACTTTTGTTTCATTATTAATTTGCTTATTTATTCATAGCATCAATAAAACATGGCGACGGGTCTGGAGACTGACAGAGCGATTCTGAATCAAATGAGGATCAACAAACTGGGTTTGAAGGAGATCACACCTCACACAAATTGCCTTGGTGTTTTGTTCACGCCACCTGGGTTAGCATAGCAGGAGATCATGATAGGCAAAGCGAATCACGGAATATCTTTCATATGCTGATTTTACTCATTGATAGCAGAGTCTCGTGCTGAATGGCAAGGCCATGGATAGTGATTATTCAGCCTTTCACAGTAAAAGCAGGGCTGGGTGAACTGATGCTAGGGACATTCATGAGGATAATTGAACGGAATTTCACTTGATTTACCCATAAAAATAATCCATATCAGAGCCAGAGAAAACCCAACACAATCTGGCAGTGTGAAGCACTCATTTAAATCAGATCTGGATCTGGACCCTTGTCTACGGCAGGGCCGACCAAGAGGGCCAAATTGGTCCTGCAACGACCTTTGATTTGATAATTGAGAAAAATATACATCTACATTATCTCCACTTAGTCTTATTATATTCAGTGCAGATTTATGTATCGTTTCCATGTCTAGTGAGTTTCATAATCCAAGTTAGTGCAAATGTCTCCATCAGAAAGAAGTGCTTGTCAAAATGACATTTTTCCCTCCTCACCTGAAGGCAGATTTGATACAACTCTTAGTCCATGGTAAATGGAATGGCAATGTTCTTTGGGGTTTGGGGATTTGAAAATATGGTCATCCAAGGCACATATGTATATGATCAAATTTGCGTCAGTGTTTTCAGTGAGCAAACTGACAAAAAAAAAAGACAGAAAAATCCTCGCTCTTGTGTAGTGTGTGCCCGTTCTCAGATTCTAAACCTGCAGCTGATTTTCAACTAGAAGCGCTCGGAGCGGCCGCACAAAAATGGCGGAACGCTCTGAAAAAAGACACCAGGTGCAACGCCTTCTCTCTAGGTGGCGCATCCACTCTCTCTCCTCATTGGGAACAGTTGAAAAAAAACCCAAAACAAAAACAAAACGCTGGCGCGCAGAAATAAAACGCTATGTGGATACAGGCCCAGATACAGTATAACATTTTTATCTCTCTGCGCCAACAACCCATACACACACTTGCAAATTAACACTCTTGTGCTGTTTATCTTCTGATTCAATTAAAGCAGTGGAGGCGAAGGGATCAAAGCTCGTGGGACTGTATTTTAAACTGCCACAAAACAAATGAGCTGAGGTTCAGCCACTGACATTTAAATGAGAGTAATGAGGCTGCTTGTCATCTCCACTCTTCTGCCAGCCACTGCTCTTTTTTCATCTCTGCTTTCTGCCGGTAACTTTTATTTTCTGTCATTTTTCTCTCCTCCCATCACTCTTTCTCAGAGCAATCTCACAACGGCAAATGTTACATTTGCGCTGGCAAAAACGCTCCATCTGGCTCACCTTCCCTCCCCTGCCGTGATGTTTATTCTTCCTTCATCACATCATTCATCGTCTCTCAATCCTGGCGGAGGAAATGCAATGTGCTCCATCTGGTTTGCAGATCTCAGGCGAAGCCCTCAGAGCCTGGAGTTTAGCACGACTCCCCAAACACATGAATCACTGGCTCTTATTTATTCTGCAGTAGGAGTGCGGACTGCAACGACAGGTCATTTTGGAATATAACACAGATGGGGCCAATAAAGCCGATGGACTGCATTTTTGTGAGCCTCCATCATAAAACTTTGCAACCATCACATACAAACAAAATGAACAACTCTCTCAAAAGCTTTGAGTGATAAAAGACACTTTTCAAGGTGTTATAAGCAAGTAAACCCCTTGAAAGGAGACATAAAACTTTAGCTGACTTTGGAAGTTTCTCCATCCAGTCCCATTTGGTTAATTAAACCGTTCAAATCCTGCCCATCACCAAATTCCTACTTGAATCCCCACGATAATGTAGCTATCATTATACTTTAGTTAATAGTGTCTTTCACTAATGGTCACTGTAAAGATTTTATTTCATTCCTACCAGCTCACAGGTCGTGGCGAGCCACCAAGAAGGGCGGAGAAGGTCAAACACATGTTTTTTCAGCAGCCAATCAGTGCCCCATATTTTGCTAGAACTGGCTGGCAGAGCATCGTGGGACCTCATTAGTGGTGTTGGCGTGTGTGCGCTTGAATGCGGTAAAGTCTACCATCAAAATGAGATGGGGAAACCAGTCGTTAACAAAATGTACATTCAGAGGTGAAAAGTGTGATGCAGCATATTGACATACACAGACAGGGAAACAATGAGGAAGGGGGAGTTGCAGTAATGCAGACGGTCCTTTCCAGAGATGCACCCTATGCATGAGGAGACCTTCATCACTCCACTGACTCTGGTTAATTGGACTGTCTGGCTCTGGCTAACTGCTCAGCCTCAAGTCACATCTAGCCTCCTTCACCCTGCAAGAGGATTGGGGATCCCGTGCTGTGGAATACATTAGCCCTAGAAGTTCGTATATGGTAATATGAGCATGTGAGATGCTGTTTATGTTGGGATTAAACATTCATTTTAATCTTCTAGTACAGTCTGTCCAGTCATTCAAATTCATATTTTACAATTTAGTTCATCTTTTAATCTCTATTTTACCCATTGACTTTCTCCCCTTTTCCCTCATCTCACTTTGTCTAACCCTGTGAAGGCACACCCCTGTAAACAAATGGGCTATTTTCACGAGACCCTTATAAATGTGAATATAAAGTAATGTATTACACTGCTGGACTGCCAGACTGCTTTAAATTCAGGGAGACCGGTTTTAGGTTTTAGTTGTACACTCTGCCATGCATTGTGGCTGGATTAAGTTTGCATATTTTAATCTACCAACACACGTATTACGTGTTCATATTCATGTTACTTCTCATAGCATTAACGCTTTGTAAAAGTTCTACATAGTACTGGCATCATAAATAAAAGTTTGACCTTGGATTCTTATCATCAGCTCATGTCATCTAGGAATTATTAACTTTTGGGGTTTATCAGCTATCTGGTCTGCCTCATCTACTACTACTAGAGGGCTGCACATGTCTAACATTTTGGACCTGGTCCAAGGGACCCAAGGACTGCCAGAACTGGTATAAAACTGACCAGACCGCTACCCAGACCCTGACTGTTTACGAGGAGCCAACTAACTACTACAGTCTTCAGAAAAGCATCGTGAATTTGTTGCTTTCAATGAAATGATGACATTTGAAAAACTAGCTCTCACTGTTATGTAGTGATGAAGTTCTCGCTGTATAATTGTTGAAAATCACTGCAAAAAGCCCTTGTTCTTTGATTTGACCAAAGGCTGACGTTTCAAGCAGCTTCAAAATCTGCTGTCTAATGACACAGTGCTGGATGATGTCACATTTGTCTGTGTAAAGTCAGATAATGATGTGAGCAATAAAGCCACGCTGCCAGACAGCAAAATGGTGGGGGTTTTTTTCCAAATGAGAACTACGATTTGGGGTTTATTTGACATTTTTACAATGAAGCAAGAGAGACATCTGTGACTGGCACAAATAATAAACAAGATATAAAAGAGGTGTGAAGATGACAAAGCAAGAGAAAGACAGCAATTTGAAATCAGATAAATCAGAGAGGAAAAAAGTTCCAGGCAAAGCCATCGAGCACTGCATTCGGCATGGATCCTGGAGAACGAGCTGGATGAAGATGGAAAGAGAAGTGCACGGTGAGAGAGAGAGGTGAATGGAGGGAGCAGACGAGAGGCAGCGACTGTGGGAGAAGTGCTGTTGCAGAGCCCGTCACCTCGGCTTGTCCCATTGATTTCAGCTCAACAACAAATTGGGCCATTTTTCACACTGTCCTGCCGTGGCACCACTTGCCTTTTTATTTATTCCCCCCATTCAGCAGAATGCGCCACATGTGTCCAGTCTGGGACACCACCGACACACACTGTCTGGTAAATATGAAAGTATAAAACGTGACACAAAGAGGGTGTCAGATCTAAATCCAGTCCTGGTGCTCACTAAAGAGGATTTTCCTCGTCCTTCTAGCCAGGTGAGGACATTTTGGCTTCATACGGATAGTAACACTCATAATTGACTGTTCACTAAGCCCTGCCCCCTTTAGTTACTGTTGCTATGCCTGTCTTTCGTTTTTGCATGGCACATAATGCAATTTACAATGTTAAACGCAAAAGATTTACCGCTCAAAATTATTAGCAATTTTTGAAACAGTGGGGCCTTGATTTCAGACTGTAGAGATCACAATGGGTGACTGTCTCCCAGATATTCACAGCCATCCTGCAGAACTGAATTCCAATGGGGGGGGGGGGTCACACTTGACAGACAAGACACTATGGGCTCTATTTAAACGATCTATAGCGCATGGTCTAAAGTGCATGGCGCAAGAGCATTTATGACGTGTCCAACTTCCCTTTTGCTAGTTAAATGGCCCAGTGAGGGTATAAATAGACTATATCCTGCTTTGTCCTTCGCCCCCCCCCCACCCCCACCCACATAATAACAACTCCCAAAACCCAATTTAACCCCAGGTAACAGTGTTTGAGTGAATGCACATTGTGAACCCGCCTATGTAGGCGCATCTTACTATCTGAATAATGCGTCCTTTAAATAGCAAGAAAATACTGTGACCAGGTTTATGTTGCCTCAAGATAGCAATGCACCAACATTGTGCCTGTCCACATCGCAAGACCAACAATCAGAAATGACAACTGTGTCGGTTGGAAACTAGCAATGACACTTGCACTGTGCTGTGCGGCGTTGTGCGGTGGGTGTAAAATAAGGCCCTAGGGCTCTTCAGAGCATTTGCTGTTTGGGGAAGGGGTTTAGTGCAGGTCACTCTTTATTGTAGTCCTTCAAAGCTCTTTCAAAGCTGCTGGACTTTGTTAAGTGGAGTGCGGATAGTTCTAGCCTTGAAACCCTAGAAGTGTCTCCTAGCTCAAACAATTTATTTATAATCAGCAAGAAAGATCATTTTATGAATTTCAGCGGCGCCCATGGCAGGTAAAGCTTCTAAGGCATAGTATATAAAATACTTTGAATTGTAAGATATTCTATCTGAAATTGCAAAAGATGGAAAACTTGGAGACACATTCAGATATGACTGTCATACAGATGATTTGATGGGAGCTATTAGTATTCACTGCATTACTATAGCTGTTCCTCATTACCTCTTCCACATGCAAGCTGAAAACTTTTGGCTGTGGGGTCTCAGGCATTTGGAAAAAGAAATTTCAGACAAAGGGAAATCAAGCCTTAATAGCTTTAAAGTGGTGCAAGACAGAACTTTCTACCAGGGTTAAACTGGTCCCTAATCCATAAATCACAACTTGTTGAATTTATCATCCAGAGCCTCCCTTAAGTTCCATAGTTGATTTGAAAATGCACCAGGAAAAAAAACCCACCTGTCTAACAACACTTTCAAACTAACTACAGTGTTCTCATACTACCAAAGGGGAATAGGTGCTCTTGGTGCTTTTAACGCATACTATAGATAGGAAGATAGGTCCTTCTGAATTCATTCAGTTTCCCCTTTAGTTTCTTCATGTCTTTGCAATTGGAGGATACAGTAGAGAGACTGAGTGGTAAACCTGGAGCTTTGAGTGGAGCAACAACAAGATCCAGTCATGACATTACACCAGAGAAAGCCCTGCGAAATTAAAGCTTAGATACTAGATTCTAAAATCACATATTTAATAGGGAAGAAGAATATACCCATGTTTATAGCTGCACTCATCAATATGTTTATATTACTTGTGTAATTTGAAAGGGGTCACTTGTAGTAAAACAAACAAACAAACAGCATGCAGCTGTTTTCAGTGAGACAGCTCTGATAAACCCACTGTACACTGCCTGTACAGTGGGCACGAAACGGCAGACATGGTGATATTTCCCTCAGGGGGTGGTGGAGACCAAAGCTGAGCGAAAACTGGACTTCATCGGGTGGCCAGAAACACGACTCCATATATATTAAATAATAAATTATAGTGTGGTTCCATAAAAAGGCAATTGTTTGTATTTGCGACAACAACTTTGTAAGGTGATAAAATGTCAATGTTGTATTTTCAGTTTGTTCCGCTGCCCCCAATGCCCAAAAAAGTCAACAAATGTTGCCTCAAAACGTAACGTAGCAATAGTTGAAAAGCATCAGTTATATATTTAGATTATTGACCTTCTCATACCCGTTATTATCACATGGAAAAACAGGTGGCTTGGCTCTCCAAGCTGACAAACCTTTCCTCCTTATTCCCATTGTGTTTGTTTCATGTGGTTGGCTCAAAATTAGTTTGAACTTGTAATGGAACCAAGTTGTGCATTTTCAGGCGTTTTGATGCCACCATCCTTTGAATGATATCATTCTAGCAAAACAAACCAAATTAGAAAAAGCTGAACATTTTGAATGAAGTCTGGCAAACGTCACTGGTGCGATTAAGAGTCCCATTAAGACAGTACCGAAGTATCTCAGTAACTTTACCTACCCTTTTTTATGCCTTGATGCTCACACACACACACACACACACACAACAATCTTTAAAACAATGGGAGAACTTCTCCTCCTTCGTCTCCGTCTCTCTCCCTGTTTCAAAGTCACCGTTGCTCCTGTTCTTGCCTCCTCCCTCCTTCAACCTGTCATCTTTATCAATCTCCCTCTACACTCAGACTGACAGGTCGCCTCCTCATTGCTTTATACCTCCTTCCCACCAATCCCCCAGCTCTGTCTGGGGATGTGGCTTCACATCATCACCTCGACATTACTCTACTTCCCTTCTCCCACTCTTCATCTCTCTGCCTCCTCTCCTCCTCACCACACCCGGTTGTTCCAACTTTAAAGGCCCGGGAGTGATGCGAAGACTTAACAGGAGCCTAAGCCGAAGTGACAGTTTGGTGTCACTGCCAGGCGTGAAGTCCGTCTGAGAAATGTCAAACTGTTGTATGTGAAGGTGGTTACCGGTGGGCTGAGTGTGAACATAATGGATGACTGGCTTCAGGCGCCGTCTGAGAGCTGTCGAGCTGTCCGTCTCAAGCGCTGCCCAGCGTGCTGGCCTGAATTAGATTCAGAAGCTGAGACACTCTGGCATCGAGATGGTTTAGAACTGTTGTTTCAAGATTCTCATTTCATTTGGTTCACCTGCACCTCTACATTCTAGGTGAAACAGAAGGATACTGTAGTCTGGATGAGGATGAGTGGGAAGTGGATTTCTCTACTCATCAAAAAAATAAGGTGTTAATAAGTTGTGAATAATAGTTTTCTAATAGTTAACAATCAATTATTAACTAATACTTTATAGATCAGTCATAAGCCATTAACGCAAACCTTTGGAGTTCCAGGTTGCTGGCTAGTGTTTATCCTTTGCATTTGGTAATAACGCCATTATAATTGTATTCCATTAATGTGATCCATTAATATATGCTTATGACTTTCTACCTTTCCAATAATACCATAATTGCAATAATACCTGCAATTGTAAATGTTAAAGAGCAACTTTTAGGTTTGCATGTCCAGTAAACTCAACTTTAACAATACATACAGATCGCAACGCTTGTCTGTTAATAAAAATGCCCAAAAGTATTATCATTACAAAATGTGACTACACTGGGAAATAGAAAGAAATGTGATGCATTGCCTGTCTTTTGGTTTGTGTTTGCACTTCCTTAGAGTAGAAATTAAAATTATTTCCATTGTCAGTTTTCATGTTTTATTCATGAAACCTTACTGCTGACGACGGATAACCTTCTGGCTAGTAAGTCAAAGACGTCTACGGTACTCCTAGTTACTGCCGTTACTTGGGAGCGAATGCTAGCAAGCTTCTTAGCTCATTTGTTAGCTTGTTAGCTAAGCCAGCCAAATCTGGGAACGCTGTTTTTAAAGCTACGTGTTTTCATGTTCAATTATTGTTCCTCTTTTGTTCAGCCAACGTGTGGTGAGCAGACGGTCCAATCCTCTTCAGTATTTTATTTTACACACACACACACACACACACACACACACACACACTGTTAAGCTGCTCTCATTTCATTATTTCTCTGGTTTTGCTGCCTGACAACCAAACAAGCATTTGCAGAGATTTGACTGTGGTTCATAAGCAACTGGTGAGTGACCGGCATTTGCTAATGGTAACTTACGCTGAGTTGTTTCACTTACACTTACAACATATATCAGTAGTGATACTGATGTAACTGCTGGTGTTTCCTGAGCATCACACAGATGTAGCAGAGAAGCCCCCAGTGAGGCTTTATAAGAACATGTATAAAGTCTTTATAAAGGCTTCCTTAGTAAAAAAAATCATACCAAAAAGGCCATTGATTGGCTGTGGTCTTGGAGGAAGTGGACAACACTGAGTATGTGGTTTATTTTGAGTAAAAAGCAATTATTGGCCTAATGTGTTACCAATAGATATATTGATTTAGCCTCAGCTTACCTCAGCAAAAGGCAAAGGTCTGCCGTTGATTCGATGCTGAAAAAGGAAAGCTATCAAAGAGGAGACTCATTTGCTTTTTCTCTCTTTTACTGCCATCATTCTGCACCAGGGCGTGTGTGTGTGTGTGTGTGTGTGTGTGTGTCTGTGTGTGTGTGTACAGATTTAAGTAACTCCAAGATAGCTCCATCTAATCTTTACAGTAAAGGTCCCCCCACAGATAACAGTGTGCATATGTCATGAGGACACACATGCTCAAACACACACACACACGCAATGGACATGAAAAGGCCTGTGGGGTAGTCGCCACTGAAAGATGAAGGTGAGTGGGCTTTGACATCCACTTCCAAGGCACACATTGCATACACACACACACACACACACACACACACACACACACACACACGTATGTAGCTGATGATCAACCTCACTAAAATTCACCTTCGTCTATGTGTATGTTTGCATGCGCGCGTGTTCGCGTGTGTGTGCGGGTGTCTGCATGTCTGGTCCCAATTATATTTAGTTTTGCTGTGTTGTCTTGTGGACAGATTATTCTAAACGCATCACCTTGAAAAGACACACACACGATGTGATAAAATAATAAGCGCTCTTTTCCCCCCCCGGCACACAGATAGCTGGGAACTAACGAGGGGCATGTGGAGAGCTGACACACACACACACAGACACACATACACACACACAGATGCAGACATAGATAGAGAAAAAGAAGAAGCGTGGACGCTGAAAGATGATACACAGAAACAAAGAGGAAGAGGAAATAAGTGGGAGTAAAATGAGAAAAAGAAAGAGAGATAGAAATAGAGAAACGAAGGAGATAGAGAAATTAGTTAATGCAAATTTCCATCCATATATCCATGGAAGCTCAGACCCTCTCTGTGTGGTTATATGGTTCAACCCAAATCTTAATATCAATATTCTCACCGGATAAAACTAAAGTAGTCCAAACCTAAGAAATCTGTGCATTTCACATTTGGAAACTTTCAATTTTTTCCCTCGACCTTGGACCATCCTATCCACTTCATATTGGCGACCCCTTTGGCTGCATTCAGAGCAAATCTGGCGTAGTGGCAAAAACCACAGCCCTCCCAGCCCTCATTTTGAATGTGGGCAGTCAGTTTAGGCTGCAGAGGTGGTAACCGCAGGGGTTGCCAAAAAAAACAAAAACGCAGCGCTGCTGCGGTGAAAAGTTGAGACAGGTTCAAGTACATGAAAACTAGTGTTTATGCTCCTCCGACAGGTGCTACATTTTGTGCTTTTTCAAATCAAAGGAGAAAGACGACTTAAAAATCAAGATAATTCTAATGGAGCCGACATGACTTTAACAGTTTGTAGATACAGCTGTCATGAGGCTGCTCAGGTTGTCTGCGCGATGCTTCGGGAGGAGACAGCCCTGTCTGGTGCGCGCACACACACACACACACACACACACACACACACACACACACAAGAACATGTATACAGCATACATACACATAGCGATAGTCTGAGCCAGGCAAGGTAACAGTCTTGCTGTTAAGCATGTGTGTGCTTCTGAGAAAAGATCCACTATTCTGTTAACCTCATGCACTACTGATGGACAAACGTCTTTCTACTTCTGCCAAACTCTTAAATATCACTGCTAAGAATGGATATCAAAGTGATAGCATTTATCAAATGTACATCCAGTGTCGAATCCACGTATTGAATCTAATTAAGTTTATGTTTTCAACATTCGCATGTAACTAAAGGCTCAAATAACTGCAACTCAAAGGTGTCTCATCACCTTTTGTTGGCTGAGAAGGCAGAAACACAGAGAGGTTTTAGTGGCAGCGTAAAGTTGTAGCTCCAACTTGAAAATGAAACGAGCAACATGATATATTAAATGTATCTGACACAATCAAATAAGAGCTGTAGCCTACTGTACTTCATGAGCTAGCCAAATGTTTCACTTTAGCCGTTACAGAATTAGCATTAATTAACTGCAGCTGATCTAACCTGCCGCCATTTTATCCGGCAACCGTGGCCTAAAAGAAGATAATGAAATGAGACTTGGACATGTCTGAATTTAGCAAATCCAGGTGTTTTGTTGACTGGCTGGACACCAGATCCAAAATGGAACCAGCTTTGGAAACCCATCACAAGTGCCACTCTTGTTGCCTCTGGCACAGGTTTGGATTCATAGTTCAGTGTTGGATTTCCAATGTCGATAGCACCACCGCAACGCTGGATGGATGTGCCAAACAATATGTGCCTAAACCCCAAAGTAACTGTGTTTACATATTCTCGTGCACTTTGTTATCTATAGGGACAATGGGAGGGTTTGCCTTATCTACTGATCTGCTTTATTAGACTATTTCCAAGCAAAGATCAAAGCAATCCTGTTCACATTCTTGTTGTGTCAAAGGTTTGCAGCGGAGATGGCTTCACGTGATCACTAAAGGATATCTAGTGTTACTGAAAAGGACAAGATTACTGAGCTTTTGTTCAACTTACCATATATTTTTGTAATTTTCAACCGTCAGCACCAGTCGTGGCGTATCTATGGTGGCTATATGTGCAGACTTTGTTGCTACACTGTAACCCCTTAAGGCTGCACGAATCAACATTCTTATATAAACAATAGATGAACCCAACCACCCAACTCTGCAGTCCCCCTCAGCTCTATGGAGCCTTTTAGCATCTTGCAGTTCACAGCTTAACTGTTTTGGTTCAGATTCAGGTTCAAAACCAAACAGCAGACACAGTTAGCAACCAACTGGTGAACATAGTGGAGAGTTTAGCAGCTCATGAGCTCTTTTCTCAGGAGTTGGTAGAGAAAATGAGCTGGCCAGAAACACAACTCTAAATGAATGCTCATGTTACTCTGTGGCTGCTGGATATGTAAAAAGACAACTTAATAACACATTAACAACTTTATAACGTGATAATATGTGAATTTAATGTTAATTGTAAATTCAGAGTAGTGTCAGTCAGCCACAAAACTCTGGAAACATACCCTTTATATCACAATGTTAATAGGTAACCTGGACAACCACAGTGGACAACCACAATTGTAATGTTATACACAATTACAGTTTAGTGCACTTTAAGAATATGATACTTAACAACCATGTTTTAAAGGTTTGGGATCACCCAAATGATAAAAGAACATATTATCTCACTGATATCTGGAGTCTAGCCATGCCGATAGTTTTGGTTTTAGTTGTTCAGGTTTAGAGATACAGTATATGTCTCTGAGATTTCTGAACCCCCCCTCAATGCAACTGAGGTGAATGTAATTTTGTTTGCAGTGTCACAGACTTGAAACATGTTCCTGTTACTCTGGATAATCAACAGAACATACTGTCAGCAGTTTTCAGCAGGGACTGTTTTTCTGGTAAAATTGTGCACAGCTTCATGCTTCAAGATAACTTCTCAAAAACATCCCAAAGATGCAAGTAATGAAATTGTTTAACTGCATTAAAGTTAAATGCATCACAAAGCATTAGTGCACATTATATTTTCCAATGACGTAGTTTATACTGCATGATAAATCTGGTAGTTTGGGCGAGTGACACTTCTTTTCCTTCTGTTCACTTCTTCAAATCACGTGAAATTGCCCCAGCAGAGTGGCAGCGGCTAGAACAAAAAAACAACACAGGTCTTCTATATCGGACATTATAATCCAACCATAATGCACTTTGTCATTCCCCGATCCTACCAGAGCATTTTAGCTGAAGCCACAGAGGAACAAATTGACAAAGCTGAGGGGAATATGAAGTATGGCTGTGTGTCTGTGCGATGGGGAAAATTGGCAATTTTCAAGGCTCCGATTCTGGAGACAAAGCGACGCATGTGTGCAACGAATGTATTTATTTTTAATTAAATGCAGATGAGGATGGATAGGAGGAAATAAACTGTAAAATCCTTTCCAATAGACGTACAGTTGTGCTGCAGAGGCCGCGATAATGTCTTATTTTGCCTGAGCCCGATATGACAGCCTTCCCACTTTCATGAGGCCAACGCATACAAATGCTATTTCAAAAATAAAATAACATCTATTTGACACTATGCAAGGTAGTGAAGCAGGTTTTCAGGCAGCCTTTGTCTGTTTGTCTGAAAACAGACTGACAGCTTGGCAACTGACTGACTGACTGGCTGTGTTTTGTGCTGTCAGTGTAACATTTTCACTTTAACGTGGCTTTGACACTTGCTGTGAAACCAATTGGGACACATGAGAGTGAAAGTTGACTTTGACCCTGACAAAACATATTCCACCCAATAAGTGTTTGGCAAGAAAAAAACTGTACACACACGTTTGTAGCAAGTCAACCTCACTAATATTCGTCATATGTGTGTATGTTTTTATGCATCTAGTTTTGCTTGTGTAAGGCAATATAAACCATATTGATACTGACTGGAGAACATCATACTATGTCCTATTAACATTGTTACGAAGCAGTTTTACCTTTTTTTAACAAGCCCACGTAGCGCTGGTGATCAAGTTTGCTGAGTTGTAAGTAGCTCCTGCACACTCAGTGCTATGTCGGTCTCACATTATAGAAAGGGGGGGGGCTAGC
Source organism: Enoplosus armatus (assembly GCF_043641665.1). Classification (NCBI taxonomy): domain Eukaryota; kingdom Metazoa; phylum Chordata; class Actinopteri; order Centrarchiformes; family Enoplosidae; genus Enoplosus; species Enoplosus armatus. Next base: position 16,349,184 of record NC_092202.1, read on the forward strand.
TAGCCAGACTGTCTGAACTTACAGCAGCAGGTAGTCCTGTAACTTCAACATTTATTGCCCTTTTGGTCAATTATGGCACAGAGTAACATACAGATTCACAGATGTCACAGATGGGACTAAGCAACAGTCTCCCAGCCCTTTAAAAGATAAGCCAAATGACCAAGTGTTTTAATATATATGTTGAAACATTTGGTCGCTGAAGTACTAATAATCAAGAAATCCGTTCTTAATGTGACTCCAATGTAAGAGATGGGGGACAAAATCCACAGTCCTTGTTCTTAAAGGGGACCTATTATGCTCATTTCCAGCTCTATATATTCATTTTGTGATTCCACTAGAGTAGCTTTGCCTGATTCACAGTTCAAAAAAGTCCTGATTTATATTATACTGGCCCTTCATGCAGCCACTCAGTTCACCCTCTGTCTGAAACAAGCCGTTTGAGCTCCTGTCTCTTTAAGGCCCCCCCTCTCCCTAAAAGCCCGCTTTCTTCTGATTGGCCGGCCAAGTTCCGGAAGTCTTTGGAAGAATTTCCAAAGGCAAACTGTAAACCTAACGTTATTAAGCAACGTTGACATACACATTAACATCTCGTCTGTGTCTGGAGCAGAGATACCATATAACGACATCCGTGCCTCTCTGACATCAGATAGACATGGCGGTTGAAACTGAAATGGAACGTTCAGAGCAGTCTGAGGCCTGAGCTTTTGGCTCAGAGGGATTACTTTTACATACGTTTACCTCATTATTTTGCAACTTTGGCAATGTGATGAATATCCGACATTGTATATATTATATATACGACAGAAAATAAGGAAAAGCACAATAGGTCCTTAAGTTAATAAGTATAAAAATAAATAACCATAAGTTAATAAAGGCATCAGCAGCCTGAGTTAGCCAAATAAAGTGGGTATTTTCCAGAGTTAGTTTTCTTAGCATGACATTCCTTCTTTTCGTTTCCCAGACAGTATTTCCCTGCCGGGCGGTGAGGTGCTGGAATGTGCTAAAAAGACTATCTTTGCATAATACCCACTTCGTATTAGCTTCAGATAACCTTTTTTGCTTTTTTGCGCAGGATGCAGGATGTCTGCCATTTGCTAAATCAGGATCAGGTTGGGAAGGGATCTGCTCAGGGCTGGTATGAACAGGGGAATCGGTTACAGTGGCCAAAAACAGTTTCATTGTACATATGGGCAGGCGAGTGCTGTTTTAAGACACATTTGAAAAAGCATGAACCTATCCTTTAACTGCCTGTAGGCTTGTTGGAACTGAAGTGATACATAATACTATATCTTTATCTTAAGTGCCCACCCAGTCAGTTATTGCACAAATCACATTACTAGTACCAATCGGAACCAAAGATTTACGCCCCCTGGAGAACACTAATAAATAAAAACGATACATAAAATTTACATTTCACCACAGATATTATAGTAAACATTGGTTTGTCAGCAAAAGTAAATTTTAATTTGATTCCTCATTAACTTTTTTTTTTTCAATAATGAGGACCTCATTATTATTATTGATTTCCAAGGGTCTGAAGTGACATCTGAAAATAGATAGATATTCAGCTCTGACACAGTTTCTTGTGAGAGCTCCTCTGCCTACTCTGTATCTATGCCGGGGAGCCGTATCTTATTCCTGGCTTGCCTTGGGTGTCATAGCAAGTACAGCCTGGAAAATTTATCAATTTATATTCCATCCTGCTTGCAGTCAAAAGAAGAGTCGTTCAGAAGAAAAAGATCAATTTTCCAGTTTTAGATCTTGCCTTTCATCACTCTCTCTCTCTCTCTATCCCTCCCTCTCTGTCTGTCTCTCTTTCAGCTACTGTTCTCCCCCTCTCTTGCCATGGAATTGGGGAAAAGATAAGTGAAAAATTGAGGAAGAGAAGCTACAAAATGGAAAAAAGGGTACAGAGAAGAAAGACTCTGAATCAGGGAATTGCCTTGAGTGTGGATGAGAGAGAGGGAGGTGTAAACAATAGTGACAATATGTATGAGAAAATATGTTATAACAATACCAGCGTTAGATGTATTGCCACATACTGTCTCTTTATTAAAGTAATCATTTGCAAGTTTTTCATATTAATGTATGTCCTCTCTGCTGCTCTCCATCACTAATATTAAATGAATCTGAATCAGAATCAGAAATACTTTATTGATCCCCGGGGGGGAATTGTACAGTACCGGTGCTCCCATTCAAGATTAGAAAGTAGCATAAATTTAGAGCTAAAGTATGTACAAAATATATCTTATCTTAAATAAAGATCTCAAATAAAGATAAAAATATACACATTTTCAATATTTAAGTGAAAATAAAAGTAAAAAATATATATAATAACAATGTATATGCATGTGTGTGTGTATATATATATGTATTGCACTGTTGTGTATGACATATATGTATTGCACTGGCACATTTAAAGAATAAATAATGAGGTAGTATATGAACAGGTGAAGTAGGTCCAGGTTCCAGGTGAAACAATTGAACCTACAGCAAGCTCATGAAAACACAAGTTGGTGTGGTAAACACATACAGTACAGTTTGAAAATACTCAGCTGCACAGAAATTGCAGGAGATCAGGAGTTTGTCTAAGGATTAGAAGGTAGATGAAATTATGGAAGCTGCAGTCTATGCTATGTGTTTTTATGCTTACAGCAAAAATTAAAAAAAGAATGATTTACATGTTTGATATTGGTCAGTGTGGTATTCGTTCTTCCCTCATACAATTCGCAAATATAATGTGAAATAACTCTTTAAAGGGAAACTCGTACTGTTGTATGTCTTCTGTGGCTCTGGAGGAGCTTTTTCAAGTCTGAGAAAATTAAACTGATGATGTCATAAGCACTGGCTTAAAAGTCTTAAAATGTAACCGGGAGTCTGTGTCATACACTGGAGATTAAGTATGAAAGATGTACTAAGGCAGAAAGTGAGTGTTTGGAGGTTAAGGCGGTGGATGGGCATGTAGTGCCTCACGTAACCCTAACAATTGTTGTCAGCTTTTTTTCCCCAACAGTCAGGTTTACTTGCCATAACCACTATCTTTGCCAAACATTACCTTCGTTGCAATATGCGGAAAATGTTGGTGTAGTTGTCATTAAACGTAATGTTTTCACAGACTTCTTTCACAAATGTCCAACATCACTGCTGGGTTTCAACAGGTTCTGTATGCCACCAAATACTAAAGAGACAGCGCTCCTGTTTTTTTGTCAAACGTTGCACTGCATCATCATCCTTAAATCCCTTCCTTGCAGAAAAGCTTATTTGCACTTAGTTTCAGCAAAGGACAGGTCTTGTTGAAGATTTAACACGACTACAAGCTCATCTAAATGAATCCAATGTGACAAGCATTACGTTTGGGCAAAAATAGAAAAGTGCATTTCAGCATATAGATAGATAAAACCTGAGATACAATATTAAACTAAATACATAAAACGTATGCGAGTCTCACTCTGAAACATATAAATCATATATATCATATCATAAATCCGACAAATGTAGTAAAAAGCTATAATGTAACTGCCTTGGGAGGGGGGATTAAAATGAGCTACAGCTGTATTTCTGCACGTTACCTCAACACTTACCCTTCCCTTTGAAGTTAATGGATTTATTCTACATGTTCTCTATGAAGTGTAGTTGGAACTGAAGTGCAGAGAATAATCCTCGTCAGTGAGAGCTGTGAGACTGGCATACACACACACAACAATAATAATAAATCAAATTTGTAGTTGATGAGAACACATATTTTACAACATAGCACAGTGACATAAAGACAGTGAGGTCTGCATATGGAGACACAACACACACACACAGTGTAAGTGCACTACCGTGTATTATTTGCTGATACGAGTCCATTTTTCTGCTTTTCTATTATTTAAAGGGGGGCATTGAGGACCCTTATCTGAATTGAATTTTCATGAATATTGGACGAAGGAGATAAATGTCACTTCCTGTGGTACTATTTGGTGCTAGAGAACACACACTAATTGTACGTTAGATTCCTGTATACCAAGGGTATACCAGACCATGCAAATTTCATGTAAATTGGATGATTGTCACACAGGGCTTACCTCCTGTTGCCAGTAGGTGGCGCAATGACTGTGACTCAAAATTGGCTTTCAGATGTCTACATGCTTGATGTACTACTTGTAGGTTTGGCTTGGCCTGTTTAAGCTATCAGGAAGAGGTGGAGTTAGGTGACCTTTCAAATGACTGGAAAGATTTTTTTTTTGATTTTTTAAGTGGCCATGCTGTACACATTGCATTTACACCTGACAAGAGATCTGATCACAATGCAATCTTCCAGATGTGGTCTGGCCAATCTTATTGTATTGTTAATGCCAGGTGTAAATTAGGTCTAGAAGTCCCTTCCGCCTTTTTGTCTCCCGAGAGCAAAGACTTTACATATACCTGACTATTGTTTTAAGACAGACTTGAAAAACCTGTGAACCTATCCTACTAGCCTAGCATACTCCAAAGTGGACACGGACAATGGGTTTCTGCAGTGGGTGAGACATGGGAAGAAAATGTGATGGATGGTGGAGGTGGAAAGATGAATAGAAGAAGAGAGAAGTGGGAAACAAAGGACTTACCTATTGATAATGGATGAAGGGATAGTTTTAGCTAGTACTGTTGGTAGGTCTATAAATGGGCCTACAGTATATTGGCTCTATATCAAAAATCTGGTATTGGCTGGTATGATTTTGTCTGAGTGAAAGTTATCTGAACATAGACCTACTAGGAGACGTCAGAAATTGAATTTTGTGGAGCTAAACTTGGCTCGCTTTAATCAGAAAGGGACAATATAAAGGGATTAGCGACATTCATATTTATTTTTAGATACCGCCTTTAAACAACTAGGCCAGTTAAAGTGCTATGCCAAAGCTATGTATTCTATTTGGCAGCGGCTGCCTCTGCACAACATACAAAATGCTGATTCAGATTATCTTTAATGACAAATGAATTCCCACATTTCATGACACATTGTGTGACACAGTCAGCCATGACCCTGCAAAGGAGAAGCGGTTATAGTAAGTGGATGGATGGATGGATGGATGGATTGTGTGACAGGTAAAAAGCTGACACATAAAAAAACATTCATCTCATTCTCTCCTCCTCCTGTTTTGTCTTCCCTTCTGCTCTCCACTGATGTCTTCTCTGCTCTTATATTCTCTTTGGTCTACTTCAACTGCATTGAAATATTAACCAAGCCCCATTAAACTCTAGACTGCAGCAAACACATGCAGCTCTAAAATTCAGAGACAAGCACAGGGCAGCATTTACATCCCTGCAAAAGATGCATGATGGATAGCTCAGAGCCCAGAGCCCCTCCAGGGTGAGCCAGCAGATAGCAGTGTGAGTCAATGGCTCTGGCTCGTTGCCGATTGATCCAAATTGGTGGACCCAGGTCGGGTCAATCCATTTAGGCCCGGCCTGTGAAGGGCTGAGAGCAGCAGTGCTGGTCCCTGTGGGCCTCAGCCGTCGCACACGAAGACAAACACAAGAGCCCAGCTGGACGGAGCACATGGGTCAATAGCTGCGATCAATGCTCGGTCAAAGATGATCACAGCTAATGTTATGCTATGAATAGACTGTGGCAATATGATTTATCCCATAGCAGTAGCATTGTGGACAGAATATACATCGCAGAGTTGACATCGCAGAAGGAACTGCAACAGTAGAGCTTGCAGCACATCATCCACATTTTCAAGATGAATGTCTTGTCAATGTAAAGACAGAAACAAGGCCAGATAAACCTGCTTGGCGGCCCTGAGGCTAAAATGAGCCGCTGGGCCCCTACTGACCCCAATTCTTCAGTTCTCTTTGCAAGGTGTATGTACCCTGTCACCTCCAAATACCCATCAAGAACTGTGGGCACAAGAGAGTACAAATCGTAGCTTGTGCATTGTAGATTTTGCCCACCTCTGACACCAATCAGTGCTGATATTGGCAGAATATTAAAGATATACAAATCAATATTTCTATATCAACAATGGATCATGTGTACTGTGAAATGTGACGAACCAACAGAATGATCACCCAACTCTACAGTTTCCCTCAGCTCTACGACAACTTTAGCATCTTTCAGCATATTGTTTTGGTTGGGGTGTCGAAGTGTCCTTGAACCTGAACCCTAACTTGCCCCCGATGGAGACCAGCACCTTGCATGGCAGCTTACTTCTAAAATACAGCCAGAAATACAGTATGTCAAACATATTTCAGAAATAAAATGGCAATGAAATGCCATTTCCTCTTGACCTTGAGGTCTGTTATCATTGGTTTTCTTCAATGTCTAATGCCTCTTCATAGTCAAATCTCGGCCAGTGAGCAAGACTGAACTATTGTCAGCTATTCTTTGTGTGTTCTTTTGTACCCTGAGACAAACACAGACTGCTGATACAGGGAGTACTGATAAGCTGTGAGAGAGCACAACAGCTCCTGGACAAACTACATGAACTGTGGGTGGGAATTTGTGCATTCTTAGGTGTATACTTTTGAGTTAAGTCCAATATTGAACCCTTCTCTATGACTCATGATGATATGGACTATTCCATCTTATTGAAATCAGTTGCTTCCGAGCATTATGCCCCGTCTTCCTGATGTTTCAAATGAATCATGTAGACTCAGAAGTAGAAGCTGTTTCTATATGACTGCGTGGGTGGACTACCTCTGTAGTGGAACCCAAAGTCAATAACCCCCAGCAAGTATTATCGTTAGCTTCTGTGGTCTAGCCTCGCCTCCGACTGTCCTCGGTTCCCGGTTGCACCATAGGCTCCAATCTCCTTATCAGCCTGTGCACAGGGCTCAGATCAGAGTCTGGGCAGAGGATAAAGGAAAGACTGCTTCTCTACGGTACACGACATGGCTGCAGGGAGAGAGGGAGGAACGAGAAAGAGGAAACAACAGGGGAATGGCTGGTTCTCATGTGGCTACGCATAGCTTTCAGCAGCGGAACACATGCTTTTCTGTGTCAAGCTGTGTCTAAAGGTCACTTTGCATGTGTTTTATTTTTGTTTCAAGAGGAAGCAAAACCTACAATTTTTCCTGATGCCTCACAGCTCAACTCAGCTCGTCAGCAACATTAGTATGGGAACCATATACACAAGAGACTAGCTTAACTTTCAATTTCCAAGTGTTTTCACACAGCCAGTCTCTCAAAAAGAATATGTGCAAACACTTGGTTAAACCCCCAGAGGATGAGAGCAAAGTGCTCCACCAAAGTATGTCTGTAAACCTACTGAATTATTGATGATTAATCACATAGAAAGGAGCCAGGGTGGACACATCACAGCTGTCATATCCTAAATGTCAGCAACTCCGAAATGGCCTTGAAATGGGGAGAGTAGCAACGAAAAAAACTTCAAAATGAAAGAGGACTTTAGGAAAGTCTGGTTTGAAAAAATGGCAAGTGACAGCTCATGCTGAATGAATTGTCCAACAATGACACTGACAGATATCTGTGTGAACCTGCTTTCACACCAAACATGCAAGTGCGACATTGCACAGGGACATCTCCTGAGCAGCTGCATGAGTCATAACATTGCACTCTGGGCTGATCTTCCACAAGCTTTTTACAGCCAAAGTTCAGCTATATTGAAATTTAACCCCAAACCCCATCCTAGCAGCCCAGCATCCCTACGGATGAATGCAACTCAACCGCCAACGTTATTTGTCATATTGTCAAAACAATTCCTGTTCTCAGGCAATGACAATGATCATACAGAAATGTACCAAGGAAATCAAACATAAACAGTTACAATATAAGAAAATATATATAACGTATGTAAATACATAAGTTGGGCCAGCAATTAGCAAACAAGCCTCGACAACTTTACACTGCAAAAAGTGAAATCTAAGTAAGATGAAATATCTTAAATCAAAGGAGTATATGATTTATATATAGAATAATATATAATGATATTATATATCATATATATATATATAACACGGTTTGATCATCCCTGACAATTACAAACTGCTTTTGTCAAAGTTCAGATTTTCTCATTTCAACCATCTTATCATTTTCACATCTTCACATATTGAGAACAAATAATGGCCAAATAGAATTCACTGTTTTATTGTCAGTCTTATAGTCCTCAATAAAGAAGTGAAAAGAATTGTGAGATTCATTTCTCTCTCATTTCGAGTAGTAGCACATGTACATTTATCTTAGTCAGGATTACTTATATAATACAATACAATATATTTCTCTGTAAATTCCAGGGTATATAACCTTATTTCAGGACGATTGGATGCTAAATTTAAGCACATCTTCCTACATAGAGAAATAAATTCCTAACCATTTTCTTTGTATCTAGATAGATTTTTTTAATATTTGCCAAAACCACAATCTTTCCCCAACTTTAACCATACTGTAGTTACGTATATACAGGTACACAAAGATACTGTAATAAGAGAATTCTGATTTTTAAAAGTTTGTTTTAAAAGCATATGAATGTAACCCCTGGTTTTGCTGAATCGTCCAATATCGAAGTGCTTTTATGGCGAGAGGGTTTCATCCTATAGTAAGTTGTTTTGTAGGATCGTATTTCTTTACTTAATGCCTCCTCCTATGCTCTGACTTAAGCAAACTGCGTGCAAATGCGCAATTTATGCAGAGCTAGTATTAGCTAGTATTATTGATTTGAGTTTAAGCCTGATTAAACAGAATTGGTTGAGAGCTCTTTTGAGTGTTTTTTTCCCGGTGTGATCAACTTCACAACTTCACAAACAGAGGTAGCATGCATAAAAAAAATATCTCCTTTTGGCTTATTCAAACCCCAGTCTTCTACTTTAGGTTATTTTCCATTAGCAGAGTAGCTTCTGTTACTGTTGAACTGCTTTTACCATCATATTGTTAATAATTACTTTCAAGGCCCTCTCCTTTATGATAACTCTGAACAAAGAAGAGAAATTTGCTTCAGAGAAAATTATCCAGTTGCCATTATAGTTTTTTTTTTTCTTATGGAAAGCAGGGGACACATTTGGCGGTCAGAAAGAGACTGAAGAGGGACAAGCAAACTGCTATTTCACTGTCAATCACACGAAAGAATAGTGTAGTCTATCTGAAATTACAAAAATTGTTCTTCATCATAGGGATATCATCTGAACATAATGTGACCACATCTGAATATCTTGCCTTTCTCTTTGAAGCTCTTTGAACTGCCAATCACTGAAGTGATGACAGTAAATCTGCAGTATCATTCAGTCTATTACTCTTTTTCCCATTGTACTTTTTTTTGGAAACCTTTTCACTCCTGTCTGTTTATTCATCTTTTTCTTCTGACTTTGTTCTTTTGGGCTTTGTTCTTTTCCATCTCAGGTGACAGAAGGCATTTTCAAAACTGCTGTCAATTTGTTTTTGCCGGTGTCCAAGGAGTTGTTGCTTTGTAGCATTTATGCATCAGTTTCGTTACATTTCACACCGCAATTGTAGTTTACTGTGTTAACAAAGGTTGTTTTGGAATAGTCACTGCTCGAGAAATGAACTCTCCATTGAAATTTAATTAGAAACTTAATCCATAATCACAGGGTGTTTATGCCACAGTGCACAGTGGTTTGGAGACACATCACGATAGGGTCTCGGCCTCATTTCTGAATTTTCAACAAAAACTTACAAACAGAGAAAATGCTCCAGGGTGGGAGCTCTGAACCCGCTACTATAGGTTTAAAACCTCCAAAGAACACAGCACTTTGAAAATGTGATGACTGCATAGAGAGGGTGAGGGGTCTTGTCTTGGCCCACTTATTTATACAGTATGTTTCCTCTTTGTTCTGAGATGGAATTAATGAAGCTATTAAAACAACAATCTCTGGGACTGTGAGGTTATATGAGAAATCTCTATAAAACAGACATTGCTAATCATCCTATTCTTGCTGATCTTGTAACTTAGCAATTTCCCCAAAACTTCAAAGGCTGATAAAGATTTGAAGTATTTGCATGAGGGCACTAAAAGAGCCAGGCGGAGGCAGATGCCCTAAGCCATTTCGTTCAGTCCTTATCTTCACTTCTGACCCCTTCACTCTGTATATAAATTAAATATTTAAGCTCTCCCTTCCTCCAGACAGATTCTATCGCCTGTGATTGATGTATCTCTCTGCTTACAGCTAATTTTTTTGTGGTTCTGTCAGTGCTGTGCTCACTTGAAGTGAATACTGTGATATTTCACTTTTCAACTTTACAATCCCTCCTGGCAGGGGATTGAATCCCACTGGAACTTTGCTTATTTCCTTCTTCTTCCATGCGCTGTGTCCTTCCAGACTTAATGTCTCAATAAAGGGCAGGAGTGCCCATACGTGAGTGTTGTGCTACAATAAACAAGGAGATTGTAATATCTTCATCTTTCTACGGCTGATTGTGATGTGGGGCTCATATAAAGAATGCTACTATTCAAGAATCACGGTGGATTATTGAACTGTGGCGGCTCGCTTTTTATTATATACTCAAATACATCATAAAAATATTTGTAAGTATAGTGTAAGTAATTATGTAGCGTTCCAAGAGCTGAATAGGCATGACCAGTCCTGCCATGAGAGTCTTTGGTGTCATTTAAGAACCTTTGTCACTCTTTCAGGCCCTGTCAAATTAAAACAGTCCACTGGACCTTTTTATGGAGTAGAAAACACTTCCCTGTTAATCACAAACAATTCTTCAGTTCTGACATCAGGCAGGAAGTCCTCAAGAGCACTCAGCAGTCCTCAGCAGGGGGTGCCATGCTGACTAGTGGCCGAGGACATAATTGAGGACACCAGCTCAGACGGCGCTTGACTTGATGTCCTCTGCGCTTGACAGCACTTCTCCAGGTGAGGCCCTGCTGCTTAGAGAATTGCTGAGGTACAGATGTTATGGGAGTGTTATGTGTTTTCAGAGTGCAAGTCTTTAAAAATAGCATCTGGACGGGGCTCAGATTTGGATAAGCCGTTAATGGACCAAGAAATGTCTTACACTGGAGTCCACTGGATTGTTTTCTTTTGTTCTGATATCTTAGGTACCTTATGGCCTTATGACTGAGCTGATGATGGCACTTTCAGTCCCACAAATGAAACTGTTGGTCCATGCACTCCGGTACACAAAAGCGCTTTCTGATCTGATGCCGCCTTTGCCAGGACGACATCCTTTGTCTGTGCCTCCCAAAACTGTTACCAATGACTTGAAAAAAGTAATAATAATTTACGATGTGACATCACTATGGTCAAGGTTTGGTTAGGTTTAGGCACAAAACCAACTTGGTTAGGGTTACGTAAAGATCATAGTGTGCGTTAAAATAAATACTTAGCGAAGGTTAGGGACCAATCATGGTCATGCTTTAAAAAAACAATGTTGAGTGAAACGTGTTAGCCCATGTTAGCATCAGTGCTAAAAGCTACTGATTGGGTGTGGACATTGATAATTCAGTGTAGATTCATGTAAGATTTGTTTAAAATAATATAAAATAATAAATGTCTGATCTCTGCCTTTATTTCTTTCTTTTTATTGTATTTGTCTTTATGATATCTGGCAAAGATCGAACAGATGTGTAATGGAAACGGAGCTTTCTGATCTTAAATCACTTTTAGCATGTCGTACTTGAACCCCGCCCCCCCCGAACACAAACACAAGTTACAAGTTATACGTTATATTAACGAACATCACCCCTGTCCCCCCTGCGTTACATTAACGCACCCACCCCCTACTAGAGACTATCTGGACACTTTACTTTACTTTGGTCACTGCACTGTTTGTTATTGTTATTTATCTTATCTTATTTTTATTCTTATTTTACCTTTTATATTCTACATATTTGTTGTCAAAACAATAGCACCTTCAGACCACGGCAAATTCCTTGTTATGTATGTTACTTGGCAATAAACAGTTTCTGATTCTGATTCTGAACCTTCATTTCGACCACACACTGAGCACTCAACAATTAGAAAACAGGTTTGTGCAAACACTTGCCCAGGTGACAGCCCTGTAGAGACGACTGTTAAAGAAAATTGCTGAAGGAGAGCGTGCTGAGCCTCCAGTCTCAAAGTTTATTTACGACTTGAAGTGTGTCAAGGGTCCTTGGGAGCCCTCTCCTGCAAAGGGTCTTGAGCAGATCTTTAATGGAGTTCTCAACGAAGCAATGGGGAGAGACAAAGAGAGGGTGACATTGTCTCCGTCTGAAGACTCACCTCTCTCTAATTGCCTCAAGTCCTATTGATTACCAATGGCCCCTTTTCACACCCTTTCCTTGTGATCCCTTCACACTGCGTGTAATCCCCTCACAGAGCTTACAGACCCACTCGTTTTCTGTTTTCTGGTGTGATTAGCAGTATTGATCAAAGCGCGCACACGTGTTTGTTTGTACGTGTGTAGGAGCACCTAATGAACGTGATCACTCATATTTTGGACGCTGAAAAAAAAGGATGTAAACACACGGCTGCATGCTGATATTTAGTTAAAGGGAACAAAGCATTTGATGATCAACACTGGCTGTGTGTAACACACACAGCCTAAATCCACCGCCTTACACAAAAGAATGCACACCTGCTCTTGCAACAACAGCAATAACACACACAAACACCTACACACAGATTCCAGCAAGATGCCCCCCGAACCTGAGCTTCCATCACTCTCCTCCTGCATTACCAGACATCCTACTGTCACAACACACACTGTCACTGCTTGACGCTCTCTTCCCCCGTTCTCTCTGTCCCTAAGGGAAATTAAGATGCCTCCGTTCCCATGCAATTAAATGCTCATGTGTGTGCATTAAGATGAGATGGCAGACATTTGGAGAGGGGACTGGAGCGGAGAGTGAGAAAAGTGACATCTACAAGTACATCTAATCTCCCTGTATCTCGTCATCGACTGGAACGACCCTGGATGGACCCCGGCGACAACTCCTCCCATTTAGACAAGCCACCACAGTTGGCAATCCAGTCGTGTCTCAGCTTAAGTCACCGACTGCACTTCTTGGCTCCTCCTTCAGGTAATCTGCTGCCTGCATTTTGAAATTCACTGGAGTTATTCTGTCCTCGCAGATGCGTCACACTGCATAGAAAGCTAACACGAGACTCAGTAGGCTGTACTTTACTGAAGTTTAGGTTGTGAAACCGAAAGCACAAACCCAAGAATACATAACAAGTTACACAGTTACATTGAAATATGCGTTTCAATATTCTTCTTACACAGGTTTCCGATTGAGGTAAGTGACAGTTAGCCTACGTAATTTACACAGACCAACTACCATACACAGTGTTAATAATGTTTTAACTAAGAAAGCAGCCAATGCTAGCGAGATGCTTAACGGATTAGCTCAACCGCTAGTTAGCTCGTCTTATTAACTTGCAACAACAGACCCTTTTAGACTTAGACTTTTTATTAATCCCACAGCGTGGAAATTTACACGTCACAGCAGCAAAGACAGAAAGGTGCAGAAACACACAGCAGACAGCACTGTGTCAATAAGAATTAGAAGTATAATAAATACAGATATAAAAAATATGGGGGACAAAATAAATATATACATGGAAAAATATAAAGTATGTACAAATTGTGCAGATTTATGTGCAGTTAAACAGTCTTATAGCCGTAGGAATGAACGACCTGCGGTAGCGCTCCTTCTTACACCGTGGGTATAACAGTCTGCTGCTAAAGAAGCTGCTCAGGGCCCCCACAGTCTCGTGCAGGGGGTGAGAGGTGTTGTCCATGATGGATGTCAGCTTGGCTAACATCCTCCTCTCCCCCACCTCCTCAATGGAGTCCAGCGAGCAGTCCAGAACAGAGCCGGCTCGCCTAATCAGTCTATTGAGCCTCCTCCTATCCCTGTCCGTGCTGCCCCCCCCCCCCCCCCAGCAGACCACAGCATAGAAGATAGCCGAAGCTACCACAGCGTCATAAAAAGTCCGGAGCAGTTTCCTGCACACACCGGAGGACCTCAGCCTCCTCAGCAGGTGGAGGCGGTTTTGACCCTTCTTGTACAGGGCCTGAGTGTGGTCAGACCAGTCCAGTTTATTGGTCAGGAGAACACCCAGGAATTTGTAGTTCTCCACCACCTCAATGTCCAAACCCTGGATGTTCACCGGTGCGATACTGGATGACTTCCTCCTGAAGTCGATCATCATCTCCTTCGTCTTGCTGGCGTTGATGTGAAGCTGGTTGAGCTCACACCAGTTGACAAAGTCGCTGATGACCTCCTTGTATTCCAGGTCGTTCCCCTCAGACACACATCCAACGATGGCAGTGTCGTCAGAGAACTTCTGGATGTGACAGCTGACAGTGTTGTGTCTGAGGTCCGAGGTGTAGAGGGTGAAGAGGAATGGAGAGAGAACCGTACCCTTGGGGGCCCCCGTGCTGCAGACCACCACATCAGACACACAGTCCCGGAGCCTCACATACTGTGGTCTGTTGGTGAGGTAGTCAATTGTCCATGAAGCCAGGTGACGGTCCACTCCCGCTCCCTCCAACTTCACCCTCAGCAGTGCTGGCTGGATGGTGTTGAAGGCACTGAAGAAGTCAAAGAACATGATCCTCACAGTGCTTCCAGTGTTGTCCAGGTGGGAAAGGGATCTATGTAGTAGGTAGATGACGGCGTCATCTACCTACTACATAGAAGGTAGTCATCTACCCCGATTTCAGGACGGTAAGCAAACTGGAGGGGGTCCAGCGTTGTGCTCACCAGGGGTCGCAGGTGTCTGAGGATGATCGTCTCCATGGTCTTCATAAGGTGAGAGGTCAGGGCGACAGGCCTGTAGTGGTTGAGTTCCCTGGGGTGCGCCGCTTTTGGTACCGGGACCACGCAGGAAGTCTTCCACAGGGCCGGGACTTTCTCCAGACTGAGGCTCATGTTGAACATGTGCATGACCACCCCACAGAGCTGGTCTGCACAATCCTTGAGCAGTCTGGGGCTGATTCCGTCCGGCCCAGAGGCCTTTCTCACCTTGATGGATCTCAGCTGCCTTCTCACCTGGTCTGCTGTTAAGGAGAGGAGGGTGGGGGGTGACGGGGTGCGGTGGGGTGGGGGGAGTTGTAGACTGGTGACAGTCTGGTGTTAATAAGGAAGGGAAGAGCAGGGGGGTGGAGTGGAGGGCAGCTTGAGGAGGTGTGAAGAGGGGGCAGGATAGGTGGGGGAGGGAGACTGGGCAGAGTCGAATCTGTTGAAAAACAGGTTCAGTTGGTTAGCCCAGTCCCTGTCTCCACTGTCCTGGTGACTCCCCTCACCTTTTCCATGTCCAGAGATCTTCTTAAGTCCTCTCCAGACATCCCTGGTGTTATTCTGCCCCAGATGTTCCTCCAGTTTCCTCCTGTAGCTCTCCTTGCCCTTCCTTATTTGTTCCCGGAGCTGCTTCTGGATGCTCCGCAGCTGCTTTGTCCCCCGACCTAAAGGCCCTCTTCTTCTCATTCAGCAGGGCCTTAATGTCAGGGGTCACCCAGGGTTTGTTGTTGGGAAAGCACTGTACCTTCTTGGAAGGCACCGTATTCTCCACACAGAAGTTGATATAGTCCGTAATGCAGTGGGTCAAACTGTCAATGTCCTCCCCATGAGGGCAGCAGAGTGCTTCCCAGTCTGTTGTTTCAAAGCAGTCCCTGAGCCTTGCACTGGCCTCCTCAGACCACACCATCACTGACCTCTCCACAGGTGGGTGTTTATTCACTAGGGGGGTGTAGTCCGGACGGAGGTGAATGAGGTTGTGATCAGATCGGCCAAGCGGGGGGAGGGGGAGTGAGGTGTATGCATCCTTGGTGTTTGCATACAGTAGGTCCAGAGTTTTATTGTCCCTGGTGTGGCATTTCACATATTGGGTGAAGGTGGGGAGAGTGGCAGACAGGGAAGCGTGATTGAAGTCACCGGAGATGAGGGGGAGGGCTTGGGGGTGCCGAGTCTGTAGCTGAGAGACGACAGTGTGGATGAGCTCGCAGGCTGCAGCAGCATCGGCCGATGGAGGGATGTACATAGTTATAGCAATAACTGCGAGAACTCCCTCGGGAGGTAGTATGGCCGAATACCAACAGCTAGCAGCTCAATGTCTCTGGTGTAGCGCTGCTCCTTGACGCTGATGTGTCCCGGGTTGCACCATCTCTCGTTTACAAACATAGCAACACCCCCGCCCTTCTTCTTAACGCTCTCCGCAGCTTTCCTGTCGGCCCGAACAAGATGAAAGCCATCCAGGGTTGCGTTTGAGTCCAGGGAAAGTTCATTCATCCACGTCTCGGTGAAGCACATGAGACTGCACTCACGATACTCCCTCTGAAGCCGGGTTAGCGTCGTTAGCTCGTCCATCTTGTTGGGGAGTGATCTTACGTTCCCCATGATGACAGACGGTATACATGGTTTATACCGTCTTTTCCGCTCCCGATGCTTTATTCCAGCTCTGCAGCCTCTCCTCCTTCTCTTTATCTCCGCGGGGATGTCCAGTCTGTCCGCGCTGAGAAGCGGTGTGCGGCTCAGGGCTAACAGCTGATCCCGAGTGTAAACAATGGATCCGTGAATGAATGTTTCCCGAGGCAGAGTCCAAAAGTCCGAAAAACAGCAACAGGCAAACTACTAATGTCACCAGATGAACATCCATAGTTGCGTACTTGCTCTGAGGGGTCGGTGCATATGAAAATAAATTTAAAAAGTACCCAAAAAACACACTTAAGAGTCAAAAAACAGATCGAAAGTTACGGAGCTGCTGTAACAGGCTGCCACCAGCGCGGCGCCATTTTACTGTTTAACAGTGTTTTTTTGAAGCACATAAACTAAAAAACAAAGGTAAGTAACCATATTCACAGACAAATCTACTCCAAGGATCAAACCAAAAAATGACACGCTGGTGTCAGAACAGGATTGAATAACTGGAACGTGGGCCGGGAGTGGTGCATGTGGTGTGTTGTAGTATGTGGAATACTGAAAGAGTGCCAAAATACCAAAAGATTGGGAAAAGTGCACGTCAAGATCAGTAACATGAAGCAGCACCACAAGCGCTGTCACAAAAATAAAAGCCATAATATATTCCAACCAAAGAAAGGACGCATTTTAAGCATTAAGCAAATGAGGTGTGATGGTTTCGCTTCTTTATGAAGTGATTCCATGGAAAATTGGTGCATTCTGTATGTTGTCCATTCATTCTCAGTGTCCCTGGGTCAGAGCCATGGGTGTAGGTGGATATACTGTGTGCATTCCTGTCACAGTATATTTGTCAGCTCAGTATTCCTATTTTTTATTAGCTCACTGAGGATATGGATTTTCGTCGAATGCTAGTGTTCAGTGGCAATACAGGAGGTAGTGTGTCCAATGTAGCAAAGCTGAAAGTAACAGGTGGGCTACATTGAACATCGACAGACTGCATGTAAGCAGCGGCGTGTGGTCCATTAAGGGCATTGGGGTGCCGTCCCTCCTGCAATTCCAATTGTGAAATACATATTTTTATGAATTGTTTTGCTGTGTGTGTGTGTACATTTAAGTTGTTACTCTCACATAAATCATACATTATAACAGAAACGTGCAATGTCTAATAAACAAGTGCTGCCTACAGTCTTTGTCTGTGTGTGCACTTATCTCCGCCCGACGACGGTATGTGTGTAATATGTTTGGCTTTCCCTGGTGGCCCCTGATTGGTTGACACGGCACTAGAAAATAACTGGATCTGGGGCGGAAAATTGTTTGCCCAAGAAATGTTGCCCAATTGGACGATTTTCCGCCCATTTAGGTGGCTGTAGGATGGTTTCATGTCGGTAAAAATTAGCTTGGGTGGGTTGACAAAACTTTAGCCTGATTTGTCATGGTGCAGATGTTTTTCTTATTTTTTCAATACTAATAATTACGTTTTTGAACCAACCTGGCAACACTGCCCAAGTAGCAAGAAGAAGTACTGAAACGGAGCGGAAGAGAGTGACAGACGGACAGAACAAGTCACATAGTTTGGTTTCTCTACGGCGGCCTGCTCGCGCATCAAACAAAGCTTTTGCTAGCCTGCTTGCTTTTCGTGGTTGTAAATTGGCTGTGTGTCAAACTCCGACACAGACAACCGAGGACAGAAGCAGCGCGCCCGTTAATGACACCAAAAGGCGGTACAGACTCTCAGCATAGTATTTTTACATGACAATGTGGCGGATAGCATGCTAAGATTTAGTAGCCCCACCTAGTGGAAAAGCCATGTCACTGCATGTAAGTGATGTTATTAAGCAAATGCCGGCAGGGTGATCAAGACCCCAAAGTGGAAGCTCTGTTTGATACAAAGAAGCCAATATACAGTGTGGCTACTCAAAATCTAGACACTTTATGACCCATTTCTGTGTAAAAGGACTGCGCACACCTCACGTAAAAAATAAAAATAGAAGACTGACCCATTTTTATGCTTGTAGAGCGGACCTCCGCATTGCATACGCACCACTTATGCGCTGCTCTCACGCCTTCTGTAGCCAGAGTGATTATAGTTGAAATGTAGTGTTGCAGCATCCGCTCCGCATATGTTACATGTTACAATGTAGCCCGCCAGTAAGGGTGTGGACGTCTGGGTGTGAAGCACGTACGGCTTTCACACAGCAGACTTGACTTTGCATCCTGGCGCAATCCAGCACGAAATGTTCACTTTTGTTTTTAACCACAACCAGTCTTCCCCTCATCTCATGTGTTTAAAGGGGCACTCCACTAATTGTACACGAGGTTCAGTTTACTTCTCATGAGGAGTACTATACACGTCTTCTGTGGCTCAGGAGGAGCTTTGTAAAGCCTGAGAAAATAACTAATTTGAGACTACAAACTTGGGGAACATCTTGAGTTTGAAACATGTGGGTGTTTATTAGGCAGTGGGAGCTTTCCAGTTGCAGTATAAGCATTGTAGGATCCAGGCTTTTTGGGCATGACTTCCTCTAGGGGTTAAAAGTCAGGATATCTAGGCCTCTGCTGCTTCAGTTTTGAACATTTTTGAATCTATCTCTGGCAAGTATGCCACTTAAGTACCCTAACCTTTACTATAACTTAACCACAGTTTACCTGCTCTACCCACAAGCGTCCCCTAATCTTAATCACACTATAGTTGCCATTCACAGATATTGTAGGAAAAAAATAAGATGATGCCTCCATGTTTTATCTAATTTTAACCAGCAGTTTGTCTTTAGTTTCAGTGGATAATTTTTCCCAAATCACACATCTTTAACTAGATGTCTTGTAATTCCTACTCAGCCTTCCAGTGTAAATATTAATTTAGGCCTCCAGCTCACTCTTTCAACAACACACTAGAGCAAAGCTTTTTAATTTCATCTAAAATTGTCAGTTTTAGAGGAGAAACACTCTAGTACATTTCAGCGAGCTCGTGGGGAACAATATTCGGCTCATTAATGAATACATCCGCCTACCTTTTTCTTGTTGGTCGGGCAGATGTAGAAGCTGGTCACCACAATGGTTGTCCCGGGCACCAGGTTGAGTTTGGTGTAGGTCGTGCCATAGTCGGTGGACCTGAAAGCAGGCAGACAAAACAAAAACTAGTAGCAATTAGGAAGGAAACTTTTAGGAACATTTTTATGCTAATCTTTCTTTTGCAGTGGTTTCACGAATCGTACAGTATCAATAGCGAAAGGCCTTACGGTAATGATTTGGAGAATAGGACGTCTAAAAATGCCTGCTGCACATATAACATGTTGTTCATTAGATCTTATAACTTTTCTTGGTTCTATTTCACCAACCTCTTCTCATCATGCATACTAGCACAACAGCAGCTCTATGAACCTTTTGCGTTGACAAAAGGAGATCAAATCAGCAAAATGCCCGGGAAAGGGCAACCTGCTTATTCTCTCAATGGCCCTGAAGGCATTATATCAGCTCTCTGTTCATCATATTACCACTTTGTGGGACAAGGTCTGAGCTCAGTGACAAATCAGAAATGGCTAGACAACCTGTCAGTGCCACGACAATGCAAAAACAGCCTCTGGCTAGCAATGAAGTACTGGCCAATCCCCAAATCTGGCAGCTTTAAGAGCAGGTACAGACTGTCTGAGATTGATCGCTGGCTACTGGATTGTTTCTCCAGTCCAGCTCAGTCACACCCATCCAGCAGAGTGAAGGTGACTGTAACAGGTTTTTAACAACACGGCATAGGTCGCAGATTGGCAAGACTGAAGAGAGGTAACCGCTTATATTGAATTAATGTCTCAAATTCAAAGTCAGGAACAGAGGAAAGACAAGGAAACATCCAGGAAACGTTCTCCTCAACCACATAATGCATGCGGGAGACATTAAAGTGGCAATACTGATTAAGATGGATTAAGAAACTGAATTTAAGTGAGGCGTAAATAGAGGTTAAAGAATGCAAATGTAAACTCGACTGTATTTGCATTTGCTTTTTTTTGTGCCAGCTTTCTTTTTTTTGTGACAGCTTTCTGGGAATACATTTGAAAGAAATCCAAAGCACACAGGAAAGGAGATGCTGCAGCATTTAGCCAAGGATTGAGGGTTCAACAGGAGGGAGCCTGGAAGAAGAGGTCTTGATGAAAGAGAATGATGAGCTAGCACGTCAGCCTGGTTAAGGATGAGAGGATTTACTCCTTCGCGCAGTGGGACATCAACCACTGGCAGACACACACACAATGAGACACATACACACCCGAAGCCCTGCCAAGCCATTCAGCAATCAGCTCTCCCAGGGTGCTCTGATACAGCTGGAGAAAATGGAGTGGCCTAGCAGGGGTGAGCTATTTCTCCGCGGTGAGCTGGCGCATGTTTTCATCTTCCTCGCCGGCCTGTGTGCGGTGTTTAACCTGGGATCACTTGGAGGACATGGACAGATCTAGTGCTGATGGCTGTGTTAGCGGCCAGAGCTCAGTGCTTATCTCAAAAAGCCACTTCTGAAGGAATAAGGGCCTGCTAGGTCTGGTGTGTAGAGGTCCACTGAGAGGCTGGAGTGCAAAAAACACACTGGGCAGTCAGATGTCTGTCCTAATGAGTATGTCCATATGATGACAATATGCTGACATCATGGGGCCAAACCAAGTGGAGTTTCTTTTCTGTAGGAAGGTTTTCTTTTGTTTTGTTTGAGGCATTTTGAATAATGAGTTAGGATTACTAACCTTTTATGGAGCCACTTAGTCATGCAAATGAGGTGGTCCCTGAATGTTATTTGATTCCAACCACTCTAAACATAAGACAGGTATTACACAGGACCATAGCCATGATTCAGCCTTACATTACTATTGGCCATTTTAAGCGTAACATAGATTTTTAGGTTGATTTCATACATTCCAAAAAAATGTATTAAATTCAATTTATAGAGACTTGAAACTGCGTGTGGGGAAACTCAAACATTTGAAACATGGGAGCCGGCTGCAAAAAAGTAAACTTATTTGACGCAAGAACCAAATTTATGTTCCAATGTCCATGTTTGCGTTTCATTGTTTATCTTTGGGGATTAAGAGTGTGCGACATCTGGCAAGGAACTACATATGGTAACTTCCGCGGACATCCAAAATGGCGTTGCTATGCGGCCCAGTGAGATAGGTAACCACATGACTTCTCTCAGCCAATCAGCGAAGATTAGGCTACGTTACAGATAGTGACATCATGCCATTGGACCAATCAGCAGCTGCCCAGAGCATTTCTAACTTCCCTGTTTTCCCGGAACACGTGCAGTATGGCTGTGTTCCCCGACCTGCTCCCAGACCGACAGTCATAACATCGGAACTAACAATGGTAAGTTGATGAAACTCATACATTATACATTTGAATAGCTGTGCTAAATGTTTAGATAGGTTTGTGTAGGATTGGCGTGAATAATGGTGTGACCATATTTGATCATACGCCTGGTTCAGGTAAAACTAGTGCAAGTGACGGAGTGTCCATTTTTAGACATACGCCCGATGTGAGTATTTTTTACAAATCACGCATTATAACATAGGACAATAGTACTCAATAGTGTATTGGATGTTGCCACAGGTTTGTGTAACGTTATACAGTGATGCATTGAGAAATTTAACCCATTTATAGAAATCTGTGTGATTTTGGTCAGTTTTATGACCTTGTAACAGTTTTTTATTATACTTCAATGGCATACATTGGTGTTTATCTTTACTGTGAGCCTTATTACTGCTAAAATTGATTTAGTAATTCAATAGTTGTGATTTATTTAGTTTTTCTGATTGAATTATAAGAAAAAATAAGTGGTACCTCCATTACTTACAATGCTATTTTTCACTTCTTATTATATATTTACAATTTATATGTCAATATTCTTTGTTTTAAGTAGATCTACACTTCACTGTTATTGTTTTCCTTCACAAATAACTCAAAGTGGGCTCGATATTGACTCAAAAACTCTCTTTTCTTTAGCTCAGGTTTTCTACTCGGGTCTTCTATGGAAAGAGGGAGACTGCCAGCTGAACCCGCCATCAGTGATGATGAGCGCTCCGAGGAGGAAGACGATGTGGCAGACCCGGACTTCGTCCCACCCACCCACAACCTGGACACTCCAGGCCTGAGTGACATGGGCCCCTTTACCAAGAGGAGGAAGTGCGTGTGGCCTGTAGTGGAGGTGCTCGAGGAGGAGGATGACGAACAGCCAGCACCATAAGCCAAGAGGCCCACCAACAACAGCAAGCCAGCAGCCAGGAAAACCACCTGGAAGAAGGTTGACCTGGACAACCCAGCCCTGCCTGAGTACCAGCACTCTCCCCCTGACTTCATGGAGAGTCCATTCCAGCACTTCAGCAGGTACTTCACCCTTCAAGTGATAGAGCACATAACATACCAGACCAATCTATATGCATCTCAGAAGGACATCAACACCACCTTCACCACCAGTGTAGATGAGATGATGAACTTTATGGCAATCTTGATATACATGGGGATTGTTGAGCTGCCCTCCGTTGATGACCATGGTCCCATAAGTTACAAAACCTCATGTCATCTAAGAGGTTCAGTCTGATGAAGACGCTTGTCCACTTCAATGATAACACACAGATCCCTGGCACCATCGACCGATTCTTCAAGATCCGGCCACTGTTCAGCCTCCTGAATACTGCATTCAAGAGTGAGCCACAGACTCCCAAGCAGTCTTTGGATGAGGTCATGGTTGCCTACAAAGGCAAAACAGCTGGTACCCTGAGGCAGTACATCAAGAACAAGCCGGACAAATGGGGATTCAAGTTGTTTGCCAGGGCTTCTGAGGATGGCTTCATTCATGATATGGTGCTATACCAGGGGAAGACTACGCTGGAGGCCCACGGTGTCCCCCTGATGCCTGAACAACAAGCCATGGATGCCACCAGCCAGATAGTCTCCGTCCTGTTCAGCACCATTTCCTCCTCCAACACCACAGCCATCTTTGCGGATAACTTCTTCACCAGCCTGGAGTTGGTGCGGTACCTCAAGGACAAGAACTGCAGGTACACAGGGACAGCCAGGGACAACAGAGTAGGCCAGCCTCCGCTCAAGTCCATCAAGGAGATGGGGAAGAAGACTGTCCCTCGTGGTACATTAGAGTACGTAATCAGTGATGATGGGATCCTGGCCCTCAGGTGGAAGGACAACAAGGTTGTCACTCTGCTGTCAACAGACATGGGGGTGGAGCCCATGTCCTCAGTCCACCGGTACTGCAGTGACACCAAGAGGAGCAAGTGAGCTGCCCTGCTGTCATCAAAAGCTACAATGCAAACATGGGGGGCATTGACAAGAGCAACATGCTGGTCCACCTCTACCATACCCCCTTGAAGTCCAAGAGGTGGTACATGCGGTTGTTTGCTTATGCAATTGATGTCAGCCTCACGAATGCCTGGGTCATCTACAGGCGGGACTGCAATGCTCTTGATGTGGCTGGCCTGTCACTAAAGAACTTTAGGCTCCAGGTGTTCAAGGATGCCAGCAGCCAGAAGCCAGTCACGTCTCGCCCCCGAAGGAGCTCAACAGACCTCAGAACCTCTGTTGATGTCCCCAAGCCTGTCCGGGGACACCGAAGCCACACCCCAGCTGATTCTGTGCGGTTTGGGTTTGACCTGTCCCAACGCCCCGGTCTACACCAACCGCCAGACCTGCAAGTACTGCAGCAAGACGGGGAACATCAAAAGGTCAAATGTGGTCTGCAGGGTGTGCAAGGTCCACCTGTGCCTCAATGCAGAGCGTAACTGCTTTCTTGACTACCACCAGTCTTCCGCATAAATGACTGGACTGGACTGGTGTGGACTTTGATGTTATTGATTGTTATATTTGTTATATGATGTTATTTATGTTATATATATATACATATATATATATATATATATGTGTGTTATTTATGTTCCATCAAACATGTTAAAAGTAAATGTATATTTTTTATATATACACCTTTTAGAAAATGTTTTACCCTACACGGGCGAGGAACCATATATGGTAACTTCATTGATCTTGATTTTCAACATAAAAATTGAATATTTTTAAAAATGTCACGAAAGTAAAAAAGTCTTGTATAGTGTCCTGCAATGACACTCTAGAAAAATTTAGATCTAGAAATTTTGAATTTCCAAGTATTTCAATGAGTGCCTGATAAAGGGTTAATGCAAATGTTCCTTTTTGATAGCTGAGTCTTAAAGCTGTATTCATTGTTTTCCTTTGCCACTTGGTCACAGAGTAACTGAGCATGCCAAAAACAAGACATCTGACATTAGACATGTTTTGGCAAGCATGTTAGCAAAAAAAACAAAACTCTAATGACACATCAGGCTCATTGGCATTTATTTGTGGTCGTGTTACTGACCATCTAATGAAAAAGCGAGGTTGATGAAAGCAACATTTATAAGCCATAAAACTTAAAACAGGTAAAAAAAAGAAAACTATGCAGAGCTGATTATTGATTATTTTATGTTGTTTGCCGTTACGAGTGACACCTTTCACATTGAATATATACATTTCTGCAGCTTTAACTGTATCTCAAGTGACACACTGGCTGCCTAGAAGGTAGCAAATTTATCAGAAACCCTTTGCTGTGGGAAATGGTCAACAGTGTATATGCAATTTGCAATTATTGAGATTAATACTTTTTTTAACACAATGACTGCCAAATATTGTAATGCCTAATAAAATTATAATACTGTACTGCCCCTTTACTGTAAAATTAGTAAAGAATCTACATTGTTGGATAATGTAAAATAATCTGATTATTTCACTGTTAGAGTGCACATGAACTGTATTGCTGTCCATGACATTGTTTTAAACAAACCAGTGGTAATCTCCGTTTACCACAAAGGTTTGCAAAGCCTTCTCCCTATTACATATTCATAGTCCTTCATTAGCAGGAGTGTAATCAGTGACCAGGGTTGGGGTGGGCCTTATGCCCAGAAACGCATCTCAACATCTGGACGCTGACTGTTCACACTTCATGCCTATCTTTCTGTCCTCATTACCCCTCACTAACAAGAGTCTATTACCATGGAGAAGGCTTCTTTTACATTCATCTGGTGTTAAAGACCAAAGGTGTGGGGCTATTTTGATCAAATGATGGAAACAGCTCGAAGCACATTGAGGTTTCAAGCTTGCGTAGAATATTCAAACAAAAGCCAAATGACACCAAAGAGATAAGAATCAAAAGCCCAGCTGGCTGTGGATAGAGCACTCCGTTGTTAAGGAGGCTTGTGTGCCTCTCTTAATTTTTGATTTGTTTCTCATAAGGAGGTGTCTGAACTTTACACAAATGTAATTATGAAATATATATACAGTATATATATGAAGTATATATATATATATATATATATATATATATAAACCTTGTCTATTAGCCACATCTATTAGACAAAGTATTTAGTGGTTATTCATATGAAAAACATGCATGAAAAATGTTGCAAAGCAGGGGGGAGGAGTCAGGGGGCAATGGAAAGATGTTGCGCCACTAATAAGGCTAATTTGGGGGTTGGATGGGGGTTAGTCTGACTCACGTGGTGTAGGCTGTTGGGATAAGTCTGCCATTGGCCGACTATTTCAGTCAGCATTCTCCTCCCCTTCCACTATCTGCGCGTTACCGTTTTGCAAGGGCACCGTCGCTGCATCCTGGGCTTAGAGCCGGCCAGGAAGATGGTAATTGGTTTAAAGAAATACAAGCAATCCTGGCGCAGCACCAAAAGTGCGGAGATGGCAATGCAGGAGTAGGCGGGGGTTGGTATGCAAAGTCAGCAGCTCCAGCACCATATATGGTGAGGATAACGATGTTGAGTTAATGAGAGAGCTCATTTTGTACTGTCTGCCATCCAGACCTTTGGATTAATGGACTGGTAGGGAGCTATTGTAGATTAATGAGGAATAATTACTTTGAAACAGAGTAGGGAGCAGTTGAGAGGGTAGATGGCGGAGAACAGGGAGGAGGAGAGGGATGAAAAAGTGACTAAAATTGAATCCATTGCACTCAATGTGCATATTAGCAGAAAAGTAGGGCATCAGGGCTCACACACATACAAACCATTGCCACTGATATTACCCTTCATTTCGCAAAACTGTGTGCAAAACTGTATTTCATTCGGATGTATCACTGCCAGTCAGTTCAGTTCAATCTTACCCTTAAACGTCATAATCATGACATGGATGGAGAAGCATTCGATTCTGATACGCAAAGGCTTAAACAAGTTGCGACAGACACAATCCATTTGGTAGCGGCCATACAGCTGAAATAATAACAGTGGAAGGACATAAACTACTAGAACGCTGAGGTATAAAAGCAGAGTGGAATAACAAGAGACAGGAAAGGGGAGAGAAAGGCAAACATAGAAGTGTCTGCGAGAGTGGATGTGACAGAGACAGACACTGCGGCTGAAATTGTATTTTCTTTGACGCGCTTGAGAAAACAGAGAACGTGGAAGCACTTTAGGGTGGCGACAGGTGCTGATTCAGATTTAATGTCCTAATGTGTCAAGGTTGCTCCCAGCGCCTAACATCTCAGAGAAGACAAATCGAGAGCGTCAAGGGGACATGTGATGAGACAATACCAAAATGTAGAGAAGGGGGGAATGAGAATGGATATGAGGAAACAAGTTTCATATGAATTTCTGATAAATCCACCTTAAGATCTTCAACATGTTCATGTGGTATGATTGAGATGTGACAGACAGAAGTGTATCCTTCAAAGCATGTCTCTCCTTATTGTGCATGCATGTCAAGAGGTATCAGCTGTCAAGAACTAAGCTACTACTCTGAAACAGTAGAGCAGAGCAGTTGTCGTGTTAAAGACGAGCCAAGGGACACACAGTAGCTGGATGCATCTTGACATGCTGAAGGTCTGAATTCTGCAAGATGCCAAATGCTGAGGCAGACAGATGCCGTCAGCCTGAGTCAGGCCCAGCCAGACGGCCAGACTGTTGGGTTTGACAGGGCTCATCAGTGATCGGCTTACATACAGATGTCCCAGGGAGCCCAACTAGCAACTCGGGGGTGGTCGAGAGGGAAGCCAGAGTCCCCCGACAAGACAGAGAATCGAGCCGTATCTGTCTGTGGAGAATGTGTCAGAGCTTTAGATCATCTTTGAAACACGCTGCACTGCCACAGACACGCTAAGCTGAGAAATGTGCAATTACCACACCGCCACTCCACTGACAAGAGTAATGAAGCATGGGGCAAATTTGCTTTCTTGCCAGGGATCGCTCACTGGGGTTAATAGCTGCATCCCAAAAGAATTTGTGCCAGATTTTGTCCAGAGCGGGTTAAAGCTCAGGTCATGAGCGATCATAACGATCTGAGCTTGCCTATCTTTCTTTATGAAAGAGGGAATTAGCAGGAGATGGGAGCTCTTGAGTTATTGCAGCAAGGTACTTGCCATGACTTATTAAAAATACTGCTGAGAGACAGCCACCATTAACGTTGAAGCTGATTTAAAGTGCTTAAAAGCAAGGCATCATAAATACCACCTGACGGATTGTACTTTCAACAAGTGCAATCACATTTTATGCTTTAGAATGGTAAACATGCAGTTTCAGAATCAGATCAGAATCAGAATCAGAATCAGAAACTGTTTATTGCCAAGTAACATACATTACAAGGAATTTGCTGTGGTCTGAAGGTGCTATTGTTTTGATAACAAATAAGTAGAATATAAAAGCTAAAATAAGAATAAAAATAAGATAAGATAAATAACAACAGTGCAGTGACCAGAATAAAGTAAAGTGTCCAGATAAAGTGTCCAGTAGGGGGTGGGTGCGTTAATGTAACGCAGTGGGGACAGGGGTGATGTACGTTAATATAACGTATAGCTTGTGTGTGTTTCATGATACATCTCTGTGATGCTGAGACAATGAACCAATGAGGATGATCCTAAAAGAAGAAAGGGAGGCCCTGTCATCTACTTCATGAACAGGTCATCAATGCTGACCTCTATTTGGCTTGCATCTTCGTTTAAAATTGACCATCCTGCTTGACTGCAGCTGTTTTTTAGAGATCAGGCAACATGTCAGTGCCATCTGTTTGTTTATTTTCCCTACTTTTTACAGAAGTGCAGTGGTTATGGATGATAAAGCTCAGGAAGTCTCAGGTGTACAGTAGGACAAGGGCTTTATGACCATCTGCTCTGGCCTGATTGTGTCCAAGCCTGGCTTTGCTGACTGCAGAATGTACCACATGTTGCAAACAGCTGCTGTAGATTTGTGAGGCAACTTTGAAAAAACATTGTTCTGATCAAAAATGCTTCTGGGGATGTTTTCTTTGCTACTACGATGCCTCCACCGTCCTTTCAAGACATTTGAGGCCCTTTTTTGATCTGGGGACAGTCACTAAGTAAGACAAACAGATTTTAACACTCAGTCTGTTAGTGGGAATGTTACTCAGTTGTGAATGCCTTCAGTAAATGGCAGCTATGCAGAGTAAAGTGTGAACCTGTGTTGATAGGGAAAGCAAAAAGACGACTGATGAACTTGGCCTTGGGATGGCAGTAGCAGAGGAAGTGTCAACTACACTGGTTACAACGCACGAAAGGGCAAACAAGTCATAGTGTCTACAGAAAGGTGTCATGGTTGACAGGTTGACTGGTTGACTGTGAGAGAAAACTACTCACAGACCTCGCTGTGTGTCATTAGAACTACTTTCGACCAAAGAAATAGTCCAAATGAAAACTTCTGACAGCGAGGTCTGTGGACTATCCAAAGTAACAGAGGCACTGTTTTGTTTTTGTGAAGAGAATCAGCAGTTATTTAAATGTAATTAGTCAATGCATTACGAATTGAAGTCTGTTCCCCTTACATTGTATTGAGGTGAAGGCAAGAATCTCAAAGACAGATATCCCAAAACTACCCATCCATCGATCCATTTTTTTACAACTTATCCAGGTTCCCCATATCTTCCTGGGGGCTCCTGAGACATTCCCACGCCAGATGGGATACCCACTCCAGCCTGTTTAGGGCCTCCCCCTTGTCTCCTCCTAGCTTGAACCTCTACTGGGAAGTGTTCAGGGGGCACCCGGATCAGATGCCCGAACCACCTAAACTGGCTCTGTTCTATGCGATGAAGCAGTGATTGTACTCTGAGCTCCTCCGGGATGTCTGAGCTACTTGCAATATCTCTAAGGGTGTGCCCAGCCCTATGAAGGAAACTAATTTCGGCTGCTTGTTACCCATAGCTCATGACCTATGAGCCATGTGATGGCTAAATACCACGAGGGGTTAGTGGGATTTTTTAATTAATTACATTAATTACATTGATTAATTTACATGAACTGATGCTTTTACTCAGAGTGGACAACCTTCCTCAACCTTTCTCAACCAGAGCAGTACTGTGAATATCAGAGTCCACTGATGGCTCATCAGCATTCACATTCTTTTCCCTCTCCTATCCCTCACTTCCTGAACGATTATAGAGCACACTTTGGATTTTGAGTCCTGCCTCTGCACTTGGCACCACTTTATCAAAGTGCCATTTGCAGTGGCAGAGGGCCTTGAAGGCACCGTCATGTGTAATTCAGCAGAGAGGACCTGGAAGATAATGCACTGTATTGTCCTGTACCGTAAAGAGTAGGAGGAGACATTTGTAGAAGAGAAAGTGATCAGAGCTGACAGTCATGCTGTTACATGAAGGGTCCATTCTGTAACAGATTTACTTTTTCTGCAATCGCTCATACTGTACGATGAGAGTAAATTAGCTAATTTACATTAGAATCACAATACCTGGCAACATAGTGTGGGAAGATGAGGGCTACATTTCTGTTCAGCTTCGTCACTGATGCCTCAGCAGCAATTGGCAAATTGCATCTGGAAGTGCCTCCTACACTGCAAGTAGTCTAAGCAGGCAGTTAGCCAGGATACAGTGATTCATGCTCAGTAAGGGCACTTCACTGAGGCGGATAGTCTCTTGAAATGCACAAAACCACTGGAGCATAGTTATCAGGAGCAGTGAGCTGCTGCCATTTGAGAGGCTGCTTATGGAAGTCCCCTGACTTTAATTCATTTTGCTCCTATTTTTTCTGTTTCTGTGGAGAAAATGACACAATACTAAACATTAATGACTCCACAGGGGGAAAAAATGGTGAGTCAAGGTATTGAAATTTATCAGGTAGCTTTCCTTGAGGTTTTAAGAGGTTTTTATTTTACCACTCACCTCTACTCTCTGAGGCTCTACGGTGAGTCACTGGCCTCGTCCTGTCTGCTTTGATGACAATTTGTTTGGATCCCTTTGACAAGAACCACTGAATAAAAGAATGACAAAAATGGAGGTTGCCATGGCCTTCAGGTCTCCCTCCATGGACTATATTCAGTCTACTTCTATCAACATAGGCTGTATTTGCACTTGGTGAAAGGCATTCAGTCATAGCTCTGTACCTCCAATTCCCTGCTTCCTGCTGTCGTATATTTCATGCTCAACACCTTCCTTGCGATCAGAATGCTTGATAAATGACTCACTTGTAGTACAATCAACAAACTTAAGGGCTCTCCTTTTAATCTGTTTCCAAGTAGGGATCAATGTCAGAAAAGTTTCATATGTCTTTAGTTAGCATCCTGCATGCAAATCACTGAGGAAGTTTCTCTTAAAAGAGGTGCAGGAATGGTTTTGCTAATAATGCAGAAAAAAGGAAATATGTGTGTATACACACACTGTATTGCCAGGAGACACAACCACACTCCCTGGACCCCATAAACAAAATGTTATGGCTCTCCCAGTGAGCATAAGTAGCAAAAATGAAAACTGAAATCAGTACAGACTAAAATTCTTAAAGAGAATTCAATCCTCCTGCACATGTCCAAGATCACTGAATGTAAGAAGAGAGAAATCTGATATGATCAAAATCACAATCAGGTCGTAAAAAAAAGTTTATCCTGTATTATTCCTGTAACGCAAGGCCAGCTGTAATGGCCTACTTCTGTGTAACCTCCATGTTTAAGACACCCAAAGTATTTTACCAGTGTGCCAAAAAATCCTGTAGCAAGTATACCATAAGGTAATCTTTGGTAGTGGTGCTGATAACCACTGTCTGTAGTAATTATCCTCCAGTCTATTTGGAGCAGGTCTGACTGTCCTCAGGTCCCTTTCATATGAGATCTCTTTTCTTCTAGAATTAATTCATGCACTTCGGACCAGTAGGTTTTCCACAACAAGTCCTCCAAATTAAACAACAAAATATGTCATTTGTCCATGCCCTCTAGAACGACACAGAGAAGCATTTTCTGATGATAGCAACAAATCGCTGTTAGTTTTTTTTCCAAGTCAATTTTATTTATATAGCGGCAAAACATAGCAGAGGCTATCTCAGGGCACTTTTCATATACAGCAGGTTCATGCTGTTGCTAGCTAGCTAACTGATGAATCTTAGCTCTGTTCTGCTAAAAGCTGTATATTGATTAATGGGTGAATGTCATGATATTATTGGTTGGTTCAAGCTTATGTAAGCACACGTCATATTTTGTTTTACAGGAAGAAAGCATGATGGAATTTTGATATGTGAATACAAAGAAATAGATTTTTTTGTTATTTGTTTCGGCATATATTGTTAAATAGGTGCACAATGCGACCGGGTATGTGATCTAAAAAGGTTAAAAAGGAATTTTTCATTTCATCTTCATTCATTTGGTTAGGTTAAGGCACAAAAACAACTGGGTTAGGTTTAGGTTAAAGTCAGGGGAACGATCATGGTGATACATAAAAAAACAACTGACTGTCAGTTGTGTAGACGTGTTAAAGTCTGATGTTTTGTTGTCTCATCCACCCCCACTATACTGTATGATGATGCAGCCTTTGTCAGAAATCCTTTTATGCATATATATGGTCAAGAAATCAGGTTTCTCCTCAAAAAAAAAAAAAATGCTGTGTAACATTTAATCCCTTACGCCGATTAAGGAAACTGGGTTTCACAATTACAACATGATAAGAAATCAGGTTACATATGCATGTAAACCCACAGACTAAAATGTGAGAAACTCCACATATCTTTCCATCTCCTGACTGAGATGAAACAAATTCTCATAGGCTTCTCCTCAATCTTCCTGTTTTAATATGGTTAAGCTCTGATTCAACCACTTCTGCTGGCTGGATTTGGCTCAGCGGAGGCACCGAAGGCTCCAGAAAACACCCCCCCATCGCCACCCATCCACTTCTTCTCTGTGACACCCATGTTGCACCCTCCTTGCAACCCATGTCCCAGCTGAATAGATGGAAGAAGGGCAGTAAATGGGGACATTTATCTAGATGACATCCCCTTGGGGACTTGCACCCTGAACACCACACTATCCCAGACTTCACATGAAACATGTTTGAGTGCAGTCGAATGTGTGCAGTTTCACTTAGATCTTCTGTTTTATGTGTGAAGTAAAGAAGAGTGAGCAGACATGAGCAGATTAAGCTAAACTTGGCTGTGAATCCTTAAACAGACAACGTTGTTCACAGCCACAGCGCCAGAGCCTCTCCTCTCTCTGCTGTTTCAATCAATCTATTCTACAAATGATCCCATCACCCTCTCTACATTTTTTTTTCTCTCCACAACCACGCTGAGGTAGAACAGAAGAAGTACAAAGACAAAATAATGCTCTCCAGCTTAATTGCTTTTACTGGAAATCTAAAAGGATGGGTTTTTTTTTCTTTCTTTCCTCAGGCTTTTGGAAAATACTCATCACTTTCACCCCAAAAAGCCAATTACTGATCTCATCTAGGTGATTAAAGAGAGACAAAATGCTCACATATTAGAGGTATTACCCAGAAATTCAACAATTTGAACACCGTAGAGAAAGATTAGGGTTTTCCAGTTTTTTATTCAGCCTTAAAGATGTAATCCAAGTTTATGGCACAAAGCTAAAAGGTTGGCAGTTTATGACTCACGTGCAATTTAATATTAGAAAGATACTTTTGATTTAAAAAGAAATAAAGCTTGTTAGCATTAGTCATGTCCATCTGTCCATCTGTACATGTGTCGAATGGCTTACCCTTATTGAGGATTGTGCTGGTTGAATTCATACAATTCATGCTCGTGAACAACTCATGAGCAGTAGTTTAACAGTGATGGTCAGCTGTACCAAGTACAAGCTGCAAATGCTCATATCAGCCAAAACCAGAGAGACAGTTTGGTGTCTTCCTCTAGTCTTATTCTGGCTTTGACTAATGGGCCAAACTGTCACAAAGTGAGCATTGTCCTGCGAGAGACACATTATGTAGGATGGAGCGCAAAATACTACAGTACATCACAGTCAGTGTTGTGGAGCTACATGGCTAAAGTACATCTGTTTTATGTCTTTTTCCTGATTACCTGATACCCCTAAAAGGGTCTTGACTTCAAAGACCAACAGGCTACCCCCCTTGCCGTGGCTTAATGCTGCGAACATGCTCTCTTACAGCCGTGGGGCATCTCGCAGTAGTCTGCATAAAAGCCAACACGCTGCCTCGCTGGCGATGATCAAGAGCAAATACATGTTAGAGTTTGCTTCTCAGTCCCTCCCTGCAGCCACTCTCTCGACTCCCCAGCACTCTGCATTACTCTCTCTGTGCCTGGCTCCAGCCCCTGCTCACTTCTCCCAGGCCATGTACTTTTCTTTATACTCCCAAGACCTGCCCTCTTCGAGCCGTCCACCAGATGCCTTCAGACTTTAATACCAGACTTCCTCATTCAGTAGTTCAGATGTGCCTACATTAAGGACTCCAAAGGGCAATGATATTTAATACAAGAAGATGGGGATCCAAAACACTGTCCTGTTTCAATTAAGTTTATTTCCTCCACAACCTGTTGTGGATATTCGGTCATAAACCTCACCAACAGCACCCTGCTAGCATGTGTGTAACATACTTGATCATAGTATTGTACAGCATTCCATTATTTATCGGACCTCATGTGTTAGATACTCCTACCTTATGGTAACATTACAAGTGTTCACCTGGCTGCCAAATGTTGTGTTTAGCTGCTCAATTCAAGAACTAAACTGTCACTGATATAAACCATACACACTGGCCTATCATGAATCCCCCCCCTCCCTTTCTCAGCTGTCTCTAGCAAAAAAAGGTAAAATGCCAAAAAAAAAATAGAGAAGATAGTAATTGTTCTGCATGTTATGTGAGTGAACCAATGTGTTTCATGGCTTGTAGGTTGCCCTTTACTGACAGGTCTGAAATATGTCTAATTTTTAAATGGTAAATGGCCTTCACTTATATAGCGCTTTTCAACCTTATCAGTTCCCAAAGCACTTTACAGATCATTCACCCATTCACACACTGCTGCCACGCCAGGTGCTGCTCTCCATCAGGACCAGGTTCTTGCTCAACGACACGTCGACATGACACGGGGGGAGCCGGGGTTCGAAGACCCAAACCGCTCTACCCTGCTCTACCTCCTGTCCGACGGTGCTAACCACTGTGCCACCATGCCACCCGAGTTTAATTAAAACCAAGGGAAAGACGAAGACCCAGTGAGGCTGATAAGGTACAGGACAAAAAATGACATTGTCTAAATGGGGAAGGGGCATACAGCCAAGAAGGCCTGGGGGTTTGTTCTCTGTTTTATGTCTGTTTTGCTTACCAGCACAACAAGCACCTGCACTGTGCGCTATGATCATTGTCCATGTACCTTCTAGATATAATGTTTGCTGTAAATATTGTGTATCTCGCTTATTGTAAGTGATCACACTTGTGAGACACTTGAGTCAAATGCCATATATGAGAATAAACCTAGCTAATAACATAGACTGACTTTGAATAATAAAGTTCCACAGAATATATATATTCAACTGTGGAACGACAGATACCATTTTACTAATATTGAACATAAATATCTTGTGTCTGGGATCATACCAGGCACATGTTTTGTGCTCCACAGCTGAGCTCAGTGCACTTCCATAAGCATCTGTGACGTTTTTTTTGCACAATGCATCACATTCTAGTAGTTTCACTGAATTCATCTGCTCATCACAGTGACGAAGTCAATGGCATAGCAAGGCAAGGCTAAACCCTACTCAGTGTGAATATAACAGTTACGACAAATGCTGGCCGCTTTATCCAGTAGACCCGGCTGTGCCAGCGTCATCAGAAATGGACGTCACTTCTCATGGCGCTTGGATGCAATTGCTTCGTGGAAGAAATTCAGCAATAGGAGGATCAGCAGGATTCACATGAACTTGCATGGTTATTTATTTATGTATTCCTTTTTCAAATTGATAAATTAAGCCCGTGTGGGCATTGTGTCTGTTCATAAAATTTGGTTTGGAGGATTTTTTCTGGCAATGATCCCTATCTCTCATATGTTTTCCCCACTTTTTCCCCATGTCCCCCACTCTTTTTTTTAATCACAGCACTTCCACCTTTGACCCCAAAAGGAGAAGCCTGACAGGATCGTCAGACGCCCACGTGCAGCTGGGTGTCAGAGGTGAGGCCTCATGGGAAGGGGTCCCATGCCAACGTCAGGCAGCCCAAAGACAAACCAATTTGTCACAGTAACCGACTGTGACAAGACCCAGAGACTAATCAGCCACTACTGATTGCTGTTAGATTGACTGTCGATAAGTTTGGAGTTATAGACGTGTGGTAAAGTCAATGGTGGTAGGACCACACATTTGTTAAGATCTTAACCCTGACCACACTTGGTAGAAAACTCTAATTTCTGAAATGTTTCAGGAGCTATGAAAACAGAGTTGTTTTCAATTTGACCAACATTCATTTGTGTAGTTTTTTCATCTTTAATGAAACAAACACTATAAGGAGGTTT
Source organism: Enoplosus armatus (assembly GCF_043641665.1). NCBI lineage: Eukaryota > Metazoa > Chordata > Actinopteri > Centrarchiformes > Enoplosidae > Enoplosus > Enoplosus armatus. The sequence goes on from NC_092202.1 coordinate 16,385,223, forward strand.
TTACATTACATTGCAGAATGTAAATAAACTCATTTAATTTATTTTAGTTAGATGAGAGGATCGATACCAATCTCATGTCTGGTAAGTAAAGAGCTACAGTCAGCCTAGCTTAGCATAAAGTCTAGAAGCAGGGGAAACAGGTACCCCAGCCCTGTCCAAAGTTCAAATCTATACATGTCTACCAACACTTTTGAAACTCACTAATTAACATATTATATTTTGTTTGTTAAGCCTGTACATGCAGAAATGTCAAAGCATCATGGTTTTACATAGCCTTCTGGAACTATGTATTGGCCAACCACTGCCTGGCGCAGTGACTGGGCACAGCTTCCCAAAAGTTACCAAACCTGGCAAGAGACCTATACCACAACCTGTGTTCACTGATAAATTAAATCTATATCCAACAACACGTCATGTACAACTTACACAAATATGATGAGAAAAGTTGGCTTTACAGGTGTTCATAGGTGTATTTTTTCACTTGCTAGCATAGCTAGCAAGCTGTTCGCCCCTGCTTCCAGTCTTATGCTAATCTAGGCTAACCACATCCAGACTCCAGCTCTGGCCACAAGTGACAATTACACGATAATGGTAAATGCTAAAATGCTGTGTAACAGTAGCTCAAGGAGAGTTACAAAGCAATATCAATCTAAATGTTATTATCATATACATGAATTAGCCACGATTAGCTACTGGCCATACCAGACCAAGAGAGAGAGGTTGTATCAGCAAAGTGTATTGAATTGAGAAACTTTTATTGCCGGTCATTTCTACTTTTCATTTGTTTTATTTATTGTTAAAAGTTAGTCTCACTTTAACACAGGGACATAAAAGAAACGCTTTAAATATTAAGATAAGTTCAAAAACACCATAAGAATTCACCAAAAAAAAGAACACACACACACACACACACAGAACAACAGTATCAGCAACAGATCTGGATATTTTGGTTCATCAAAATCTACAGTGGTGGCAGCTCATGCGAGCCGAATTCACTTTAGAGAGAGGAGAGAGACACAAACAGAGACACACACACACACACACACACACGATGGTTTCAGTACGTGGGCTGATAAAACAGAGAAGCAAGCAGTTTCCCAGGGGGGCGAGCAAGCACACTGCAGTGCCTTCACATCTCCTAATCATCTGTCACCCCCTAAGACACACACCTACAGATTGTATACAGCACATTGGCTCAGCTAGGTTTAGCTGCTCGACAGTGTGTTCAAAGCCACATACTATCCAGATATCGCCATGAACTGATGTACTGATCAGGTCCATCTCAAGCGTGCATGAACATCCAACCCCCACCAGATATCTGTAATTGGAGTTTGCGAAAGTACAACCATCTGAGGCTATAAAAGCTAACATGCAGCACCGTGAAGGACATCCACCTCTTAATAAATAAAATGCAACTAAGATGGCTCTTGAATGTCTAAATGCCACACTGCAATGAATGTGTTTATAGGCCTATAAAGCAATCCTAACTCATGGGGTAATCTTTATTGCAGCCGCCTGCCTTCAGTGAGAGCAGATTGTGTGGTTCTGAGTGTGCAATCCACTAACCTCTACTATTAATATCTCTACTGAGCATGAAGGAAGAGGAGACACCATTAAAACAGCGCTGGAAGGATTTGACCCAAAGCTAGCAGGGGCGCTGGTGGTGGCAGGAGCCTTTCAGCAGAAGATAGGCATTTGGTATATGTGTGGAAAATGGTGAAAAAGAAAGGCAGTGTAGCGCAGTGAGATTGGCGAGGCCTGGCTTATCCACATGTCAAGACACTCTTGTGTGGGAAGCAAAAGGAAAGTCCTATATAATTTACTTTATTTTGACACACAAGGCTCTGACGCAAGACTTTCCTCATTCTCCTCATGCAACAGTGACATCAATTTTTATATTTAAAAAAAGCCCAGCCTCAAAAAATGTGGGAAAGTGTTTCTGGTACAGTGGACGTTTTGTCAAGCACCTTCATTTTTTGGATTCCCAGTAAGTAAGGACCTTGGCTGCATCCTTGCTTCACCTGTGGGCATCTCATAAGAACAATCTTGAGCCTCCCAAAAGTATACATTTGACAGTTACAAAAATGATTATATATAACCGCTGGTATATATTGTATATATTGTATTTAGGCAACTAAAACTACTTGGATTAGGTTAGGGGAAGACAGGGCTGCTGCTGGGTGCCCTCAGTGCAATTGCTTTGTGGTGCTAATAATAAATAAATGTTCTTTTCTCATTTCAAGCAAAATAAAGTACACAATAGAGCTTTTGAAAACGTGGGTCTTCAAATGAAGTGCTTCATTTTTCTGTGTAGCTTGAGTTTCCCTTTTTCTTGCAGACTACTTTTCTCTATTTAGAGCACGCCATGTGAAAATGACTTTTCTCTGACTCACTTACTGTCTCTCGTCAGTGCCTTGTGTGTGTGTGTGTGTGTGTGTGTATCTCAATCACCGACTTGAGTCGCAATGCTTATTGTAATGCACAGATTTGATGGGTTGAGTAGCATCACAAGAGATTATTTACAATGAATGCAATTGGTCTGTGAGTTTCCTGGGCCACTGAACCAGAGCTGTGAAGGCTAGAAAAGCTGCAACGGTTAAAATAGAAAGGTAAATGATGCACATGTACATAGCCGCTGCGACGGGGAAAGATTTTAGCTATGGTTAAAAGAGACAGGATTCAGTCTTCACAGTCCGACATTTTGTCCGCCCAACAATCCACCCCAACCTCCTCCCCAGGAACATATTGCTCCTTCCACCTTTGCTTCTGAAAAAAGACCTTTAACCTTAATTATAATTATTAGTGGTTGCTTGTCAGGAAAATATATATAAAAAGACACCTGCTGCCTGATGACTGCTGCTACAACACTGATTATAGATCTATTGCTGCTTATGGGCGTCATGGAATGTGACTGATAAATTACACTAATTAACAATTCAGTTTTATTTATTACTGAAAGAACCCAACAGATGTGAGGAGCAATAAAAAGCTATAAATGCTCTAAATACAATCTAAAAATGCATTTTTAAAATGCTACCAGTACAGTAAGTCTGATACTTAATAATACAGGATTAATAATGACTGCGACTTTGCAGTTTAGGAGGACAAATATTCATTTAGGCTACCCAATTTATCCTGAGTGAGCCAAGGGATTGGAACTTCCTTGATGATGGCAGACTCCGATTCATTTATCAGGGTCAGGCTGGAGGACGGGAGGAAGTATAATTAGCTGAATGGAAACCACCCATAGGTAGTTTTAAACATTTGAACAAATGACAAATAATTAGTTTTGGGGGGTTTTTCTGGTGAGGACAGTCGCTTCAGTTTCCTTTATTCTGGTTAGAGGCTTCCTGAGGGAGGACAGACAAGAGTATTCTACGCAGATGTTTTGAATGAATGAACACATTTCCTTGGACATGATCTGATATCATATATGAGTCGGTCTAGACCTGCTCTATTTGTAAAGTGTCATGAGATGACTTTTGTTGCAATTTAGTGCTATATAAATAAAATTGAATTGAATTGAATTGAATATCACCATAATACTACAAGTCTGGCAAACTACCTGCCTTAATATACAACTGATAAACCAACTTAGGTGTGATGTTATTCTGATATCCTAGATTTTATTTGTTTTCTGATTCATCATCTGGTCTAGTTGAACCTGGTGGTTTATTTACAACGTCCCAGCTGTTGTTGCTCCCTCATGTCTGTTATCTTTCAGCCATAAACACGTTTTTTGCGTGTGTTTTGTGTCTCAGTGTCATTTGCATTCAGTCTCAGGGGTGAAATCAATCAATGTGTTTCAGGATGAAACAGCTGTGACATTGGTTGGACTTTGAATTATTTCTACACATCGTGAGAAATCTTCATCGTCATCTGGATTAAATAATGAATGAACACGCAGACTTAAATAATGGCGAGGCAAACACTCAGTGTTGGTGCAAATGGCTTATTTCATGCATCAGGTTTGTATTACCCTTTTAAAAATCCAGCTTGTAGTTTTGCCTGTAAACAGCCCTTTGCCTTAACAGTGATTTCACATACATCTGTGTTATGTAGAGAGACCCCCATTATTTGAGTATACAGTGGCTTGCAACCAAACACAAAGTGGCACACAATTGTGAAGTAGAAAGAAAATTATATATGATTTAAAAAAAAATTTACAAATAAAAAACTGAAAAGTACGGTGTGCAAAAGTATTCAGCCCCCTTTTCTCTGAGTGTAACCAATTGCCTTCAGAAGTTGCCTGATGATTGCTGAATGATCAAATGTTGACCTAATGACTAAATAGAGTCCACCTGTGTGTAATCTAATCTGAGTACAAATACAGCTGTTCTGTGACGGCCTCAGAGGTTTGTTAAGAGAATATTGGGGAGCAAACAGCATCATGATGTCGAAGGAACACACCAGACAGGTCAGGGATAAAGTTGTGGAGAAGTTTAAAGCAGGGTTAGGCTATAAAAAGATTTCCCAAGCTTTGAACATCTCACGGAGCGCTGTTCAATCCATCATCCGGAAATGGAAATTGTATGGCACAACTGCAAACCTACCAAGACACGGCCGTCCACCTAAACTTACAGGCCGAACAAGGAGAGCACTGATCAGAGATGCAGCCAAGAGGCCCATGGTGACTCTCGACGAACTGCAGAGATCCACAGCTCAGGTGGGGGAATCTGTCCACAGGACAACTATTAGTCGTGCGCTGCACAAATCTGGCCTTTATGGAAGAGTGGCAAGAAGAAAGCCATTGTTAAAAGAAAACCATAAGAAGTCCCGTTTGCAGTTTGCCAGAAGCCATATGGGAGACACAGCAAACATGTGGAAGAAGGTGCTCTGGTCAGATGAGACCAACATTGAACTTTTTGGCCTAAATGCAAAACGCTATGTGTGGCGGAAAACTAACACTGCACATCACTCTAAACACACCATCCCCACTGTCAAACATGGTGGTGGCAGCATCATGCTCTGGGGGTGCTTCTCTTCAGCAGGGACAGGGAAGATGGTCAGAGTTGATGGGAAGATAGATGGAGCCAAATACAGGGCAATCTTGGAAGAAAACCTGTTGGAGTCTGCAAAAGACTTGAGACTGGGGCAGAGGTTCACCTTCCAGCAGGACAACGACCCTAAACATAAAGCCAGGGCTACAATGGAATGGTTTAAAACAAAACATATTCATGTGTTAGAATGGCCCAGTCAAAGTCCAGACCTAAATCCAATCGAGAATCTGTGGCAAGATCTGAAAACTGCCGTTCACAAACGCTCTCCATCTAATCGACTGAGCTTGAGCTGTTTTGCAAGGAAGAATGGGCAAAAATTTCAGTCTCTCGATGTGCAAAGCTGGTAGAGACATACCCCAAAAGACTTGCAGCTGTAATTGCAGCAAAAGGCGGTTCCACAAAGTATTGACTCAGGGGGGCTGAATACTTTTGCAATACTTTTTCTTTCTACTTCACAATTGTGTGCCACTTTGTGTTGGTCTTTCACATAAAATTCCAATAAAATATATTTCTGTTTGTGGTCGTAACGTGACAAAATGTGGAAAAGTTCAAGGGGGCTGAATACTTTTGCAAGCCACTGTATATTGTGATTTTAATGATAATCTAATATTAATAGATGAGGTTGTTATGTTACTTCAGACTGATTAATACACAAAACATAGCGCCAGATAGTATTCGTCCCTGTCTCCTAGAAATGACGTTACTATTTTTAAATTGTTTTCCCAATTATGTTATGCTGACAAATGTAATCGCTACCAGAATCATGGGAGGTGGTCAGGGTGGATTGTGGGCGTACAAAGTGCTTGACTTTGACTCCAGACACTCTCTGGTTTCGGCAACAAAAGCACTTTGGTTTCGGTTAAATCTTAATGAGCACTTTGTGTCTCAAGTCACTGTAGACTGTTTCTGTATTAAACCTTTCCCTAACCTTAACCAAGGGCTGTGGGTGTCTAAACATAACCATCAAAAAGTTTCACAATTCTGTAGTCACCACAAGTGGAAATTGTATCGCCCGATCAGATATTTTGGTGGAAAACAAATGAAATGCATCGTCATTGAATATTTTACTGAAACGTTCAGAATCAACATTTTTGCGACCTGCCAGATACTTTAATTTCCTCATTATGTTCATCAAAAACATCATTCGAGCAGCATTGTGTTTCCTACAAAACATATTTGCTGTTGCAAATTAGTTGTAAATGTAATTTCTAGAAGACAGGGTTGTGGTATTCCAGCATAAGATTATTGTTTTGTTGAAGCTGCCATGTAAAGTATTGATAAATTAGAGCAATGAAACGTATACATAATTAATAAGCTATTTTGAAAAATGTAGATTATAAAAGTGTTTTAAAAGAAGATAAAGAGTATGCTGTGCTGATCTTAGGAAAGTCAGTCCAAAGTCCGCGAACCCTGACAGCAAAGGCTCTGTCACCTACACTACATTTATTTGTCAGGGATCATGCACAAAAAACATGACTCTTATACAAAGAGAACAGATGTATTGTGCCAGATTTAGCTAATTTCCATCTGCAGTCCCTGGGCAGGTACAAACACTAATGCAACTGAAAGTGTTTGAGAGCAACGGAACGGAAGGCATTAAAGGTATTGCAAAGTAACATAGTCCATAGGGGTCAAACAACAAATGGTTAATCCGGCCATACATTATGTACGTTATTATGTTACGTGTGAATACATGTTACTGTGCATGTGTAGATGTTCACTTTCAGGTAAAACATTTGGAGGATAATATGTCACATTCTGTTATGTAATGAGTGAGAACAAGAATAAAGCAAACTGTAAAATTGCTAACACTCTCACTTAAGATGTGATGTCTATACTAATGTATACAGAGAATACCATACTCCTCCTCAGTCTTACTTTTCATGTGTACTGTAATTCATTTTTGTCCAGGTTTTGTGAAACAGTATGTGTGAAATGACTCCCTCTCCCAGATTGAGCAATGCTTTGTTCCTCCCTTCATGAGTTGAGTCTTATTGTGGAGCTGTCCGCGGTGCTGAGATTTTCCACCTCTGCTCCCATTTGGACTCGACAATCCGCCGATACCGTCTTGGCTCCAATTACACCGAGAGCATTCCAAGGTGGGTGAGCCAGCCCTGTTTTATCGCCTCGCTTGATCATTGTTGTGGGAAATGCTCACAGAAAGCACAATTGGATTCATATATGCCCACGTTTGCTCGTCCTTGGCTAAATGTTGGTGGTCATCTCATTTATGTAATTGCATTTAAAAGCACACTTGCCTCCTCATTGGGCGAAATATAATGCCTGAATTTGCCGACAGCAAGTGTTTTGCTGCATGAAGTAATAACATAAGAGAGTTGTTGGCACAAAATCAAAAATGACATCATTGATAGGAGAAGATGCATCCGTCCTGGGAGCTGTAAAAAAAAAAAAAAAAAAAAAAATCAGACACCAATATGAAGAGGCTAAATAGCGCTGCTGGGTGTCAAACTGTATCCACAAGCAGAAGATAAAGTCAAAAACTTAAAGATGCAGAGACAAAAGCACGGCCAAGGTGAGAGGATTATCACAGGGCACGATGGGATGCAGAGGCCAGAGAGAAAAGCTAGAGCAAAGTGAGCGCGTGAGTGAGAACGTGTGAGACAGACAGAGTAATGTAGAGAGGTTCAGGAGGTAAGGCTGGGCAGGGAGGTTAAGTGAATTCCATCAGGGTGTTCTGTCCGAGGCCGAAACACAGACACAGAAGTCCAGTGAAGTATGACTGCACCGCTATGTGCGCACACATACACACACACTCGACAGTTAGGCTCTATCTGTGTGTGCAGACAGAGAAAAGGAGGCCAACCACAGCTGTAGTAGAAAATTACAGACGTCTTGAGGAATACACACACAACGGAGCGCAACAAATCTTCACACTTGTTCACTTTACTGACAATTGTGGGACTGGAAGTAAGACAAGCACGGCACAGGTGTTACTAATGACGTGAATAACGGCTCTGTTCTGTGTCATGTGTCATGACAGTGGCCCTGAAGCACTGAAATGGAATTCGGCCATCATTGATAATAATCAAATGAATAAAAGGACTATGAAATAATAGAAAAAATAAAAGGACTATGAAAGTAAAAAAAAAAAAAACATCTGACCACTGATTATCAATGCGATTGATCCAAACAAACAATTAAAAAAAAGAAAGTCTTAACAAAGGTCCTCTTACTAGCTATTGCCAGGGCTTTCCATCACATCTTTCTCAACTGATAGACCTCATAATGAAATCTTCAGGGTGTGACTCTATGCAAGGCCTGTTGCTGTCTTTTTTTTTTTTTTGCTAACCTTGAAATGTTTCTCTTTCACATCTAAAATCAAGTCTCACAGCGATCACGTCCAAAGTAGCCCCAAGTCTGCATTCCTGTGACTTCGAGCACAGGTTTCCTTTCAAGTCCATTTAAATACAACACCCACATGTATGTTCAAAAAAAAATATTGGATCATCCCACACTGGGCATGAAGCGACACCTTCTCAGAGTGACTACACTGTAAAGAAGGGCATCAAAATCCACGGACTTCATTCCATTTCATTCAAGTTCAACTGTAGCTAATTCGTTTATCAGTTCTGCCTCAAGCTCTACAAATACAATCTGCTACAAAAAACTTTCTTTCCTAAGACACATCCAAACAGAAGGACACATCAGAAATGAGCGACATTTTATTAAAAGGTGTAGCCCTTAAATCATCATTTATTGAGCAATAAAACATGGAACAGACCTTCAATCTCACCCAGATCACATAAAAACAAAGCATTCTCTCTTCATCGAGACCACTGAACCAACCGTTTCTATGGCTAATGGTAATGTGCATTGAGATCTCACTTTTGGTTCAATTCTGCTTCTTCCTCTTCTTCACGTAAGCAATAAACTTACATGCGACTTCCAGGACTAAGATAACCACTTGATTTGTCTAACTCAAACACCTGAACCCTCAGATTAACTTGAGCTGAATTTTGGAATGCGTTTTTCAACCAACTGAGGTCTGTAGATTTTGTAACTTGTTGCCCAAGCTGTTACATGCTAGTCGCTCTACAAAAGTTTTAGATTTAAGGCCAGTTTGGACAAGATGGGTGATTACAACAACCAATAACTCTGCCAACGTGCATAAGGCATGCAAGTGTACCCAAGTAGCAAGGAGCAGGGGAAACCTGGACTGATTCCAACATCACTAGAAGGCAGCAAAGGCCTCATTCACGAGCTCTTCATTATGCTAACTTATGCTTTCTTGTGTCCTCTCTCCTCCTGTGACCTGGAAATCGTTCCCCCCTGCACCATCATGGGGGATGTTAAATGTACCTCGAGGAGACAAGGAGCGACAGGAGAGGAGGCTTCTGGAGGAGCTCAGAGCGAGGAATCACAGGTGCATCCTGCGCAGAAGTCTTTAATCAAGTGGCGTGACAGGCGATACAGCTGTGCAGCACGTCAGAAGTTAACAGACGTGGTTTAAGGCTCGCTGGGAGGAGCTAAGATGCGAGGAAGAGACGCAAGTAAGGGAAGCTAGGAGACACATTAGCACAATGAGAAGCACACTGGGATGCAATAAACTTGATTTGAACAGTGACATTTTCCTCTAATGTAAATCTGTACAGTTCATTCTTTATCCAGCATCCTCTATTAATGACTTGTTTGTGTGTGTTATCACCCGTCCCCTCATTGTGGCTGATTGCTTGAAACAACAATCACCACCACAGCAATCTAAAACCAATGATGGCACTGTTAACCCACTCAGTGTAACACAAACACATCTGACTGCTCCCTGTACAGCTGACTGTAAAACCAATTAATGCATCTGTGTGCCTCCATGGAAATGGACAGTCAGGACCACCTGTGAAAGCTGTGTGTGTGTGTGTGTGTGTGTGTGTGTGTGTGTGTGTGTGTGTGTGTGTGAGTGAGAGACAGTGTCGGGAGGCAAATCCCCATGGGAATGAACAGATGTGCTTGTTTGTGAAGCAGACTCGTCTGTATGTGTGTGTACGTGTGCGTGTGTTATACAGTAGGTAAGTGTTGGTTCACTAATAAAAGCCCCTCACTGTGGAGTCGAGGAGAAGTGGGAGTTCGCTTGTTGTTGATTTTGTTTGTGAGAACTTTAGATGCATATATATATATAGATATATATAGATATATAATCTTTTTCTAAATCTTAAATGTAACTGTTCACATCAATGTTTCTTCACTTTCAAATAGCACTGCTATTTTGAAAAAATCAAATACATCTATATTTGAAGTTAATAAGAGACTATGACAAGCAGATGTATGGCAGTAGTACAAAAATGCCATTGTTGGTCTGGGACTGAAACAGTTAAGGGCAGTGGCGTTTTGCTCAGGGATACTTCCGCAGTGTTGTTGAACCTTTTCTACCTTGTGGTCCCCTTGCTTGCCCAGGCGAGATCAAACCAAGCTTGTGTGTGGTAATCAAATCAACCCCACTTCTTCTCCCTGCTGGGTTGTTGCTTTCGGAGCATGATGGATGCATGCCTCTGTTTAATTTAGAAGTAGTTGCTTCCCATTTCTCAACAGAAAAACTAACAAGCAGCAGCAACCACAACACTTCGCTCAACACTGCGGTGTCATGTTCGATCAACAGCCTTTCCGAATTAGGAAGTGTGGACGAAATGTTTGAGCCTGTGATGTTGCTATAAGTGCAGCTTCAGTGCAGCAGGGGTGGGATGTCAGCAATAGCTCCTAATTACGGCCCTCAGATTGTGACATTCACTCCTTCCTGACACCCATCACATTTATTTGCTCCATTAGCTGGGACTCAAACATCTCAAAAGATCCAAAGTGATTTGAGCCAAAGTGTGATCTGAACCCAGTGCAGTCATATAAAAGTGCACAGTACATGTCAGTATAATCTGATTTTGGAAACTGGTGATGAAGCTACAGTTGAATTTTTCCTGTGTGCTTGTCAATATGCAGTGAAACGTTTTTCAAGCAGCTATTTAACTCTTTCAAGTCTTCATCACATGTCTATCTTTTGCGAGCTACCTGGTTAGCATGGCAACTGTGCCTGTCCTTTATATGAACCGCTTCTTCTTCTTCTTCCAGACTTCGTGGTTTTGGAAGACTGGTCTGTAAAATGTTAAGTCATGATGAAGAATAGGGTGATACAGCCGCAACCAAAACAAAAAAATACATACAATGTATTTCATTTCAGAATTCATGTAGTTCTGTAGTCTTTGATGATGAGCCGGACCAATAACATTCCTCCAATGAGCAAGAGAAACGCTGCTTTAATAAATAATTCAAAAGCAATCCAGGAGCTAATATGGTTTGGAAATTAGCTTGAGATCAATCTGAATCTGGATACCCCCACACACATACATACACAAGATAGGTAATTATTGCGGTCACATGCAAAGCTGAGACCAAGAGATCAAAAAGGGTAACGTAGACTTCCTATAATTAGATTTAGATATTATTTATTTTGTAGAGACTTCCTTCTGGTCTGCCTTTTATCCAGTTTGGACTGTGGGTCAATCAATTCTAAATGTAATGCAGATTGATCAGAGCAGCTGCTCATTCAATCACCGAAAAAAATTCAATCTTTTTAAATCTTTCCTTTGATTTGTTACCACATCTTTAGAAGACATTTCCATTAGACGCTTTTTATCCCAACAAGTCGTGTGTTGTTTGTAGGACCCTTCCAAAGCAACCCATGTGACAATTACAAAACTGAGTCACGTGAGTCTTTACTGATCCGTCATCTCTACAGCTAAGGTTTGATCAAGTTTCGGCAACTAAAGTGTTTTTTGTTAGGGGAAGTTCTTGTTCATTGTTAAAAGAAACCTACATTGAGGGGATAAAATGTGTTTTCCAAACCATCAACCCTAACCTCATCCATAAAGTGTAACACATACCAGTTGCATTGCATAGCATTGCATCATTTGAAGCATGTCAGTAGACAGTTGGTGTGTTGTCTAGGTCTGTTTACATTTTTGATTATTTATTGGATTCAATCCAGAGTGGCAATCATATTATTTCATTAAATGAGGCTGTCAACCTGCTGGCAAAGGAGGAAGTAGGGAACTCTTGTTTTGAAGGCGGCACAGTGGAAAAAATAATTGACAGAGTGCAGTAACCAACCAAAAAAAGGGACAATTTTCTCTTGTTTCTGCCACCGTCTATTTTGGCTTTGTACTTATAAACAAGACAGGGAGAATTCGACTCTTATATTCGTTTCTGCGTCTCGTTAAAAAAGTGACCGGCATGGTGTTTTACCCAAAGTTGAACATTTTTCAACGCTTGCCGACCAGAAAAAAATGCCAAACGCACAGCGCTTGGCGCAGAATAGCTACTATTGCAAACAACTGAAAGAATACACTAGCCTCAAGAAGAAAACACTTTGATGGAGGACACACTGGAAATGGACAAATTTCTACCGGTGGACACATCATATCGCCCAACCGTATTTGGATGACTGCAAGAGGTTGCTTTTCCGAAAGCCGATTGTTTTAAGCATTTGAACAAACAGCAAGAACAGTTTCCTTGATCCATTTTGGACTTTCTTTGCAAATCTTTAAATGCAGGTTTTTGATAATTTAAAGACCAAACAAATACAGTTTGTAGTTCTGCGCAAACTACCTGCCAAAAAAACCCCAAAACACAAAAAACAACATGGACTTGAGGTGACTCCAGGTGACTTCAGAAGTCATGCTGGAAAGATGTCTTAAATAGAGGCCGTGTTACTTATTTAGTAGTATTTTGATCAGTATTTATCACTTCATTTCTTCCTCAGGGAACACTTTGTCACCTCAAACATGCACTAAAGTGTTTTTCTTCCTCTCCTACAGTAGTTTAGTGTATCAGAATGCTCACACTGATGTCTTCTTTATCTGCCTCTGATGGCAGGGTTTTGATTTCAGTATCTAAGCCGGGGGCTGTACTGACGGTCTGATTCTGTCCCTGAACTCTGCTTCAGCTGCCTCACACAGCTCCCTGTGGACTTCCTGCTAGATTTCAAAGATAACAAACCCTGACCTCAGCTCACCCACAGCTAGGTATGCACACTGTCCTGTAAAATACACACACGTACACACTAAATGGCTGGACTGATGCACACACAGCAACAAGGCTCTACCAACTGAGTTACACATGCTTGTATCAACCGAGCTTGTGTTTGTAATTGTTCAATATTTTCTCTTTGTCCTAGCCTTACAGGTACACCTTGCAAGGATAGAGACACATGAACACACACTCTCTCTCCCTGTGAGAGTGCCCACTCCATCACTCTCTGTTTGGGATGAAGAGGCTTTTTTTTGTAGTCTTGAAATAAGCCTTTCACAACACGGCTGACAGAGAGCACCCATGAAGGAGGCTGGATGGGTCTGGGCTGAGTGCAAGGTGAGAGGCCCGTGGGCCCAGGGTGTCTGATTGGATTAGGTTCAGGTTGTAAGTGTGTTGGAGGGGGTCGCTGAGAGGTGAATGCTCTGGGGGCGATGTTGCGATGCCAGATAGGCAGGAGGGGTTAGGTGGTGGGTAATGAAGGTTGGAGAGTGTTTTAGAGCATTACATGTGCATATGAATATTGTATTGGAGGTACCATTTTGGAAATGTTTTTCTAGCATGGCCCGTAGGTCATTATATTTTATAATCTAAATTTCACAAAGGCTTCTTGGCTCCCGTGTAGCTTAAAATGTTTCCATTTGCTTAGTGCTGTTTACTGCTGTTCATTGTTGTCTGTGAAGCTACCAGCTGGCTTCAGGATCCTCAGGCCGTCTATTGAGTGGCTTCCTCAACTTAATGTAAAAAAAAAAAAAAAACAGATGATCACTTTAATAGAGTGTGGTAAAATGGATGTTGCATCTAGCTTCTTTTTATGCAGAGTAAGTTAAGAACAGTTTGATATATGGACAGATGAATGGCAGCAAAGAGGACACAGTTAGTTGCTTCTCATTAACAAAGAAAAGCTTCACCTTTGTGACGAAGTTTGCTGGGTTTTTAAATTGTAAATTAAATTTGTTTTATCTTAAAGCAGCAGACACACCACAAAGTGGCATTTGTTTGTCAAAATAGCAAAACAAATTATGCAAAGTACACAGGGCCAGAAGCTTGGTGACGTAGCGACTACTCCCAGGGCTGGCTGGTGAACTGCTGTAGCTGGCGAGCTAACCAGGCTAGTGCTAGCCAGTCACAATAGCTCCTCGTGCTTCTCTCCGTTTTCTCCCTGGTGTTCCTCTTAAGTAAGTTCACACAGTTCATTCAAAAGACTCATTTGTACCATCGCCTCCTGTCTCACGACTGTCTGCTAACCATCACTGTGTTGTGGAACAGTATTTTCTCAGACACAGGAAGTTGAATAAAAGTGAGTGGTGCATCAAAGAATCAGATCAGAATCAGAAATACTTTATTGATCCCTGGGGGGAAATTGTACAGTACCGTGCTCCCATTCAAGAGTAGAAAGCAGCATAATTTAGAGCTAAAAGTATGTACAAAATATAAAAATAAGAAATAGAAAATAAAAATATACACATTTACAGTATTGAAAAATAAAAGTAAAAAATATATACAATAACAATGTATATGTATATATATATATATATATATATATATATATATATATATATGTATGTATTGTACTGTTGTGTATCAGAATCAGAATCAGAACAGTAAGTAACATACATTACAAGGAATTTGCCATGGTCTGATGGTGCTACATTTTTTTAACATATAACATATAATCTGACAGACAACAAGCATGTAAAAATAAAAAAAGGTAAAATAATAAGATAAGATAAATAACAAACCCAAAATAAAATAAATAAAAAACCAGTAGGGGGTGCATGCGTTAATGCACGGGGGACAGGGTGGTGTACGTTAATATAACGTATAACTTGTGTTTGTCTGTGTGTGTGTGTGTCGGGTGGGGGGGGTCAGTGCAAGACTTTGGTCGTGTTCGTCAGGTTGACTGCAGAGGGGAAGAAACTGTTTTTGTGGCGGGAGGTTTTGGTCCTCATGGACCGCAGCCTCCTGCCAGAGAGGAGGGGTCAAATAGATAGTGTCCGGGGTGGGAGGGGTCGGCAGGTTGCAGCCAATCACCCTCTCTGCAGAGCGGATGATATGCTGCAGTCTGCTCCTGTCCTTGGTGGAGGCAGCAGCGTACCAGACAGTGATGGAGGAGGTGAGGATGGACTCTATGATGGCAGTGTAGAAGTGAACCAGCATTGTTTGTGGCAGGTTAAACTTCCTCAGCTGCCTCAGGAAGTATATCCTCTGTTCTTGATGAGGGAGCTGATGTTCAGCTCCCACCGGAGGTCCTGGCTGATGATGGAGCCCAGGAAATGGAGGGACTCCACAGTGTCCACTGGAGAGTCACACAGGGTGATGGGGGCGGGTGGGGCTGCACTCTTCCTAAAGTGTACAACCATCTCCACTGTCATTGAAGCGTTATGCTCCAGGTTGTTGCTGTTGCACCAGGTCACCAGATGGTCAATCTCCCACTTGTAGGCAGACTCATCCTCTCCAGAGATGAGTCCGATGAGGGTGGTGTCGTCCGCGAACTTCAGGAGCTTGACGGACTGGTGACTGGAGGTGCAGCTGTTGGTGTACAGGGAGAAGAGTAAAGGAGAAAGAACGCAGCCTTGAGGGGAGCCGGTGCTGATCGTCCGCGAGTCTGAGACGTGTTTCCCCAGCTTCACGTACTGCTTCCTGTCAGACAGGAAATCTGTGATCCACCTGCAGGTGGGGTCAGGCACGTTAAGCTGGGAGAGCTTGTCCTGAAGAAGAGCCAGGACCATCGTGTTGAACATAGAGCTGAAGTCCACAAAGAGGATCCTGGCGTAGGATCCCGTGGAGTCTACGTGCTGGAGGATGAAGTGTAGGGCCAAGTTGACGGCGTCATCTACAGACCTGTTGGCTCTGTAGGTGAACTGCAGGGGGTCCAGCAGAGGGTCAGTGATGGATTTGAGGTGGGACAAAACCAGGCGTTCAAATGATTTCATGACCACAGAGGTCAGGGCGACAGGTCTGTAGTCATTTAATGCTGTGGGCCCTGGTTTTTTGGGGACGGGGATGATGGTGGAGGCCTTGAAGCAGGCTGGCACGTGGCATGTCTCCAGTGAGGTGTTGAGGTGTAGTCCGCCACCCTCACAGCTAATAAGGTACAATAGCTTCCTCTACTTTGCCTCTCTGTCCCCTCAAAAGTCAGCACTGTCGAGACAGCTTGCTATTGGTCAACGGCACAAATTTCACCCGTCAAAGGTCACCAAAGTTGAACTCTAGGTAGAACATTCACTCCGTCAGGCTGAAATTAATGAGTAAAACTGATAGATAAAGTGACAGCAACTATAAGAAAGTACTATAGCTCTTATTAATATATACTATTAAAACATTTATTTTTATCTATTTATGTATTTTGCCCCCTTTTAATCATTATTAATATTAAATCATTATTATTTTTTTCTCTTCTTCCCTGAGTATTTGTTGTTGAGGGTGGGGGGTGTTTACAAATGTCAATGTATGTATGACAATGTTCTTTCAATGCCAAAAACCAATAAACATAATGTTAAAGAAAAAGAAAAAAGAACATTCACTTTGCATCCTCGTGCTTATCATCTGTTCGCAGTGATTCAACTGGAATTAATTGACTTTGTCGTAAAGATTTTACTGTTTACAGTACCTTAAGAGGTAAGAGAATTATCTCAGCCCATGAAGGAACACTTAATCCTTCAGTTTAGCATCACTGAGGCAGGGGAAGCAGTCTTCATTTTGTTACAGTAAAAGAGTCTTTAAAACCCAAGCCTGTGGCACATGCAAGTATCTATCAACAGTTAATGTAAAGTACACCCATTTTATAATGTAACCTTAAAGTCACATGCCATCACCACTATCAGTACAGAGGATGAAACATGAGCAAAACATAACCCATGGGGTTGATTGTGCATATGATGGTGCCTGTTTGCATGAACGAGTGGCTGCTTCAAAAAAATCTGTGAATTGAGTCAGTTGTCATGTTCACCAACTGTCAAAAACATTGACACAAAAGTTGTACTTTTACAACTGATGTAAGTGGTATAAGACTGGTCTCTAGCTGTGCATGCGGATGTGTTGAAGATGGATGTGTACAATATCATTATCATTATTATGTTTTTAGCTCTAAATGAGATTTAATTTTTCACTTCATATAGAATATGCTTAAATTAGAATTTCCAAAGCATTTATACCAAGTAGTGGGAAGTTGATGTTAACAGCTGATTCCACCAACATGGATTTCACAAATTATATAAAAACGAATCATTAATGAGACTTAATGTGTCAGTGTCTGCATTTCCATCTTTGATCTTTCCACATCTTTAATTTCGGAGTGTGCCGGTGTCTCTCAAACACTACTGCTTCAGCTCCCGCTTCTCTCTCACTGTATACCTTGTTTTTATTGGATTCACTTCTCTGACAACCTCCACCCCCCCACCTCTGTGTTTAGGAGTCATCCGAGAGTTGGCTCTGACCATCAAGGATAGAGACTGTGCCATGGTCAGAGGCCAGACAAACTGGAGAATATTAAGGAAGCAGAGATTTATAGGCCAAGTTGTAGTGATGAAGGCTTAATAGACTGCAGATGTAGTGGGGCCGGAGACAACTGCTACACACACACTCCTGAACTTTTGACTTGACACATGCAACAACCTAAAATAGAGGTGGATTGTTGAGGGTTAATGCCCTCCAATTCTGAGATTATCATGTTAAAGGCACAAAACTGTACTGTAACTGTCTGAATGACTGTCTACTTACTGCCAGTGATACAGCTGTAATGATAATGAATGGTAGCAGTCTGTGAGGTGTCGACAGACTCCCCCAAGTGTCCAGTATCAGCGTCCTGTATAATTGTATCAGCGTAAAAACAACAGAAAAAAAAAAAACATTCAAAAACTTAAAACTGCTCTGTCAGATCACACAGAACCAGATCTAAAAAGGACTTTGAGCACGTTAAAGAGAGGACAACAAGCTGCCAGAGTGTGGAGAGCTTCATTAATTCAGAGGAAAGAGCTGGGGGCTGCAATAGCAAACACACAGAGAGACAGCATTTGTCATAATTATCTTTCTTATTGTTTCATTTGGGCCGGCGTGTGGTAATTCATTTTGGCACCGCTGCTTCAAACTGGGAAATGTTTGAAGAATAACGGCCGGGCCACACATCCTACCTCTAACTGTGCGTGACGGCTACCTCGCTGAACTGCTGCAACACAGACAGCGTTGCTGCTGCCAGCCCTGTCTTTCTACATCGACTTTGCCTTTGTCTTTGATAATGGCCAACAATAATAGCATGTTTCATATAATTTCATTATAAATTAAATTTTTATTTAGTTTAGACAGAAAAGGATTAAGAAGCAAGCGCTCAATTGAAAGTGTTGAGTTAAAAAAAGAAACAACTTTACATTTTTTTTCATGCCTGGTGATCGCACCATGAACCCGTTCTAACCAACTTTTACCTCCCATGCAACAGCGCTAACCACTGCGCCACCATGCCGCCCAGGAGTCCTGGGAGAGGGATCCCTCCAGGGTTTTTGTGGGGGAGTTTTTCCTCATCTGAATGAGGGTCTAAGGACAGAGGGTGTAGTATGCTGTACAGAATGTGAAGCCCCCTGAGGCAAATTTGTGATTTGTGATATTGGGCTATATAAATATAACTGATTTGACTTGACATGACAAGATTAATAATATTACCATGTTTTCCTGCGACTTCAACTGATTTGGTCTTAAACAACCACCCTCTATGAGCTTTCTATCTCGTTCCCTCTCCGTCTCTCTCTTTGTTTTTCTATCCCTGTTTGTCTTTGCTTCTATCCCTTTTCATGGTCTTGCACTGACAACTGTAGCCTCTTTGTGTATGAGTGGGAGTAAAAGCAGCTATATTGAAAAGATCACATCTTTCAAATAGCTATTAAATGAATTCAGCTGACTCAGACAGATGGAGAGAGCTAGGAAAGAAAGAAATTATAAAAAGGGATGAAGGGAAATGGACAGAGAAAAAGAAGCATGAACCATAATGAAACCACAGTATTATCAATACAGTTTCAATAATCTGACAATGAGTTTTTTTGTTAAAAGGCATATCTATAACACAAAAAAGAGGGATGTTGGAAAATGTGTAGAAAGATAGATGAACCAGAAGGCAGCGAGGAATAACTGGGCAGTTTGTGATCACACTGTCTACCATTGGCTGTCTTGGCTTAGACATCGGGCAGGATCTCCAACCCAGTAGGGTTGGGAAAAGCCCCTCGGCCAACAAGTCACCGGGAAGCCATTGCTATCCGTTTCTCAATTAAAATGTGCTGAGGGGGAGCTGGGTTTGGCTCAGTCAGGGGGTCTGAATGCCTGAGCTCACATTCGTCTTCCAGTCGGCAGGGGGAGAGAAAGCATCAAGCTAAGAGGATTATCCCAAATCCTTGCTGATTTTTCTTTTTCTGCGGGTTAAAGAGGAGCCAAATCGGAGCCAAATGTCCCAGCCGGCCGCCAAATGAGCATTATGCAATCTTTCCCTGATTGTCTGGGGTTTTGGGTCTTTTTGTTTCCCTGAAAGGCTTCTTGTTCAGAGATGAAATCCAAATGATACAGGGGTCGCAATAATGCGCTTAAGATCACCTCAGCCATGCAGATGAGTGATTTCAATGAAAATCTTGAGTTTCGTCAAAGTCAAATCTCCATGACAGACGACAATTCATTCATTCTTCGCCCTGCACTCCACATCCACTGTGTAGCTGCCTCTGGTAAGGCAGCGGAGCAGGGGCTCTTTTCAGCAGCAATCCCCATCCACTTAGAAGTGAACAAGCTGTCCTCCTTCTTAACTTTGCCTCTTTCTCTCTCTTTCGTCCTCTTTGAAGCATTAAGGATGATGATAGGCTTTAACCTTGATGTCTTGATGACATTTTGGTTAAACTAGCAGTTAGCCTACAGTTTGGATGATTTTTACTGATCATCAAAAGCAATCTTAGTGCTGACCAGATGCTGTACTCAAGACATCCCAAACTCGCCGTGAACAAAAACCTATGTGATTACCAGTGGTTAACTAACAAGACATAACATATAAATGAGACAACTTCCGACGCTTTTGGGAAACATGGGGTGTTCTCCTCCTCTTCTGAGGAGGCCGCCTCATCCCCAAATCTCCCAGACCAGTGTCCCCACTGAACTCAGAGAAAAAATTGATCTCAATCCTCCCATCCAACTTGTCAAAGAAATTAAACTATGTGGGAGCTGCAAGGAATAAAAAGAAGGCTTAGATAACTGCAGAAAAGAAACAAAAAGTACATACTGATAGGACACGTAACTTACTAGACATTACCTGAACTGTACTAGTCTGAAATCAGGTCTGAGTCAGTCTGCTAGTTTTAAAATGTTGATTTTGTGTCTTAAAAACAAGTTCAGATGAGCTGAGATAATTTCCCCTGATCCTAATGCAAATAAATGTGTTTCCAAGTCAAATGTTTCTTCGAGTAGCTGTCTTGGTACTTTTCCTTTGAAACTGATTGGATTTTACTAGAAACAATTTTAAGAGAAAAAGATTTAAGTTTATCATCAGAAAAAAAGCAATTTACAAAGTTCTCCAAGCAGAATGAAATAAAAGTCAGTCAGACAAATGTTTGACCCTGGTGTGGCAGGTTCAGTGGATATAAATTCTCCCAATGGCTCTCAATCAGCACAAGTATCTCTGATGCGGAGCCTCTCTCATATCAATTTAGTCAGTCGACTTTAATGGTTTATTGAGGGAGGGAGGGTTTTTTTTACCCAGAGCTGCCGCTGGAGAAAAAGAATAGGCTGATGCAGCGGCCATATGGAGGTAAAGTATTTAGTTAGACGGAGAGGTTGAAAGTTGCCGTGGAACGTTAAAGTAAGAGAAATGATGATAATGTCCCTCATGCAATAATTACTCTTCGTATTGAATGTAATATTGAAGCTGGAAGACACTGTGTTACATATCACTCTTTTATTCCAGAAGAGATTCATGGAAAAGGAACAGAGATGAGACGAGGCGACAAATTAGTATCAGCCTGTATGGAAGGTTAGCAATATGGTCCAAGGTTGATGACATCATCAGCAGGCGGAAAGTGTTGTTTGCCATCACACCTACCCCACCCGATGTAGCAGATGTATTCCAGCATACTGATAATAGTGTGTGAAACCTAATACAGCTCAAATACAGGATACTCTCTCTCTGCTTCTCATTCTGTTTGCAGCTCTCTCACCCAATCCTGTGTCAGTGTGGGAGGTTTAACATTTTTAGAGCATTCACAGCTACCAGAGACACAAACATATATAATAATAACATCACACAACCTGCATATTAACACACATGCAAATATGTACCTACAGAAAAACTACACAATGCAGATATACACCCACATACATTACTTGCCTAAGCAAACACATGCAAAGACATTTATACAGACAGAGGCAACCTGCTTGTGCATTCTGTGCATACACAAACATACATAGGCACATACTGTACTGTATATTATGTGCATCTACACAATGTGGCATAAACACCCCCCCGCAATGTATCACTCCACACCCACACTATGGCACACATATCTTTCTGGGGTTCGTGTTCCAAAATATATATAATATAGACACATACAGCAACACGCAGCTATCAACAAGTACCGGGGAGGTTATTAGGTGTGATTTTCTTATTATGGGTCTCTTATGTGTAAGTTTTCAGAGGACCTGACAGAACTTGAGAAGAGCTTGAAAATGAGACAAGTGAGGAATGCAAAATATATATTTACCATTACAGTCTTGCCTTTATCGGCAATTCCTGTTAGTAGGATCAATTTATTGAGCGCTTTGGTCCTTTCATGGATTTGGACAAAAATAGAATATCATTGGATTTATCCTCATACGACAGGAAAGCTACTGTTCAAGTTTTACTGAGTTCAGCATCATGTATGGTTGTTATATGTCACCTTGTTCAACGGAAGGTAAAATCTAGATTAATTTGAGTTTTTAGGCAGTGTTAAATCGAAATGAGTCACAGTGAGTGATTGCTTAGCACTGACGCAAGAATCTACGTTACCCAGTGGCAAACCAACCTAGCTCTGTGACTGCAAGGGAACACACAGAGATCCAAATTGTTTTGCTTGGAATAATGTAACGTAAAAAAAAAAAGTTGGTTGTTGCAATGGAGAAAACAGGCTCCTGAACTTTTAATTATAACATCTACAGCTCAGCCTGGCCTTAAACACTTTCTCTCTCACACACACACACACACACACGACTGCCCTTGCAGTGTGTAACCAATGCAAACCTTAACCTTTCTGTAAGTGTGACCCACTGTATTGCTCACGTGTCTGTGCCGCTAAACTTTTCGTGTTCCGTCACATGCACATTTCATTAGTGATATATGACCACTAATGCACTCCCATCATTTAATCATACCAGTCCCTGTCCTCTGTTCAATATCCATCAATGTAATGAAGTCTGATCCCCCTCTAAAGCCCATCTCATCTGTCCTCTCCTCTCTCCTACAAACTCTTCATCATTGGCTCATGAATGCAGATTGAGCTTAAAAAGGTAATATTCAGTCACAGTTTGAGTCAGTCTTTCAGTGGAAAAAAGACTTCCGAGGTGAGGTAACATTTAATTCATTTATTAAATACTTGTGCCTTTTAACAGGATATTTCATATTGAACTCAATTATGAAATTAAACTCTTCAAACTAGTGGAACAGATGAGGTGTAGGTTCTTGAATACAGTCAAGACAGTTCTTCATACTTGAGAAGTGATCTGTCACATGAGTTATAAGCCTCATATCTGGGTCATTTTCCATTACCAGCTAGTTACTAGTACCACTCGTGTGGAATGGATTAAGTATAGGCAGTGGTTAAATTGGGCTGGGGCAGTCTGGGGCTCAGCCCAAGCACATGGACCAATGTATACATTTTTACAATTTTAATCTTAATAATAATTCTTAATAATTCAAACAGTAAAACAGCAGTAGGCTTTATTTTGTTCCCAGCCTTCATCCCCTCATGAAGAATGTCAGGTATTCTACTGTGAGGTGCCACTGGTGTGCAGATAGGGTTCTATGCACTTTTACCCATGGCGCAGTGGCTGGGAATGGAACCCTTATTGTTTCTGCTTATGCTTGTGTGTTTTTGGTACCGGACGGACCCAGTGAGGGTATATATAGACTATATCCTGCTTCACCTTCATCCCACCAGCGATAGCCTTAGAGGGCAAAGCCTATACGCCCCAAGCACGAATTACAGTAACAATTATTGCACACAACTAAAATAAAACATCTATCACAAAAAAATGTTTTATGAAGATGGATATTTTTTATAAGACATGAGGAAACAGTATAAAAACAGGGGGAAGTCACAGAGGGAGGATGAAGAGACCATCTAGCGCTGTAAGCCAAGCCAAATGCAGCTTTAATTAAAACACCATTAACCCCCCCCACCCCCACCCCTTTTGTGCCATTGAGAAAAGCTGCTAAGAAGCTCCAGCTAGATTAAGTAAGGCCAAAACTTCCTCCCTTCAGCCTAAAATCTTGTTAAGTCATCTTAGTCAATTCATATAAGGTACAGTCCCCCTTTTTTTCTCTCCCTGGTGGGCTTTCCACGCTCTGTGGTTGTGTGAGTCCGAGTCGTTTGGTTTAATTTGGCCGGGGAAACGACTGTTGAAGCGAGTGAACATAAGCAGCAATCATAAGTTGCTTAGACTGTCTGGGCGAAGACAAAAAAAACCCAAAAACGATGGCCCAGCAGTCAAATATAATTAAATCTCTTAAATCTTAAATTTAATTTTGATTTCCCACTCTGTATTTACACAGCTGACGGCATTTAAATGAATGTATTACACGCGGGGCATCTGGCCTGAGCGCTGCTGGTGTCGTTGTTGTTGCTTTTTGCAGTTTGGAGTCATGGTAACAGCGATGGCCAAGCACTTCCTCGACTACAGAGACAGGGAGGGTGTTTGGTGAAGGGGGTAGCGGTCTGGGGCAGCTGCAGAAGGTAGGCCTCCTGGGAGTCTGTGTCTAGTCAGAGTTTGGCTCATATCAGCCTCTGGCCCGGTCAGCCACCCTCTCCAGGCTTTCTGCCCAGACCTCACTACCAGTAGTATGTGTTTGTTTGAGGAGGGTGGGGGGATGCTGGCAAGTTGTAGGGTCCGAATCTTGAAAAGAGGCCATATATGTGTTTCATGTTTTATTGAGACAGCCACTGGTGACTGAACCTGGCCTAGTTCCTTTCACCCTCTTGCCTCGAGCAACAGTGAAATCCAACTATACGGCAGCACGTCTGTGTGTGTGAAGGAGAGTGACAAGTGCACCCTGAGGGACCGACAGGAGGAGGAGAGCATCTCTGGCCATGCTGCCCTGCTCTTGACGTTTTCAAAGCCCTCATACACCAGGCCAGTCTCTCCTCCACACTCGCACCTCTCTGAGCTTCTTTTTTTTCTCCCCACTTTCTCACTCAATAATTCTTTCTCCCTCTATGCCAAGGCCGTGGATTTTCAGCTTCTCACTCTATTATTCAATGTCCCATCCAGCCTTCTTCCTGCAGAAACCCAAGTTTCACAAGGTATGAAGGGTAAAACTCTGTCTCCGAGCTGCAGATACTCAAATACAGTATTCATTGCATGCTATAAAATCAGATAACATATTTTTTATCATGGATGTATGATAGTTTTGCCAGCCCACAAGACACATCAAGTTAACATAACCCTTATGCATCCCAAATGCAACACATACATATTGAAATATACTACAAAATAAAAAAAACACCAACCTGCATACTCACATTTCGGACCTTAATGAATCAAAGAAATCAAAGACAAATTAAATTGGCCTTATTTTCTATGGTCTTATTACAAAGCTAGCTAGCTTAAAGCAGAAAGAAGAAATTACAGTTTCCCTCTAACAAATGAAAAGTGAAATTCATAAGAAATACAATGCACTCTTACTCCACTCAATACACAGCTGCCACAGCCCTATTTGGTCTGGTATGACCAGTAGCTTATGGTGGTTAATGCAAGCTAATCTTAGCAAACTTCAGATAGATATTACTGTATGAGTCAGCAGCTTTGCTGTAGGCTACGCTGTAGCTGACATGCGCCTCCTCAAAACTGTAACTCGATGTTTGGGCTACGGCAGCTATAAAGATCTCACGCGGAGACTGTAAAAACTGCTATTGGTCAAGCTTGTGCTTTCTCCTACAAGTTTCTGATGATGGTGGAAAATCAACATTACTGAAGTTGAAGACCCAACACACCTGTGACAAAGTCCTCTCCACTGCATGTCTAAGTGTCCTTGAGCAAGACACTGAACCCTACAGCACCTTGCATGGCAGCTCGGTTGCCATCGGTGTGTAAGTGAACGGGTGAATGAGACTTTGGGAACCGTGAAGGTTGAAAAGTGAGACCATTTACTCACTTTAAGTATAATTTAAAACTAAACAGCCATTCCAATTTTTTGATTATCCCCACACCAGAATATCTCAGGGTTTTGTCAAGCAACTTCATGAAAAATTAACTTTAGTCATTGTAGTATGGATTCACTTTCCACTTCTCCCTGATGACAGTTCATACGCTATATTTTCCACTAGAATGTTTTTCAACTTGCAAACGTTAATAGTTAGTGGCAAAATACCAGATCTATACAATTTTCTGCAAACTTGGAAAAAAGTTAACCTTTAATGGTCTAATATGCAGCATAACAGACTTTACAACATTGATTTTAGTGTAGCATGATAGGATTTAACACACCACAAAGTATCCTACTGATCATTTCAGCACCCTAACAGCCCTCACAAAGCTCTACAACAATAGTAACACCCAACATTTGTTTCCATTGATTGCTCTCTCTTACACTCCCTCCTTGGCCAAATGTAAAATTGGCCTCATATCAGGTAATTCTGCAGCCAGCTGGGGAGCTTACTCTGAGAAGGGCCAGTAACTCCAAGTGATCATGGGTAAAGGATCCCAAGCCTCGTCTCTCTGTCCGCCACCCCTGCCCTTGACCCATCTTCCATCAGCTGCTGGCTCTTTTCCTGTATGGGGACATGACACTGTTCTCCCCTCGCCAAATTAGTTCATGGATCAGCTCTCTTTCCTTGGACACATTCCCCTCTCATCTCCCGAAGCTCTCTGGATCAGAACCATCAGCAGAGTGTGGGGGAGGTTTACTGCTGCCACTGTCTCACCAAATGCCACCTCTCTGGCACCGAGAAGTGTTGGCTGGAATTATGTAATGATGCTTTTCCCCCCTGAAACACTTTCATGGTGAGATGCCCAGCATGCTAACTGTCCGCTGGAACAGAGACAAGACTTGCTGCTCCAAGGACTTCGGATAAGGATATTGGGGCCTGATCTGGCTTCTACTAAAACAGTGAAATCTGTACACGTTTTTTTTAAAAAAACCTGCAGTACTAATTTGCTAATTTGCCTGGCAAAGATATCTACCACGGGATAGAACTTTTTTTTCCTGGAATGAACTGATATTGAATCATTTCCATTTTATTTACTTCAATTCAATTTTTTATTAAATTTCACTTGGGGGCAGCAGAAACAAGCTGTGAACACAACACTAACATACCAACTTTTAAGTTGATATGGCAAACTTGTTAGCAAACAGTTGCTTATTTAGACATCCAGCAGATACGGAGCAACATTATCATTATGCAAGTCCAATGTTCACTCTCTTTTAGAGAATTTTTGTGGTCTCTACCAACTCCAGAGGGAAATATGTCTTCTTATCTGCTTAATGTATATAGATAACACTGGGGAACAATTTGAAAAAAAAATTCTGTTGAGTTAGATTTTTATGCTGATTACAACTAAAATTGGCATGCTGATTCCAAAATTGCAGTCAGTTTTTTTCTAGCAAGTTTTTTCTCCACAGCTTACCCTCCAGATAAGCAAAATTCCACTGATTAGCTGTAGTAAGACTTGCCAGCTGATTACGATTGGACTCATCTACAGCTACGTGGCAACTTGTTTGTGCAGTCACAATTGAGACAGTGCGGTGAGGTGTGCAGCTCCCAATAGGTCAGTACTATCACACACATATCTGTTAAGTACAGTATTTTTCATATTTTTTAAGAAAACGGGGATCCTATAGTTCAAAAACTTGACGTGATAGAGAAAAACTGAGATCAATTTTGGATTCCGCACCCAAAAATTAGTTAAAAACAGCTGTCAGACCTAACTCAACAAAAATTGTGTTCCCCAGTGTAATCAATACAAACATGAATATGCTTACTTTAGCTGCTTTAAAGTCACTATCTGTGGAGTGCGGCCCTAGAAAACTGAGTCTTAAATGTTGAAAGCAGCACCTTATTTCGCCAGTATTGCTTAATTTTTCTACAAACTTATGGAATCAGAACAAATTTTAAAGCAATCATCACCACCTGGCTTCTAACTCAAAAGGCTGTTTTCAGAAACCTAGGGGTCATTTTTGATTTTGGACTTTGAGAAACAAGTCAGTTATTTTCAATTAAGAAAGATTGCCAAACTACGCTCCTTTCCAACAGCGCGGAGTAATTATCTCCTCATGTTTGGACTATTGTAACGGATGGTATTCTTGTTTAAGCCAAGAAGCGGTAGCATATCTACATGAGTTTGAAATTCTGCTGGAAATAGTGCTGGCTTCAGTACATTGGCTTCCTGTTAAATTCAGGATTTAGTTTAAAATGTAATTTCATTGTAATTATTTTTAAGACCTTACACAATTTGGCCCCACAATATATCAGTGAGTTCCTAATGGATCTGTACAGTCCCAGGTCAGTCTCCCTCTAGGGGGTCAGGTTAGGAACCTCTGTTGTGGGTTACAATCTAATCTCAAAAACTCTACTCAGTTCATTCTCTAAGATATGATAAAGCTTCCTGTAGCTGGGTGAGATCACAGTTGTATCACATCTAAATCTAAACATACTTTTTTGTTTAATTTCTCAACTCAGCAATCTTCTAGGCAGTTACAGCCTCCACTCACCTCATTTCACCCCATTAATGTAGCTTAAAAGTGATTACCCGTCCACCCTGCACGAACCACTAATAAAAAGTCATAAACCAAGCCAAACAGAAAACTCTTTGCCGACTCCATCAGACCCACAACTTCGTAAGCTTATCCCATGGTCCCAGCACGCATATCTTAACGACATCATTAAAGCGATAATAGCCATTGTTTTATGCTAATTATCTGTGCTGTGTTATTGAAAGGCTCATTGTTCTGATGATGGCAAGCTCATAAATAAAACAGCAATAAGACTTTATGAAGAGCTCTCTGTGACCACTAAAGTGTTACTGATGATGGAGCGATAGAGATTGCCAAGTCTATTCAGAAAACAGAGTTGGCACGCAGTGGTGTGACTGTGTGTGTGTGGCAAGCAAACGAGTGACACCCCCTGCTCCGTTCCAAACTCAAGTCTTGAGAACAGAGAATGCACGCAAAGTCCTTTACTGCTCTCTTTAGAAGCTCCTAATTCTGAGCTTAAACTTTATGGTGTTATGAAGTGGGAAGGGTTCCTGAAGGGTACTTCCTGACCATTTTGTGCATGGACAATATTAGGTGACTTACAGTTGGAGAAGTTCAGAGGCTTGGACTAATCATCAGAACAAAAGGTGGGCAACTGAGTTAGAAAATGTCAGGTTATTTAAACAGTCAAAGGAAAGATACAAGCCTGTATACATAAACACTTAATGGGGAACTACATCGATTTTACACAGCAAAGTCTGTTTGCAGATTTTTTATCAACTATCCATTGTGAGTCTAATAATAGTATAGGTGTGCAATTTTAAATCTGTGGAGCTCAGAAAGCAGTGAGACTGAACCAAAACAACGAAGAACCAAAACAAAGAGCTGAAAGACACTAAAATGCTCCGTAGAGCAGATACAGGTGATAATTCCCTGTGGGTTCATCACTAGGAGCAAACTCTTTCAGCTTATACATAGTCATTTTATCCATTGTCAAAATAGAATGTCAACCAGGACTCCCAAGAGCCTTACAGAAAGATTCCTGCTGTGTGCGCTAAAGCTAAAGGTTACATTTTCTTTTTTGGGTGAATTCAGCAAGTATTATGCTCAACTCTAATTCACACCACTGACTCTTATCAAAATGATGGCAAAACCATGAACATTTTGGTTTATTACAACTTAGATCTTACTTTTGTAGTTGTAGCCATGGTTCCTATTGGCACTAATAACATTACACTCTAACATTAAATTGCTGAGATCTGTGAACATCACTAAAAATAAGACACACAAGAAAAAAAACCCAAAGGTAAAGGTAAACAAAGTAAAGTTATTACCCAAACTGTCCTTTGTAAAAATCCATCATGGTTTACAGACCTACCGTAGGCTAATACTTGTAGTTCTGCACACAGTTGACCTGTATAATGAGGGATTGTCAGCCGGACACTGAATGTTGCTGGTGAGTGTGAGTGCTTTTATCACTCTACACGTTGTTAGCTTGATGTTATCTGTGTACCTGGCAGGGCGCTGTCATCCCAGCTTTTCTGCCAGAAAAAAACCCTATGTGGACAAAGGCCTTAAGACACAAATTCTAATAAACTGAAATGATCCTTTAATATGTCATAAATGTAGGTCAGGTCATGTTTTCATAAAATATGCTAAAGAAAATGCAAATTAAAGGTAGTAGTAGTGGGAAAATACAACACATCCCTTCCACACCCTGAAGAGTTTATTTTAGGTCACAGGTATTTGCTGTGGTGCCCTTTGACCCTAGCAAGGGACCATAGCCTTCTCAACGTGTTCTCAGTGGTGCATTTTCAGCTGTCTATAATTATCATTTATTGTGGCTTTGATCCTTACAAGGTGATGACTGTCAAAGAGAGTGACGTATGTTTTGCTAGTGTTCACATTCTTTGCTGTACATGCTGTATAAAAGCAGACCACTCTGAGATGCAGTACGGTCAGCCGGGCAGGAGCGAATGAGTCGCTGTTGGGGCCGTCCGTCTGCAGACGTGAATAAACCACAAGAACTGCTCCCTTGTTGCCAGTCTTCTGTTTTTCCTGAAATTCCCACGACAACCTACTATGCTCATTTTCAGCTTTATATTTTTATTCTGGGAGTAGGTTTGCATGATTCACAGCTCAAAAAAGGACTTACTAATCTTATACTGGCTCTTCAGTTCAACCTCAGTCTGAAACAAGCCATTTGAGGTCCTGTCTCTCTAAGGCCACCCTCCCTAATAGCCCCCTCCCCATCGAGCGGTGTGCTCAACAGCATATGACAGCCACAGTAACTGAATTTGATTAACTTACTGTTTATCAGACCACAAATGAAAAAAGAATTAAGTAGGAAAAACAGCACAATCAAAAAAATGTTTTTCAGGCCCTGGCTCTAAGAGTCAGATGGTTTGAGTCAGCTAGCTAAGAGCATAGATATAGATATATATAGATATATCTATGGCTAAGAGGACCGCTAGATGCACAGCTAACTAACTAATGGCTACAGTTAGCAGTAGTTTAGCGATTACTTTAGCAACAAGTAAAGCAATCTATCCATCAAGAAACTAACCAACTTTCCTTCACAACCGAAAAAGCGCTTTCTGCGAGACACGTGGAACAGCCTCCGAAAACGTGAAGACTAGTCCTGAGCAGAGCGGTCGAATAACTCAGACAGACTGAGCAGGTGGACAAGCGCGTCTCTCTAATTCGTGGGGATGCTTTTTTTCTTCTTCTTTGTGGGCGTGCTGTCACTGCTACAACAAAAACAGGCATTATGCACTTAATGTCACAAGTCCCAACCTTCCCCGTCTTCTTTACCTCTTAATTGAATTGTTCATGTGCTCTCAGGTTGTGATTAGGACACATGATGAGGATACTTAAGCAGTCAAAGCATCGGCTGCTTTTATTAGTAAACAGTCATTCACTGTCTCAGGTACATACACCGGTCATTTCATCACTGAAGCAGTTTGCTATTTTAGCAGGGGAAAATTAACAAACTGGTAATGACCCTGTATATGGTTGGGTTTCTGTGTGTGTTTTCTATCAGTTGAGAGTGTAAAGACGATTAGTCCCAGTTTCCTGTTGTTCCTCTCAGGGGACAGCTCGGCCTTGTTAGTGTGTGTGCGTGTTTAAACGTGTGTATACTTCCAACTAACTTCTCCCCACACGGCTGTTGATACAGCAAAACAGGCTTTTTCACTGACAAAGCCAGGAAAGTTTGGTTTCGCTCTCACACGCCAAGCTCGCATGTGCTTCTCTTTAACCACAATCCCCAGATTTCCTTGCTTGTATAATTTAAGTGGGCGGGATGAAACCGAGAGAACAGTCAGAGAGAGGACAAAAAGTAGAAAATTAAGCATTATGTCTCGCCTAATGACTACACATGCAGGTTGTCATTGCTATGTGGTGTTGACGGGGCAATTTTCCCCTCTCTTAAGCATAAGACATGTTCCATTAAAATGCAATTAATATTTCACATACAGCTCGTCCAAACCCCAATTTCCCCCTTTTACCTCTGTCTTGGCACAGAATATTGTTAAAAGGGCTGGTTATAGTATGCCAAGCTCACCAACCTCAGATTTATTTTGACGAGCTTTAAATTCCAATACCATAAGTTATAAGTTATACATTTATTCCTGCAGCACTATTGTTGTGCCTTGCTCTGCAGTGTGTGGTCCACAAGTCAGAGTGTCCTTTTGGAAAGTAGCTTCTAGCCATGAAATTGGGATAAAATTAAAAAGAAGAAGGAGAAGTGTGTGTGTGTGTGTGTGTGTGTGTGAGAAGGTAGATAGTGGGAGAGTCTCTCCACCTATGAACTCTCTGCCAACTAATGTTTCCTGTGGGTATACTTTCACAGTTTAGTCAAAAGCAAATCCTGAAGGAAGCCTGTCTCTGTTCCAGCTGTGTGCAGTTGTGGACTTGTGTTCCTCTTTGAAGGAAGAATGAGGAAATGGGAAACGTCTTCCAGATGCCCGGGCACATGGCCCCGTTCAGCCGTGGTGTGAAAACGATCTGACATACATATACACAGAAACATGCCAAAAACATGTGCTCAACAAATAGCACTTCTATACTGCAGTCCGTGCACACACACACACACACACACACACACACACACACACTGAATGACATTATGTTCTACATATGGCCACATGCTTGGTCAGTTGTCTCATTTTCCAGTTCATTTAGACTTAGACTTTATGTATCCCACAGCGGGGAAATTTACATGTCACAGCAGCAAAAGACAGAAAGGTGCAGAAACACACAGCAGACAAGCAGTGTCAATAAAAACCAGAAGTACTTTTAAAAAAAAAAAACAATATACATATAATAAATCTAAAACAGATCGAAAGTTACGGAGCTGCTGTAACAGGCTGCCACCAGCGCGGCGCCATTTGCAATACTTTCAGGTCCAATCAGATAGTAAGCTGAGTTTCCTGCACCTCTCCATCCTCCTCCATCTCCTAACAGATTCATATTGGCAGTCATTGTGTTATTGCAAAGTGCAAACCTCCCATATCCTGCTGTAAAATGATATTCTATAATCCTGTTTTATGGGCCATTTCAGTGGCTATACTGCATACCAACAGTGATGTGGCCAGTATGTCTGTATTTACAATTTAGCTGAGTATATTGTAAGTCCTGGTTGAATTCAGTTTAATTTAAAATCTATTTCTTACATGATAAAAAAATATATATCTATCTTGACGAGTCATTTAATGTTGTAATCTGTGTTATAACCCCAATGTCCACCAAACACAGCTGCATCCTGTTGCAACTGTTGGAGGCTGTCGCCTGCAGAGATGGAAAGAGTGCTAGAGTATTGTACTCAAGTGAAAGTACTGTTACTTTGAAGACATTTACTCAAGTAAAAGTACTAGTATAGATAAAAATAAAAAGTCAGTCAAAATGTACTTACATTAAAAAGGAAAATGAGGGGGTAAAGAATAAAATGTTATATGATGCTATATGATACTGAACACCTTTAGGATACAAAATACATTAAAAATCAACGTAACAACATCATA
The DNA here is from genome assembly GCF_043641665.1 of Enoplosus armatus. Taxonomy (NCBI): domain Eukaryota; kingdom Metazoa; phylum Chordata; class Actinopteri; order Centrarchiformes; family Enoplosidae; genus Enoplosus; species Enoplosus armatus. The sequence goes on from NC_092202.1 coordinate 16,418,174, forward strand.
CCACTGAGCCCAAATGTCAAAACCATCAATATATTTAATGTATTTATTTCTATAGAATGGCACTAGACTGTGTATACAACTGATTATCAATTATACGCCACCTCTTCTTTATAGTCTCTTGATTTAACAAGAACAGAGGACAAAACTCAGACAATTAGATTAATGACAGATGATAAATAAATAGTCAATTGGAACTGTGGCAGGTGCAACAGGCATTAATCAGAAGTCTTCAGAAATTAAATAGCCTGGCACTTCTTTAACAAAACAGAACATTAACAGAATGAAACAATATGAACTCCACAGTGGCTGCCGTCACGAACACACATATAGAAAAGGAGAGACGGCACAGTTTTTACACACCGCGTAGCGCACACACATACAATGCTATGTTGCTAGGTAACGGAGTGGTTGCTGACGCTCTCATCTGTACAGTGAGTTACAACAATAAGTGAGTTCGTTGTTCTGCTCACCTGTCTGAAGGTCATTTGGTGAGCCTCGTACACCTGAAGTCCACCACAATCTGCTGTCCCACTACAAGCAGCCTCCTCAGCTACTCTGTCCCACTATAACCAGCCCATTCTGTCCCACTACAACCAGTCCGCTCTGCCTCTCTGTCCTACTAAATAAATGTAATGAAGTGTAAAGTCAATAATCTTTTCAGACATGCCGTCCTGGTGGTGGCCTAGGGGTTAAGGTGCTGACCATGTTAAGCAACGTCAAGACGTCAAGAGTCTACAGCCATGCTAACGGCTCTGTGAGGCTGTGCTTGAGCTAAATGCTAACATCAGCATGCAAACATCCTCACCTTCACAATGCTAGCATTTTGATGTTTAGCAGGTATAATGTTTACTATGTTCCCCCATATTAGTTTAGCTTGTTAACATGCTAATTAACACTAAACATAACGTACAGCTGATGGGAATGCCATCAGTTTTGCAGGTATTTGGTCATAAACCAAAGTATTTGACACCTGATCATGATACTAAATGAAAGCTCAGAAAATCAAAGTGATTAGAATTCCTACTCTGGAGACCATGAATGTTTCACAGCAATCCATGCAATAGTCAGCAGGCATACTTTAGGGAAAATAGAATTTCAAGACTCAGGACAGGACTTAACCTAAAAGCTTAATGATGACAATATTGAAGTAGAGTGGGGATGATGTATGCTGCTATGTATGAGTTTCCCCAAGCATCAGTGAGGCAGCAATGAGAAATAAAAAATATTCAGTACAACAGTACAGTATTATTATTTCTTAATAATTATGGTAACCTTAATCAGCTTTACTTGGTGGATCCCCCTACTATATTCTCTCAATAAGTCAACTAGATTTTGGACTCTACTCTGCTTTGGACAGTACAAGTTAATTTATTTCAGTTCTAGTCAGACTTCATCGTTGGTGCCCAGAGGCCTGGGGTTTAAGTCGCTGACAATGAACAGCCACTATCTAAAATAGGCATAAACTGCCCCCCCCCCAATCAGACTTCATCATTCTTCTGCAAAGGCATATGAATTATTAATTATAGTGTCAGACCAGTCAATCATATTTAAAAGAGACTGACAACAACCACTAACTATATGTAATTATTTTGACCTGAGTTCACTTGTCTTGTGAGTTTGCAGTAACGCAAATATAGTCAGGATCAAATGTAACCCTTCGCCTGCTACGGTGACTGTGACCTTTTTAATAAAGTGAGCAAAGTGACAACAACCATAAATTCATCGAACTGACACATAGATAGTGGGTTGGCACTTCCCTTCTTCCTCTTGTTCAGGTTATTAGTGATTGCAAGAAACAGTGGGGAAAATAGAGATATGACCAGAATTCTACCCAAACACAATGAATTATCCATCACTGAAGCAGCTCATTGATTTCTTCATTCTACCTGTGCTTTTCATTCTTTCCTCCACAGATTTACCCAGAAGATTTCTTTAGCTATCTTCACTCAGGGTTGAGGTTTCAATTTCAATTCAATTCAGTTCAATAGGCTTTATTGGCATGACATTTGACATGTGTTGACGAAGCACAAATACAATTATACAAGATAATGTTAAGGAATGAAATTACCAAAAATAATGTGAATAACAATATTAGTCAATAGAATAAAATAGATAATGAAATAGACAAATGAAATAAAATAATGTGTCTGTGTTTGTCTGTGTCTGGTAAACATTATACAGTACTATAATATAATAATACAATAATATACATACCTATATTTAATTGTAATACCTCAAATAGTTCTATACAGATCGTTTCTGAAATGGGTGGTTCTACCCAGCACTATGGTATGACCCTGGAGAACCGTTTTCCGGTTTTATATCAAACCACTTCTGTTTTGAGAGTAGACTCACTGCCTGCCATCATAGGTAGCAAGAAGAGCTCTCTTGGGTGCTGTATCTCCCTCTCTCCAGGCTGTGAAATATGCATGGAGGAGGGAGGTGATGAGGAGGTGGAGGTGGGGGGCATAGGGATGAAGGGAAGACGATGCTCTAGCCTCGATTAAGTATTTACAGCACCCCAGACCATCTGGACCAAGGGAGAAACACTGAGAGAATGAAGAGAGAGAAAGAAGGAAAAGTGACAGAATCAACCCGAGAGGAAAACAAATGAGTGGAAGTGAGGAGAGGATGAGGTGAAGAGGAAAATGAGACATGCTGTCTTGATTAAACCCAAAAGCGTATGTTTCTACTTTGTGGCGCTCTCTCCTGGTTTAGTTTGGGGAAATGTGATCTGGACCCTAGGGAGGGCTAATCATCAGCACATTTGTAATGGTGGAATGGTGTGTGTGTGTGTGTGTACGCATACCCATGTCTGAAACAAACTGATTTAGGAGGCATCAAAGTGGAAAGTGAGCTGTAGATGGGGCTCTACCCTGCAGCCAAAAGCCTAAAAGCAACAGCTTCCAAACGTTGAAACAAATTGAAACAAAGACACATGATCGACTGTAGCATGAAGTTGCTATTACCGCTTTCACTCAATCTATCACTTTCTCTGTGCACTGCTTTCTCTCAGTATACTGCACTGCTGTTAAAAAGCATGTGCCATGTTGTCATTTATTGCAATTCATAAATTTCTACTAAAATAATACAACATTAGAAAGTACTTATTAATCTCATAATACGCCCCATGTTGCCTCATCCTCATTTAAAGCTAAAATTGTTACCTCATTCTCATTTAAAGCTAAAATCTAAAAAGACCTTCCTCATATTAACCTCAATTTTTGATACTATTTATGGCTGCCATTTTTTTCAGCTGTGGCCATTGAATGTATTTGCATTTTTTCGTTACCTCTCTACATAGCAGTTTACATTGTTACCTTTCCGCAGGATTCAAATTCCCTTTAAGTTGTGCACTGAATATGACATTTCATGTTCAGTATTACCGTGTAAGATGACATTGTTGACTGTCTTAAATAAAAAAATGTGACGCGATGAATCCTCTCAGTCTATAGTTTGCTTGGCTGTGCTATAAACCAATCCCCCAGTTACAACCCTGGGCTGTGAGCTGACGTTGGTGTAATGGGCACTGTTGCAGTGTTGCAGGACATATGACACAGTGTACCAAAGATACTTTTTCCCCAAACACACTGTGCCATTAGGTCCAATTTGAGTCTTAAAGAGTCAAGTATTTTATGCCATTCATGTGCCTAACCTAATTTCCCTTATATTTTGTGTTTGGAGTGAACCATTTAAATTTGGCTCTGTGGTTATGGTTCATAAGGCAATTCAGCATATATGCCGGACATATTGTCAACGGTTGTGTTTGTGGAAGCATGGTGTGGTTGATCTACCGTACGCAGAAGTGCTAGCCTGTCAGACGATCTCTTCATCCATAATGGAGCAGTGAAGCCCCCCAGTGTGGTGGCTACCAGCCCCCCTCGCCTCTTCAAAAGATGTGTGAAGACGGCATGAATTATAAATACCCTCAGACTCTCACACCAACAGCCTGTTTATGCGAGTGAGATTACTGTAGGAGTAAGTGGAACACACATGGGTACTTGGGGTTAAGCAACTTTTTAAAGGCAAAAATGAGGATTTCAATACCAATAAGGGTTTCTGAAGGTCTGAAGGTTTCTTTGGGGGATGAAGCTTCCAATATCCAATATACCTGGATTAGAGCCCAGATAATTGCAATTCCAATATGTATCTTATCTAACTACAACAAAGGGACACTCCAATATATGACTTATTTTGCATCTATGTATGTGTATGTATTTTCAGATTTTATAAGCCACTAAAACGGGATTTAGCCCTTTTGAAGACATTAAAACTCCACTAGAAATCAGGATATTATCTGGTAATCAGATGAAAATATTACATTACAATCAATTCCATCCATCAAATCACAAACAGACATTAATGGCTGCCTGCTATTTGCAGCTCTATGTATGGCCTAATGAGAAATATTTGCACCAAGGATTCAAAGCCAAAGAAAGTAAACCTATTTGATCCTCAAACTGAAAAGAGCAGATATGCACTTCACTGAATATTTGGTGGCTCGACTTGGAGCAACAGAATCTCTGGCCAGATGGCTGTGTGTTTGTGCATGGGGTGTTTGGATGGGTTAAATGCAGAAGATTGATTCCCATGGGGATTAATGAAATAGTATTCTATTCAATTTTATAATATTCTAAGACCATTTTGAAGGATGGAAATTGGGAGGTAGTGAAGCAGCATTTACACGTTTTCTGCTGCCCTATGATTTGAGTCAATGGAGGGCAGATTGATTTACCCTAAAATAAAATAAAAATCCTTTGTGCAGATTTTAACATAATAAACTCCGTAACATTTCTTTTCATTGGATGAGCTTAGTTCTAAAATAAAATTAAAACCTAATCAAGTGAGACTCACCATAGACAATATTTAAAAAAAAATAGAAGGTAGACTGAAAAGTGACAAAGAAAACAACCAAATCAACAAATAAAACCTTCAAGCCTATACTTAAACGTCAATGTAACTATATCAGTGGCAGCTGGTGAAAATTGGGGAGGACAGAAGGGAAACCAACCCTTATAGATTCATTATTGTATACAGTCGCATATTAGAATATACATTTTAACGTGCAAATTGTGAACTACTTTTAAACACATCACTAAAAAATTACATTTTGAAAACACTCAACTTAGGTGGTGTGTAGTTTTACCTAAATCTAGTAAAGTGATCCCAAAATCCTTAAATCACTAATTCAGACTCACACTGTCTGCTGTAGTGCCAGCAAGCACATGCATGATATGCTAGCAAAACAAGGTGGAATCTAGGAATGCACAACATTTGGGAACAAGACTGGACATGGCTATCATTAGGTCTACATTCTTCTTGGAAAATCTGTTTTCCATTTCTGAAATGATCCTGTCAAGGATGTTGAGCAGGGATATTTTCAGAGATTGGCAGTAGGTGATGGTGGGATCATCAGAATCTGTATGACCTACAGTTGAGAGCATTGAGGGTTTTACTCAATGTTCTCCTTCTATTTGGAGTATGTGAATCATCCCCAGAAGGTGCCTGAGAAACCTCTGTCAAGCAATCATCTTTACGAATGTCTTTAAAGAACTCCAGTGATACACAAACAACCTCACAAGCAGTGCACATATCAACTGACTGAGAGTGTAGCCTTTGTTAGTTTCAAGACACCAAGCACCCGCACTAGAAATTTGCAAATCTCAAAGAAATGATGCTTCTTAATTTGAATTAACCTGATGCCTCAGTGTACACATCATCATCCTCTGAGATGTCTAAAAAGAAGAAGGTGGTGAAGATGGTCTTCATTCTCACCAATGCACACATTATAATGGCTTCAATCCATCCATCCATTGACTATATCCACTTATCCTTAGAGGGTCGTGGGGGGCTGGGTCCCATCCCAGCTGACATAGTGGTTACGCAAGAGGTTATACAGGGAACTACAGAGGTTGAAAAACATTTTGGCACATAGCTCACCCAGCATGACATGCACAACCACTAACCACACTGTAACTGGTGCATACATATATGCAATATATCTAGCAAGCTTCTTTTGAAGCAATGCTTGCACACCACCTTGTACTTCACTCATCACCAATGCACCATCATAACACTGGCTAACCATGTTGTCAGCACTGTAGCCAGCATCAGAAAGATGTCTCAGTATTTCAGTGGACACGTACTCAGCAAGTGGATGCAAGTCAAGCAACCCAATCAGATGCTCTTCTGGCATGGAATTACATTCAAACCAAATTATTATGGACAAATTCTCAACATTACACCTGTCCCTAGCCCCATCACTTTTCATGCAAAACCCTCCAGAGTCAGCCTTTGCACACCTTTTCCTGAACTCTTCTAGAACCATGTTTGCCAGTGTTTCAATTATCGTGTTTTGAATATCCTTAGAGTTGTACTTTTACATTTTTTAGGTATACACTTAGAAATATCAGCAAGCTCGCCATCCTTCTCTAAGGAATATTCAAACAATAAAAAAAAAGAAATGTCATCAGTATCACTGTCCTGGTGGTCATGCTTTAAAGTTTCTGAAGTTTTATGAAGTTAATTATATCTTAAAAAGGGTTGTAGTGTGGTATCTGTTACGGAGGGGAACGACACTAAGCACCAATTGGTGGGGAATTATTCTCTGCTGCTGGGGGCGAGGCTTTGGGTAGGGGTCTGACAGACACAGATCAATCTCCTTAGTCCGCCCTTCTCCCTTCTCTGATATTGTTTTTGTACATGATCTCTGACAAAAATAAGTGTAATAAACTTAACTAAAGTTAAACTAACATTTAGAGCACTATTTTCCCATCCATACACGAGTTATAGCAGGTTATGCGATTTGTGTATGTGATTTTTTGCAAGCAGTGGGACCGTGTGTGCGCTTTTACTTGCCTTGCCCAGTGTGTGTGCAATCTGAGTCATCAGAGTTCACCGTTGTCATAGCAACACCCCTCCCCCTTGGCATACTCCGAGAGACGAACAGGTCTGCCTCAGAGCTCTGTGAGTTTGTGCCTGAACACGATGAAAAGAGGGGTGGACAGTGGGCGACTTGGGAGGTGGGCTATAGGCTACCCACCCAATCAAAAGTTAGAAACAGTACTGGTATTTTCTGTGCTATTTTTCCATTGGCTGAACAATAGGAAATGTTTTTCTTGACTTTTGATTGGTTGGGAAAGACGAACGTTTCGGTTGGCTGAGCCCACCCCTGCCCATAGCCACCGCTGGCATTGCTGGGGTCAGACAGAACTCTCCACAGCACACTGGGAAACATAGACATGGCACAAAGTGTGGTTATGGTTCTGATTAGAAGGTATGAGCTGCTAACTTTACACTTGATAGTGCATGGAGCAGTCCAGGGTTTTCTCTGAAATAAATGTTTTAACTTTGGACACACATGATATAGTTTGTACTGATTGACCCTCTGGACCGATTCAGGTTTTTCAACAAGCCTTTGTACCTACTCCACAAAATGGGTGATTTGTCAGTACCTTCCAATGACCTATATAGCTTTTCCAAAAACAACTCACAGGACTAGTATATTTTCTGCATCTATCAGTTGTATGTGTACAGGTTGCCATGTAACCTGGCATGAACAGCTAAAAAAGGCAAACGATTTGTACACCATCCACTCCGACCTCCTTATTCCCTTTTTGTGACGCTATGACAAGGGTGATCTTGATCTTTCGCTGGCTGTGTTGGACATACATAATGATGACTGATTGTTGGATAAATGATCACTGGATTACATTCTTTTTAGCAAGGAAAAATTTGTAAAACAGCATTTTAGGCCATTGTGAGACACTAAAACATAAAAAGTGATTCTTTAAGGTGGTTTAGCCTGGTGAAGTTTTACCAAACACAACTCAATCTGAATGATTTCTCTGGTCCTTTCTCAGGGCAGAAGCGAATGACACTAACTGGCTAATACCCAGTTGTTTGGGTTGAATCCAACTAGGCCACTAACAGTTATAGATTCTAAACTGTGAAGACACAGATTGTGTACTTTGCCTATTGACACAAGACAAGCCTCTATAGACCACCGCTGGTCTAAAAAGGCCTCAGTTCATTATCTCAGCTGCCCTGAAAAACTTTTCTCCTCTCTGTGCTGTTAACTTTTCCCCTGCGTGAAACCTGGCATCTTGATCTACGCCACCTGACAGGGCAAGACAGCAAACCCATTCATCTTCCCCCATCTTCCTTGTTTGATCCTACAGCCCTGGGACTTCAAAGCCTATACGCCAATGGATTGGGGCTGTCCACACACCACGGCAAGCTGACAGCTACAAGGAACTGAGGCACACCCCACACATAATACCTACCAAGACGTGGTTAGAGAGCCTTATGGGTCATCTTGGAAACATGCTAATTTCATGCTAATTTCTACTTTTTGGACAATGGTGCCAATAGGCAGCCAGCCAGCTTTCTCTGTCTGTGCCAATTTAGGTTCAATTCAGATTAAATTCAACCACTTGCTGTGGTTTTTCTTTCTCAAGTGGGCTCTCCAGTGGTGAATCTGCAGCATTATTCATACACTGCAACAATTAAAACATCAACAGGGCAAGGAGAAAAATATGTACATTATTCATATCTGTCCTCCAGGGAGACAGGCAGTCAGAGCTAATGAGAGGCTGAAGCTTTGAAGTCATGGAGCCCTCAGTGAGGTGAATGGCATGAATTAAGTACCACCATCAGACACGTTTTGCTTTGTGCAAATGCCTTCTAGACGGCTAATTTTAGCCAGTGTTATGAGCCCTGTCTTGTCTATTTTCTAAATTTTTATCAGGAGTTTCCTCCACACCCTTATCTACAAGAAGGTCATGCTCAGCTCCATAGCAGCACCCCAAGAGCTGGTAGGGAGTGGATGTAGAATAAAGAGGAAATTAATATTCCATGAGAATATCTGTACGAGCACAAGATACACTTGTTGTGAAGTGAAGCGGAATAGATGCAATGCTTTTTCCGCCGCTCAAAAGCGAGAGAAGTGTGAAGTGTTTTTGGCAAGAGGCAGCTTTGCTAAATAGAAGATGCACTGCCAGCCAGACTTGACCCCTTTGCCTGGCACTGCCTGTGCCCGCCGTCGTGCCCTGTGCCATGCTGATATACTATCTGCCCAAACAGATGCCCACTCTGGCCTCGCAGTGCCACTCTCCGGTCCCCCACTTTACTCGTCGCTGCCTGCTGGTGTTTTGTCCGCCCTAGCGCTCTGTATCAATCTTGTCTCCTTGAAGAAGCCCAGCGGAGAGATAACTGAGACCTGCACTGACCTAGCTGTTAAAGGGAAGCTGCTTGCTGAGGAAAGGTTTTGCATGAGTCTGAGGCCAGACATGACATAAAGTGTAAATGCTTGGCCTACCTCCACAGGGAGCTCTCCAGCACCTTGGTGGAGTCAGCGTGGTAGTACTTGGTCAGGATCAGGATGACCTGTGAGACAAGGTGGAAGAGAGAGATACATTTAGATGTAAGCTACTACTGAAGATAGAGCAAATGCAGGGCATAGATGAATATGATTTAAAATATATGAATATTGTAAACAAACAAGAGTGCTCTGATGCTAGCAAGGATATCTTGCTAACCTGATAATTTCAAATACATCCGCCTTGGTTCTTTTCACTAGTAGTTTCCCCAATGACTAATAAAAATGAAATCAGTTTACTCGAGGGGTTTGGCTTCTGAAGGGAAGGCATGTGAGAAAAAGTTTAAGAACTAATGGATTAGTGGACAGTGAATGAAATCAGGGCCATAGCCAGGATTTTCAAATTACTGAGTCCAAGCAGCAACTCCAAAAATAATTCTGATATTGAGACATTAAAAAGTCAAATTTCTCTGTTCACTTAGATAGTTCCATTTTTAACTCATACATATTTTTGTTGTAAATGTTTTATTCATTCCAAAAGTGTTTCCCTTCAATATTCTAATATATGATATTCTCCATATATGAACATTTGTGAAGTTTTTTAGCTTTTACTTTAACAATGGATCAGATAACTTTGTGTAATGTGAAAAATGCTGCTCACAGTGACAAAGCCACAGAGAATTATCACCGGACTTTCCAGTTCCACTCGGCTCTACAAAGCGCTTTAGCATCTTTTGGTTCATTATTTCACTGCTTCTTCACTCGCATCAACCTCATTTGAGAAGCAGTCTATAGTAACCATTGGGGCTGAATGTGCATTACGCCCCTGCCCTCATGCAGCTAGCGGTTCTTTGCTGACTCTACCCAGACTGGGAGCTCCCAGCGAACACGAACAGACAGGGTCCAAACACAGCCTCCTAGACCTATGGAGGACAATTTGACGCAAGGGAATACTGAGTACCGAGGTGGTTTGGCTCCTGTCACCCCAGAGCCGAGTAGGACTGGAAGTGCATGGCTAACGATAACCGAGCTAACTAACTATCTGTCCATCAGGAAACCTCACCTCTGTAACTTTACTGTATTCTATGTCATCAAACTGGCCACAGTCTGTCTCGGAGGCTGTTCACGGGGAGGCTGCTGAGCCAAGTTCCCTTGCCTGCTCGACACCAACATTCCCTGCTGGATCCTGCCCCAGGACTGGAAACTTCCGCCTCCCGGCGGTCCAAAGCCCCTGTGCCAGCAGTGTAAGTCACACCCTGTGCTCCAAGATCCCAGAGCAAGACCTATCATATAAAAACACTTAATTGATTTTGACTTCATGCGGACTTCCAGAGCAAGCTAGTTTTAAATGCCAGCCATTGTTAACTAATGCCTGATTGAGTATTGTGCAGCAGTAAATTTAACATAGCAATGTGTTTACATCTTGCTCCATCTCTGACAAGTTGCCAAAAATGTATAAATGAATGCAAACATAAACATTGATTACATTTCAATTTTAGTCCACTATTCCGTTAAACTAGCGAGGCCAATCTATTTTGCAAGATAACTGAGTAAGCTGAAATAGTTTTTTACACATTCAAATTGAGCAAATCACAGTTGCCATGCTAGCTAGTATTAATAGCTTTTATTTGTGGTAATGACTGATTAAGTATTGTGCAGCAGTAAATTTAACATAGCAATTTCACCAGAAATGATTCCTGATGTTGGGCTACAGTGGTAGCACAAATGTTGTCTCCTGTCTCACAATTGGTCTAATTTTTGACAGTACCAACTGTAATTTGTAAATTACACCATTTCTGAATTTGTTCAATCTGAACGTCAGCAACAGCCTGGTCTTGTGGATCAAGGAATTCCTGAGAGAGAGGCCCCAACAAGTCTGTAGTATTAGCACCTTCTCTGACTGCCTTTTCCTGAACACTGGCTTTCCACAGGGGTGTGTGTTTTATCTCCCCTCCTGTAGGCCATATATACAAATGAGGTAAAATACAACAGCAAAGACCTCTAACTCATTAAGTATGCTGATGACATGGCCCTGGCACATCGGCCACCTTGCCACCTGGTTCTTGCTAAGCTTCCTTGACCTTAATGTCAGTAAGACCAAGGAACTGTGAGGTAGGATGGGAGAAGGCAGCATAGAGTCTGTCTTCAAGCCTGCTATCATGAAGGTGCAGGAAGTGGAGCAGGTCACTCATTTTAAATATCTTGGAGCAATCATTGACAATAAACTCGCCTTTTCAGACCAATGCAGTATATTTACAAAAAGGCAAGGCAGTGGCTCTCTCTCCTCAGGAAATTGAGGAGCCTCAATGCCAGAAAACAAACACTGACCATGGTCTACAGGTCACTCACTGAGAGTATTCTCACCTATAACATCGTCTCCTGGTATGGGAGCCTCTCAGACACAGGAATAAGCTGACCCAGGTGGTGAACCAGGCCAGCAAGATCATCGGACCTATACAAGCAGTCCATGTCCAAAAAGACAGCCGAGGTCTATAATGACCCCACCCACCTCCACCACTCATCATTCCAGCTGTTGCCATCTGGCAGGAGACTCAAGATCCCACTAGCCAGGAAAAATGGGTACAAGAAGTAATTTGTGCCCTCTGCTGTGGCCATTCTAAATAGAGACATAATGATGCCCTCCACAGCCCATGAGCACTGCTGCTGCTGAAAATGTATTTATGTATCTTAGCTGCTCTTTACTCTTTGTGTTTCCAGAAGGCTGAAGGCAAATTTCTATTTCATGTAATGTAATGGACAAAAATGTTTTCTTGTCTTATCTTATCCTGTTTTACTATTTTTCTATATATTTTTTATTTTTCTCTTCAACAACAAATACGGGCAGAGTGAGCCATCAGTGTCAGTCAAATTTCATTGGACCCTTAAGGTCAAATAAAAGAAAAAAATCATATTTCAAACAATTTATTTCCAACAAACAATTGGAGTTTTAGGCCACACAATCGGTGGAAGGTTTTTAATCAGTACTTACATTTTAAAGCACCATTGGTCAGTCATCAGACCTGTATCTCTCTGCCTGTCTGTCTGCCCCCCCCCCCCTCTCTCTCTCTCTCTCTCTCTCTCTCTCTCTCTCAAACCCAACCGGTCAAAGCAGATGACCGCCCACCTAGAGTCTGGTTCTGCTCGAGGTTTCTGCCTCTTAAAAGGAAGTTTTTCCTTGCCACTGTCGCCAAGTGCTTGCTCATGGTGGGAACTGTTGGGTCTCTGTAATAACATTATAAAGAGTCGGTCTAGATCTGCTCTATTTTGTAAAGTGTCATGAGATGACTTTGTTGTGATTTGGCGCTATATAAATAAAATTGAATTGAATTGAATTGAATTATACAGTGCATCCGGAAAGTATTCACAGCGCTTCACTTTTTCCACATTTTGTTATGTTGCAGCCTTATACCAAAATGGATTAAATTCATTTTTTTCCTCAAAATTCTACACACAACACCCCATAATGACAACGTGAAAAAAGTTTTTTTGAGATTTTTGCAAATTTATTAAAAATAAAAAACCTGAGAAATCACATGTACATAAGTATTCACAGCCTTTGCTCAATACTTTGTTGATGCACCTTTGGCAGCAATTACAGCCTCAAGTCTTTTTGAATATGATGCCACAAGCTTGGCACACCTATCTTTGGGCAGTTTCACCAATTCCTCTTTGCAGCACCTCTCAAGCTCCATCAGGTTGGATGGGAAGCGTCGGTGCACAGCCATTTTCAGATCTCTCCAGAGATGTTCAATCGGATTCAAGTCTGGGCTCTGGCTGGGCCACTCAAGGACATTCACAGAGTTGTCCTGAAGCCACTCCTTTGATATCTTGGCTGTGTGCTTAGGGTCGTTGTCCTGCTGAAAGATAAACCGTCGCCCCAGTCTGAGGTCAAGAGCGCTCTGGAGCAGGTTTTCATCCAGGATGTCTCTGTACTTTGCTGCATTCATCTTTCCCTCTATCCTGACTAGTCTCCCAGTTCCTGCCGCTGAAAAACATCCCCACAGCATGATGCTGCCACCACCATGCTTCACTGTAGGGATGGTATTGGCCTGGTGATGAGCGGTGCCTGGTTTCCTCCAAACGTGACACCTGGCATTCACACCAAAGAGTTCAATCTTTGTCTCATCAGACCAGAGAATTTTGTTTCTCATGGTCTGAGAGTCCTTCAGGTGCCTTTTGGCAAACTCCAGGCGGGCTGCTATGTGCCTTTTACTAAGGAGTGGCTTCCGTCTGGCCACTCTACCATACAGGCCTGATTGGTGGATTGCTGCAGAGATGGTTGTCCTTCTGGAAGGTTCTCCTCTCTCCACAGAGGAACTCTGGAGCTCTGACAGAGTGACCATCGGGTTCTTGGTCACCTCCCTGACTAAGGCCCTTCTCCCCCGATTACTCAGTTTAGATGGCCGGCCAGCTCTAGGAAGAGTCCTGGTGGTTCCGAACTTCTTCCACTTACGGATGATGGAGGCCACTGTGCTCATTGGGACCTTCAAAGCAGCAGAAATTTTTCTGTAACCTTCCCCAGATTTGTGCCTCGAGACAATCCTGTCTCGGAGGTCTACAGACAATTCCTTTGACTTCATGCTTGGTTTGTGCTCTGACATGCACTGTCAACTGTGGGACCTTATATAGACAGGTGTGTGCCTTTCCAAATCATGTCCAATCAACTGAATTTACCACAGGTGGACTCCAATTAAGCTGCAGAAACATCTCAAGGATGATCAGTGGAAACAGGATGCACCTGAGCTCAATTTTGAGCTTCATGGCAAAGGCTGTGAATACTTATGTACATGTGATTTCTTAGTTTTTTATTTTTAATAAATTTGCAAAAATTTCAAAAAAACTTTTTTCACATTGTCATTATGGGGTGTTGTGTGTAGAATTTTGAGGAAAAAAATTAATTTAATCCATTTTGGAATAAGGGTGTAACATAACAAAATGTGGAAAAAGTGAAGCGCCGTGAATACTTTCCGGATGCACTGTAAATGGGGCCAATGTTTGGCCAAGATTTGAACTAATATCCCCTCTGCATTTATATTTCAGGCAAAGTGGGGGAACGCCATCTGCACTGCTGATTTTTGTGCTGAGTATTTTTTTAGGGTGCTTGGAGAAAGTTCTTGTTTGCCACTTTGAGGAAATCACTGTTTGAGCTCTCTTTAGAATCAGTGTTCCTTCTAACCTCGTTTGTGCAAGCAAGAATTCATCTTAGACACATTTTTCTGGGAGTGATTTGGTTATGAAATTTTTATTTTATAGTTTATTTTGGGGTTAGGGGTGAGATACAACATTATTACAATATTTCACAAAAAATAAAATAAGTTAAATTTAGGGATGCATAATTCATATGACCAAGACATCTTGGTGCGGGGCACAATCCCCATGCGTGAAAACTGGATCAGAGACTCTTGTCTTTCATATTTCTGAGAACTGCTGTTCTTGACAGCTAGGTCTGCTGGGATTTGCGTTGCCATGGCAAGAGTGCCAGTGGGTCAGGCAGCACAGTGGGGCCTAGTGGTGTGATTGACAGGCTGGCTTGCAGTTCTGTAGTGGAGCGAGAGAAAAACCCAGGCCTGCCTTCAGGCAGAGGGGAGTTGATTGGCCGTGGGGTCCAGCCCATAGGCAGTTGCCAACAGCAGGCTGTGTTGAAGGTGGCTGCTCCTAAGGAGTCAACCTGCAAACTCTGTGCAATACAGACACTCCTGATACATCTTAATGTAGAAAGCAAGACAGGCTATATCACCATATATGTGATAGTACACAATCATGGCTCTTATTTTTTATTTTTAGGCTGCATGTTTCCTTGAATTTTTGGTGTATGAGGATTTTACAGTCTGGGTGGCCTCTGAGAAAATGAAAGATGGCTAACAAGTTCAGGAGGTAAATATCTGGTTGATTTATTTGTCTGACAAGTATCTGCCTAAGATACCTGCTTGCATGCCCAAATATTTTCTCAAATATGTTTTCATCCTCTCAGAACCTTTAGCCACATAAAACGTATCCTCTTGCATAAACTAGAGCCTTCATATTGCCCTCTTGTGTCAGGACGAGGCTGCACAGCCTGTAGCATCCAGTTGCAGTTAGTATTCAAAAAGAAAATCTATGCAAGTTTTATAGGACATTCCACTGAGGCGGGGCTGGTCTTTAACTGTCTCAAAAGAGTTTTTTCTGGACAAAACTAAGAGTTGGTCAAAGCGGAGCACCACAGCTGACGCGGACATACAGAATGAGCGTTGAGAGCTCTAGACCAATTTCCACAACACAGTCTGCCATGAAAGCCACTCAGTAGAGTCTCTAGGCGCGGGGCTCAAAGCATCCCAAACTAAGGAGTTCCTACCCTGGTGGATTTATGGAGTCCAGAAAACTGGAACAGAGGACATTTCCCCATACAGCAGCCCACTTGCCAGGCCTGATAATAACTTTGGTAACAGCTTTAACAGATGAAGTGACAGCGTACAACCTGCTTTTTCTCTTCCTCTAACTGTCAGAAAAACTTCTTTGCTGATGAGGAATTAGACGGCATCCATAACTGAATTTGCGAACGAGCTGCCGTATGAGTCATGCAGCATGTAGCAAGCATTTCCTGATTGGTCGTTGGTGTACTGTGATTCAACCGGTGTCTCTGGAAACAGGCTGTCCGCCTCTGCACAGCTGTCCTTCTCCTAATGAGATACTGGTGCAAAGCTTGACACACAGGCAACGTAACAACACTGGTCCCTTGACATAAGGCAATGTGTTCTAACTCCCAACTCGTCAAATACAGCAGCTTGGTCAGTGGCCTTACTCTTCAAACTATGACCCTGTAGGTATCCCTCTAGTGTAAATGTACTTAATTTAACCCAAACCATGATCTTTTCCTAAACCTAACCAAGTAGTTTTGGTACTTAAACCTAACCAAACTGTGACCGTTTCACAATGTTAACCACGTGTTTATTATTGTTACCATGACAACGAAGGTCACCTGACTTCGTCCTTTGGTACACATCTAAAAACAATAAATTTTTCTCAGCAAGCTTTATTTTGAAAGTCTAACCGGATGTTGCATACTTGTTATTACTAAGTTGACCGTGGAGGCCCGTACGTGCAAAACTGATGCTAGAGGGGAGTGAGAACATGCTGCACACTTGGTACTTGTGACTTCCCAAACCAATCTTGGTTTTCTTTTTTTCCGTCTGACACTATAAAGTCATGAAGTTGTTTTGACTGGGAAAAATATGCCCGTCAAACAGGTACGGAGCAACATTAGCATTCATTTGAAGTTGTGTTTCTGGCCGCCTGATAAATAGAAGTCCAACTATCTAGATTTTTGATTATGTTCACCAGCAGCTTGTCAGCTGTTTGGTGCTAGTCAAGTACAGGTACAGTCGGCTTATCAAAGCTTTCTTGTTGAAAACAGCTACTAGCTACAGCTGTAAATAAGGTCAATAGGTACAGAGTTTCAGGCCAAAATATCGAAACCAGAACCCAGTCAATATACTATAATATAAAACAGAGTAAAGCAGCACATCCCCACATTGGAGAAGTTGGAATCAGGTTTTTTGTTTAAGAAAGTGACTCAAACAGATTATCCCAAACAGTTGCAGATGAACTTTCTTTATATTTAATAAATATTACATTTCGAGGGCACGGAGGGAAAGACACTACCTGACTGTGGTAGCTTCGGCTATCTTCTATGCTGTGGTCTGCTGGGGGGGTCAGCACGGACAGGGACAGGAGGAGGCTCAATAGACTGATTCATTCATTCCGACTGCTATAAGACTGTTTAACTGCACATAAATCTGCACAATTTGTACATACTTTATATTTTCCGTGTATATATTTATTTTTGTCCCCCATATTTTTTATATCTGTATTTATTATTTGTAAATTGTTTTTCTTTTTTAAAAAAAAATACTTCTAATTCTTATTGACACAGTGCTTGTCTGCTGTGTGTTTCTGCACCCTCTGTCTTTGCTGCTGTGACTTGTAAATTTCCCCGCTGTGGGATTAATAAAGTCTAAGTCTAAGTCTAAGTCTCAACAAACTGTATATAAAGCACATTACTTGGTTGTCTGGGTCAGCCAGTCCTTGCATTATATTGCATCAATACATGAAGAGCATGTACCATGTCAAAGTGCTGGATTAGAAAAGCAGCTTGGCATAAAAATCTAACAATAAATGTAGTAATACTCTACAGCCTCTAACAGCTTGCATCCTTCATCTTACATTTGGCCTGCTGGTTACAAGTAAGCCCTGTCTACAATATAAATCTATAATTATAGCTTTCTTGCTGTGTTACACATCACATTGCATACTCTGCCTTGTACATGAGAAGGAGAAAGGAAAAGAAATTGTGCCTCTGAAGTATATCAGTCCATCAGCCCCATGAGAGTGAGGTATACATCATTCATCCAAATGCCAATGCCAATAAAATAGTCTGCCTCTCCATCCCCATGTTGAGTCCATCTTAAAGGCCTAAGATCTGCTCAATTGCAAAATTATTTTCTTTGGGGAAGAAGTGGGCAGGGCAAGGATGTATTCTGCTATAAATCACTACTGGCAGGAGGCAGAGAGAGCGTATATTTGGCAGCAGCATACCAAGCCACATTGACAAAACTGCTGAACAGCACAGAAGCCAGATTCCTCTATTCCTTCTAGCGTACAGAACAGTTCGTTAAGACTACAACTTGGCAGCCTCTACCTACAGCTCATTGGACTAAAGGCCAAAATTGGCACTGGCTGAGAATCTAACCATAGTGGTGAGAAAAAAATCCCCTCTTTTTATGGAAATGCAATGCCACACCAGTCAGTTGTAATTCAATACAAATAAATCACAGAACCATACTTAGATTCAACAAGTACTGGAAAACATGTCAAGCTGAAGCGAACAATGTCTGGCACCTTAATTCTTTCAAGAGCAATGACAGAAAAAAGATTTAGATAACAAATTGCAAGGAATTTGTGATGAACTTGGTGACCTAATCAAACAGTTGTAGAGGAAGTAATGCTCTATTCTAGCCACCGTGTAATACCACAACCACATAATTAGCCACTGGGGGTTCCTTGTTTGTAAGCTAACGGACCATGAGCCTAATGGCTTTATTGGGGAAAAGTTAACAGGATGGTCAGGACCCCTGGATGACTTCATACAAGAGCTACAAGAGACCCCATTGAGAGGCATGCTCGTCGCCGAGTTGACCATGAACTCCAGCTTGACAACCACCGTTTGTCCCCGAGACATTCCCATCAACTGTGTGTCAATGGAGCGCTATCAATCAGCTATTGAGGAGAAAACATTAAAGAAAGAAAGGGACCGGGGGGAAATAAAGACAGACAGACTCCGAGGCTCTGGAAAAAGAATGCACTCATTCATTTTTAAAGCAAAAACAGTGAAATACAAGTACTCAATCCAAGTGTGTGACACCCCCTCCTCTTCCTTTTGGGGCGCTTCGCATACTCCAGAGACAGACCACACGCATGAACAATTCATCACAGTCTGTAATAAAAGGGAGGAACTCATTTTTGTCTATTTTCCAAAAAAAAGAAGCCCAATTTATATTCTTGGGGCACAAAAGTAAATTCCATGCCGATTGAATTTGGGGAATGACTTTCCACTGCATGAAGCCTTTCAATTTGTTGCATAATCTGTAACCTTGACTTAAATGTTTGCCTTTATTTGATACAGCAGAGTACAGTATGGAGTCAGACAGGAAATCTGACATCAGAGAGATGAAAGTCTAGGCCTAGATTCATACCAGGGATGTTGCAGTTACATGGCATGCGTCTTACTATCCCCTGGATGCAGCTGCGTCACGCTCCAGCTCAGGCGACAATTCACTGCTATAATAACTGTGGTCATCCCACGACTTTTAATCTAGCTCCATCAACAGGTAAACATTTCCATTAGTAATTTATGACTACATACCCTGCTAGGCAAATTACATTCCCATCAGCCTTGGCTCTGTTGTACAGTATGTGTGGTTCACCTTCTTTGTATGCAAGCAGGGGAGAAATTTGAGACTGATATCTCAAAACCTGGACAAATGAAAACAAAACTATTTGCATGGCTAGATAACACTATGGGTAAGTGAGAAATGTTTTTTTGTAGTTTGGGTGAACCAACCCTTCAAAGAAGTAACAATTAGCCAATATGTCCTTATTCCAAAGTCTAAATCCCCAACTGGTTATCCAAAGGACATTTCAGTGCCTCTACATCTTTGTCTTTGCTTACTCAATACAGTGCTTCATTCATCCAAATAATACCCCTATACCCTATCCTTCCCATGGCCATTAATGGCTCAGGACACCAGCCGCCACTAAGTAGTCACATCTGGTTGAAGTCGTTTTTGCATTGGACCTTGGCCACTCTTTATCTGAGGCCAGCCAGTGACCCACAAACTTGTTTCCATGAGATTGCCACTCACTTCCATTCACTACTCAGACAGAGAAGAGGGCAGGGCAATTACATGGATCTTTGCTTCTGCTTGCCTTTTACTCTGTCCACACAAAAAGCTTGTGCTGACCTCACACACAAGTCCATCCACTCAGGTGAACTAGGAGCACATCTGGATACCACACAAACTGCGGTAGGTAGTAGACACATCATTTCAGTCTCGTTATTCTTTTCTACCCTTAACAGACATATCTGAAGAGCTTGTTTAAATACAGCAACAAAAAAAGCCACGTCTTTCAGTCCGAATAAAAGTAATCATTGAAAGTAGTTCCCTGGAAATCTCTGTAGCTGTATTAGCAAACTGTTCTCCCTTTTAATAGTTGAGTTGATGAAAATGGCATGATATGTACTTTGTCATTTGATTTTAGACATTTGGAAACATGCAGACAAAAGCCATCCTTGTTTTTGCTACAATGTCTATATATTCTATATGCACATATGCTAAATCTGAAGCAAGACACAGCTTCTTACTAAAGCCCTGGTTACATCAGAAAGTGGCACAGTGTAGTTCATCCATGCGTCCTGATGAAATTGTGCTAGAAGCTTGGTGACATAGTGACTTCTTGAGCTACTGAGCTACTTACATGCTAGCCACCTGGGAAAATGCTACAACTAGTTACAACAGCTCGTTGAGCTAGCCAGCTCAGTTGCTAACTGGATGATAAGTTCCCACTTTTTATTCAAGACATATGTTTGTACCATCAACTCTTGTCTCATGATATTCTGTGTATACTCTTTGTCAAAGATGCAAATGTGCATGTCAAATTGAACATAACACGAAAGAATCACAAGGATTTACTTCACCCCTACGAGGTGAGTAAAATGTTATCATATCAAACTATCATAATGTGAGAGTACTAAGTACCAAGTTGATATCAGTCCAAACTGTTAAAAAAGATGTTTCTATATGAGTTTTGACCCTGGCACAATGGCAAATTATGGAACATTTGTGTTTATTTGAGACACGTTTGATCTACAAAGTGTGTTACCTTCCCACTTTTACCCATTCAACCATATTTTGTCATGTTCTCTGTCTCCCCCCTCTGTCATGTCTAACAGGTCTTTGTTGTTTCCATCTTCTCTTTTAGCCTTCCACGCTTCTTTAAGTCCCTGCGGTTTTAGTCATCTTTTCAAGCTTCCTCTGTTCTCCAATTAATATCTGAGCGGCCTGTTTTATGAAGGGACTGGAACAGATAGGGCTGGCAATGTTCACACTAATCCATGTGCATTCTCCCCAGATTCTCTTAAATTATGGGCTGCATCTATAACAAGAGGCTATATTTGGTAACACACATTACTGTAATTGCAAACAGGTATCATCAACACACATTTATTTATCCAAACAAATACATATTCCTGCTCATGGAATTGTGAGGATGATTTTGGCCATGGAGACTCTGACAACTAATTGGACCAACAGGACTGAGGGAGCAGAGTTCCTTAGATGTGTGATAATCCACTGGTGGGAGCCCTAGGCCTTTGGGAAAAGGAAAGTGTGTAGGGGAAGGGAGAAGAAGCGATAAAGACAGATATGGGATACAGTGGGAGAGGGGGAGATAAAAGGAAGCTAGCGAGAGACTGAGAGACAAAGAAAAAAGCTAAAAGGAGAAAAGAGTTGAGAATGGATAAAGTGAGAAGAAGACGCTGCATGAAACAAAGAAAGAGAAAGAAGAATTATAGTTAGAGAACGACTGAGAAAAAGGAAGAAAAAAGGGAGTGACTGGAGATGATACAGGAGGGAAACAAGCGAGTTAGGCATCTATAGAAATAAAATAGGACAGGGAGATTGGGAGTGTGAGGGCTGTAATGACGACAGTAATCAATGAAGCCGAGGGATTGAGGTGAGCCCTCTGGCCCTAAAATCTGTCCATCGATTTAAGCAGTTTACTGGGGACGAGGCGATGGGGTTCGACAGGGCCGCTGGGACCATGACCCTGGCTAAATAATCAGTGCTGGTCTTCAATGGGAAATCTGATTTCATGACCCTACCTAAACGTGTACTATAATTCTCCAACGCAAGCAGTGAAACTGGAGGCTAGATGCATTTGTCAGGCTTTTACTAAGGTAAGACCCAATGGAATATAAGCATCCAGTCAGGTCTACTACTATTTTCCCTAGCCTGAGCGATGGTGGAAAAGTTTCCTTGCTCAAGTTTGTATTTGGATTCACTGTGTTTTTCAAAGCGCTGAATGAAATGAAAAAAAGTTCTCCCGCATGTTTTGTCCCTAGCTTCTCTGTCCTCTCCTCTGCTGTTTGACCGAGGGCGGGGCTCAGCTCCTACACACACACACACAGGCTGTATTCGAAACCGCCTACTGCATACCACTGTACCATGCTGTATGCAATACATACAGCATACTGCTTTTCTTATCAGTATGCAGTACTGTCAAATCGATTTATTTTGCAGTATGCCCGGCCAGACTTAGCCAGTTACCATTTTGGAAAGCGTAAGTAATAATCATGCAGTTGTGAAATTCGGAACAAACTATTAAATTAGACTTTGCAGATCTAATATGAGTGAAGATTCAGTAACTGGGACTTTGGTGGACTGCTGAGGTGAAATAAGTGAAGTTTACGTAATCCACCGCCAGCACTTTGCATTGTGGGACACAGTATGCGAGGTAGACTGGTCCGATGCATACTGGAGATTTTTTCCAAATCAGTACAACATGCAGGTGTTTTTGACATACTGCATATTTGGCTTTTGTTTGCATACTGTATACTACATGCTACATTTTGGCCAAATCAGTACGTACTGCTAGTATAGCAGGCGGTTTGGAATACAGCCACACACACACACAGCTGATAGAAGAGCAGAGACTCTCCACGCTCATTAAGCTTAATAGTGAATTGTTACAAACAAGCTGAAACAAAAGCTGTCTGTAGCCTAACCGTTTATCTTAGTTTGCCACGAATCTTGAAAATGTGATTAATTCCTGTAAATTTAGCTACTGAGACAGCAGCCCCTACTCTACAAGTGGCACCTGCAGGCAGTGAATCAAAGGTGGAGGGAGGACTGATACTGACTGATGTCTGTCTTCTTCATTTTTTCTAAACTTCACTCAGCATTTTGATTAGATTAGGATTGTTATTTATTTTACCGATATTTTAGATTTGTTTCCAATGAGATATTATTGATTGTATATTACGGTACATCACAGCCTGCGTGAGCAGTGTGGCTCACTTGTGGCTGCAAGCGCGTGTCATCTAGAGATTCGGAGGCTTGCCTATTATTTCTGCGTGACATGTGGAGTTCTGATATAGACATAAAATGTAATGGTCAAAATTGATGCAGCAGAGGCCAAAATCTCCTGACTTTGAGTACCTGGTATGTTCAAGCTCCAAAAACACTGCATCCTACATGTCCCATAATACCATTATACCAACGCCATGGTGTCTTTTTTGTTAGACCCTCCATGTCTCATAAATCATCATTGTTAATTCCACGCCTGCATTATGTATGCTGGTGGTCTGTTAATCAGAATCAGAATCAGGGGGGAAATTATACAGTACCGGCGCTCCCATTCAAGAGTAGGAAGTAGCATAAATTTAGAAATGTACAAAAATAAGATATAAAAAATAAGAACGATATATATACACATTTACAATATTTAAGTGAAAAATAAAAGTTAAAAATATATACAATAACAATGTATATGTGTGTCTCTATATATACATATATATGTATGTATTGCACTGTTGAGTATGTATATATATATATTGCACTCGTGACATTTAAAGAATAAATAATGAGGTAGTGGTTGCTGACAGAGGTGAAATAAGTCCAGAATCAGTCTGTTTATTCTGAGTGTCTGACACAACAGGGGTTGAACAGTCTGATGGCCACAGGCAGGAATGATTTCCTGTGGCGCTCTGTTGTACATTTGGGAGGAATGAGTCTCCCACTGAAGGTGCTCTTGTGCCTGACCAGTACGTCATGGAGAGGATGTAAGACATTGTCCAAGATGACCCGTAGCTTGGACAGCATCCTCCTCTCTGCCACCACCCTCAGAGAGTCCAACTCCACCCCAACAACGTCACTGGCCTGATCAGTTTGTTGAGTCTGTTGGAGTCCGCCACCCTCAGCCTGCTGCCCCAGCATACAACAGCATAGAGGATAGCACTGGCCACCACAGACTCATAAAACATCCACAAAAAGGTAGCAATCTCCAAGCTTAAGACAAGATAACCCTGATAACCCTGATGACGTCACTATGACAGGGGTTATTGTCTCAGACATGACAAAGCTCCTGCAGAGCCACAGAAGACATAATACAACTGTTACAACACAGTCTGACTAGTACTCCCCATGACTAGTAAACAGATCTTTCATGTGTAAAATTGTTCCCCTTTAATTTGAGGATTGAGATTTGACATGCTGTGCTGTCATCTAGTTGCAGATCGAAGGAACTTGACTTTATTATAATACATCTGAGCTTAATATCTTAAATTATCCCCTGCTTCCTTTAAACACACATTTGCATGCAGCTCTGTTTTCTGTGGGTATCTGTTCTGGCTACCTTGACTGTCATGGTGGCATAGACAGACGCTCCTGTCCTGGCTCAGGCTTCATCCCTTTCAGTGGATACAGCTGCTTGCCACAGCTGAACAGCTGTCGCCTCAGCATTATCATAATCCCCGTCCTTCTCCCTCTGTCTCTCCCCATCCTTCTCCTGTTGCTTTTTTGCCATTATCTTTTTGTCGTCATAAATGCCCATTGCCAGCTCTCCCATCCCTTGTAAGCACACTTTGTATCCCAACAAAAAAAAGTCTAAAACCACACGTCATTAACAAATGCAGCCATTAACAATCGAGCGATGTTTTGTTAATGGGAGTTAAAGATGACTTGGGTAAGTGGAGCAAGTGTAACAAGTATTGAATGCAACATTAAACACAGTGGAAATACTCTCAGGATCTAATTTGGGCAAATGCATTTGGGGAGCTGCTCTAATTACACGAAGGAGATACATTATTTATCCATGTACATTATTATACGTAGTGTTTTTCCCTGTTCCCAACAACTGGGGTTCAAGCACAGTTTATTATATGTGTTGAGCGCAAACCTTCATGTGTAAATGGCAAATGTTATTTGGTTGTTATATAGCACATTTCCAATTCTGCTGACTCCCGAGGAGACTGCAGGCCCTTACCACGACATTTCTCCACCTTGTCATTAGGTACCATTAATGTTGTTTCATAGGGCAATGTTTATTCCCCTGGAAATGAACAGGGTTATTACAATACCACCAGTCAAAGCCAGAGGGAAATATTATGGAAATTATAAAAATGAATAGAAATAGCTTATCAACATAAACAGTTGGCTGAGAAAAAGCAGTTTAAATAGCAAGCCGTGGCTGGATTGAAAAAAAAATATCACAGTTAACCCCGTATTCCATCCCAAAGATCCTCCAAACTAGGTTTACACCAATCAATGAATGAAGCTGCAGTTTGATTGATTACAGATTGATTGTAGACCAATTGTTGATGGGAAGCACTTAACTTGAATTGATTCTAATTAGACATGTGCATTGGATTTCAGTCCAATACATTTAGAAGTATGCTCATTATGCTTAGGATGAGGTAGTAAATGGTAAATGATCTCACTTATATAGCGCTTTTCAACCTTCACGGTTCCCAAAGCGCTTTACAGCTAAGTCTCATTCACCCATTCACTCACACATTCACACACCAATGTCGACTGAGCTGCCATGCAAGGTGCTGATCTCCATCGGGAGCAACTTAGGGTTCAGTGTCTTGCTCAAGGACACTTCGACATGACGGGGGCAGCCGGGGATCGAACCCCCAACCCGCTCTAACCAGCTTCGTCTCCCGTGCGACAGTGCTAACCACTGCGCCACCATGCCGCCCAGTAGTGGCAGCAGTAGTAAAAGAAGCAGAAATACCATTGAAACTGTGCATGTATTAATAGCAGTAATATTACTAATATTGCAGTAGTGGTAGTAGTGGCAGCAGCAACAGTAGTGGTTGGACCCAGACCTTAAGGGGCTTCAAAAGCCTCAGGTGCTCCATTGGAAAATAGTAATTAATTACGAATAACTACTAATAATTTTGGTGATTGATTAATTGCATATTTGTGGGAATGTGCACCACTAAGGTGTAATGGCCGGGCTACACATCCTACCTCTACCTCTGAACTGCTGTGGCTTGCTCGCGTGTGGTGTCCACACAGACAGCGTTGCTTCTGCAGCGCTGCTTCTGCAGTCATTGATAACAGCATGTTTCGTTTCATTTAATTTCATAATAAATGTAATTCTTATTTCATTTAGTTTTTTCATGTCTGACATATTCTACAGATATAGACATTGAAACTGCAGTGAAATGTGCATAATGTTGCATGTGTGATGTCAATATAACTACCAACAGATCATTTTCACGGTCTTTGGCTAAGAACCGCGCACCACACGGAAAAAATAGGCGAGTTTTGTGCTTCTTGGCCACGATGCTTCATTACTAGTCAGCTGAAGCAAGATACGCTGTCTCAACACTGAGCCCATCTCCCCTCATGAGATCATCCTGTCTCTAATCTGTCTCTCTTATGGGAGAATTGGGGTTAGTAGGGTTGTAACAATATAATAATAAACTCTTTCTTTCGGCCTGTCAGTGCCAGTATCTGTACCTCGCACATGCTTCCCAGCCTGTGTTCATTCAAACTGTCGGTGTCTTTTTATTAGAAATTGAATGGGGACTAACAAGACCTGAAGTTGCTCACTTTGGAAAAAAATGCCACAGCTCGCTTTTAACTATAAGACAGAATGGGGGTGTTTCTAAAGTTAGGAAAAAGTTTTGGCTGTGTCACACATCATGGAATAATGTTTTATTTGTGAGCTGACTTATCACATAGTGGAGCAAACTAGGGTTTTCAAGCTGCGTTGCTGACAGCAAAATGAAAATAGGGCGGGAAATAGGTAACGGGGCTCTGATGGGAGCACACTGGCTATGCTGTGGAGTTTGTAAGTGTTTGGGAGTTGTACCCAAGGACTGTTTGCTGATAGTGGCAGCTACATCCATTAGTCATTATGGAAACAAACTTACTTTTCATTATCAGCACAAAATGCAGTTGAGGCAGCGCTTTCTGTTCCAAGAAAAAAAATTGAAAAGTGTAAACATGTCTCCACTTTTGTTTTCCATACACTATCCCCCTGAATACATTCCCATTTACCTTTTCTGCTTGTTTTGATTTATTTTACTTCATCCCAGGCAAAGCTTCAGTGCGTTCTGTGTTGCAAGAAACCTTAGGATGAGTGCTGAGTAGTCCCAGATGCACTCACGAGTCAAGACAATTTTATTTATATAGCCCAAAATCACCAATCACAAATTTGCCTCAAAGGGCTTTACACTCTGTACAATATAAGACACCTTATATCCTTAGAACCTTGGGTTTGAATAAGGAAAAAAACTACCAAAGGAAGCCCATCAATAGATTCTATGTTAAGAGAAACTTGCTTTTTTCGGCTTCTGAAGGGCAGCATGACAGAAAAAGTTTGAGAACCACTACACTAAGCTAAGAGTTTTGTGGTTGGCTTTCAGGTCTCTTTGGTGGCTGAGATGTTTCTCCAATCCCAACATCTGCAGCCAGGTCTGTCTAGCCACAGACCCACGGTCACAAGCCATCAGCACCGTCTTGCCCTCCACCCCACACATACACACTGTCACACTTCATTTAGCTTCTAAGGAGCAAGAGGAATTGGGAATGGGTGAATGTGGGTGAAGGCTTTAACACATTACACCAGCACCCAAACATACCTGTACACTTGTGCATGAACACACACATGCAAATGCAGTCAGAAGCTCTTGTGCTACTGTAAGCGCTGAGAAACTCTGCAGACAACAAGAATTTGCTCCCAGTTTCCAGGTTTTATTTGGTCTTGCCTCCTCTTACTGGCATTTCTCTACATGCCATCTCTTTGCATTGTCCTATTCAGGTCAAGACTACCCAGCTATAGAATGAGGTCAGAGCAAGTGTTAAAGTCGAAACAAGTAGTGTACTGTTAAGTGTACTTTGACACATGGCCGAGCCTTGCTGTCTGTCAAAACGGAATGAAAACAAGAGCCCTCAGCAGTGACTGAAAGGGCTTTCAAACCTTGCAACCTTTGTTCACAGGCCAAGTCTGTGAAGTAAGCAAGGTGATGCATCATTAAGCAAACTGTATGAGGTGTGTCGTAAACCATGCTTTGGCAAGGGGCTGATATTAGCTATTGAACACATGGTGCCCAGAGGAGAGTCCAGTTTTATGTTGGCAGAAATAAAGTGCCATCTTGGGTGTGCTAAAACTTGCACAATGGAGATACACACATGTGGAAACATGTTAGATATAAGCGTTCTTGTGCTTAAAACAAGGACATTTGGTTGCACGTGCACTTACTGATTAATACTTGATACGATTTCTTAAAATAAGTCAGGATGTCCAGCTGGCATTATGCCACCAGAAAATCTCTTCTAAAATGTTATCAAAAAGGCAAATCTTTCTTTGCTGCAGTTAATCCTATTACAAGACAATTATCACTCAAAACTAAGGGATTAAATTACATAAAATAAAGTAAGTCTAATTCTTCTAAAACTCCACATACTGGCCCAGTTGAGTTTTGAAATTCTAGTCTAGGACATGTTCTAACCACTGAATTTCTGATTCTGATTCTGATTCTGAACCACCATGCCAACCATGTTGACATTTATGGTTTTGAGTAAAATATCTCAACAACTACTGACCACACGATGAAATGTTAGACTGACTTGATGAAAAGTTTCATCATGTTAAGAAAAATCTAGTTTAGTAGTATTAGCCGATACCATGGATGTAGCAGGTTGTAATAGTGTTGCAGGGATAACGAAGCAAACCCAGAAGTTAGCATTGCCTTGACTAAAAGCCAATGGAATTTTGGATTTTGGATTATTGCAGAAAATAAGCTCTGTGGCTTACAAAAGTTTATGATACTTAAAACGTTTTGTTCAGCGAGATTATCTTTACTAATGAACACCACTTTCATGCTTTTTGAAGAAAATGGAATCGCCAGAAGTAAAAAGCTAACGTTGGGCTATAAATAAACACCACGGTCGCATTACTTCAACGTCACCACCACTAAGCTTAACTTTTAAGAGAATATAGATATATTGACAGTTAGAGTATAAACACAATGAAGTTGTAAAGGTGGACTAGTGAGTAGATGACTTTTCGTGTTCAGCATTAAGACGTTGATGTCCAAGACAACCACTGTAGTCTCATTTAGACACTTGTTAGCAACCGCCTTTTTAAGACACCTTAAAACCTCCAAAATTCACAAGTGGGGTATTGACTGACGTATTTTATGTAAGAACAAACCATTACGTAAATTACAAAAAACATAAACTAGTTTCTGGGTTTTACGTCTCATTCCTGCAGCACTCTATTAGCATGGCAAATGAACTCAAATAGTTTGTGTTTTGAATGGTTTAATTTACTTACTTGTGGCGAGCAAATGAAGCCACATTGGAAACATCCACTCTGAGGACAGGTTGCAGTGCTTGCAGAGGTTGTTATGGTACAGCCAAAGTACAGCCTCTTGGGCAGCACCCTTGATACAGCAGCATTTCAAGCTAAATGCTAAAGTTGGCATGCTAACATGCTTACCATGACAATGCTGATGTTAAGCAGGCATAATGTGATGGTGATGATGGGAATGCCATCAGTTATGAAGGCATTTGGTCATAAACCAAAGTGTTAGAACTAGAGGAAGTCAGGGGATCAGCAAAGTTATTAGGGGAAAATGAATGTCTTAACCAAATTTCATGGCAATCCATCCAATAGTTGTTGAGATAGTTCAGTCTGGACCAAAGTTGTGGACCTATCAACATCCCTAAAAAATAATACTATGATCTCTAATGAAGTCACAGTCTTGCATAGTCAGCACAAGATAATCAAATCCGAATCAGAAATACTTTATTGATCAGTGAAATTGTACAGTACTGGTGCTCCCATTCAAGATTAGAAAGCAGCATAAATTTAGAACTAAGAGTATGCACAAAATATAAAAAATAAGAAATAAAAATATACACATTTACAATAATTAAGTGAAAAATAAAAGTAAAAAAAATATATACAACAGCAATGTATATATATGTGTATATATATATATGTATGTATATATATCTCCAGAACAAGTCAGACTAGATTTTAAATCTACATATTAGGTAATCACAGTAATTTGTAAGTGGTTTTGCAGTGCAGAGTTCATCGCCATGCCAACCTTCTGGGTTTTGTCAAACAGTGCATCAAAAACAAAGTCAGTCTTTGCTGTATAGTCGAGCCAAAGCTGAGGTAACAATATCAAGGCCAATGAAAAAATTTACTGGAATTCAGCACATACACACACACACACACACACTAACAAGATAGTCCAACTATTCTACACGTCATGTGGCTCACACTGGTTCCTGCACACAAACCACATGGCAGCATGACATTACGACAACTTCAAATTCTGCACAAGCCAAGAGGTGAACACCAGATGCTCACGCTCTTCTTACTGGTGTGGGAAATGTCAGCGGTGCAGATGGCAGAGGGTTTTTTATTTCGCGGGGTCCGGTTGCGACCTGTCCCTGCAGTACAGCGCGCGACATCTCATCCATAAACATGCCGTTGGGCTGTGGATGTTGTGGTCAGCTTGGCAGACTGCAGGAGAGATGCCAAGCTACCGTGCAGGCCTTTCATTATTCATTGCAGGGCCACTCTTTGTTTTGAAGAAACACAGATGTGGATGAAGGTCTGGTAAAAAATGAAAAATAAATCCATCTGATAAAAAAAACTTTTTTTAAATGTGCCATTCATTTAGAAGAAGCTGTAAATACATTCTTTATCACATGAAATGGCCTTTTTTCCATTTCTGAATAGTTAGAGTGTTCCACTTTTGTCTGTTCTTGCAAGAGACACACCTGGAGTAACAATATTCAAGGACGACTTTGAGCACACACATTTCCTTTCCTTTCATTGGCTGCTCTTTGTTCTCACACAGTCTAGGAGAGGGGGACACTGCTGTGCACATACATGCACATGAATACACATGCAGGAAAGCTTCTTTGTGCATGCTATGACTGTCACGTTCGTACAAATTTAATGTTACAGAAGGTGTGGGGTAAATAAAAAGGTGGTTAAACAGGCCCCAAGCTATCATTAAAGAAAAATATTAATAAATGTCAACAAAAATCAAGTCTTTCAGAAAAGAATACACATTTTTGAATTGTTTTAACCCCATGCACAATTAAAACTATGATAGGGAGATGGTTAAGATACCTTAGAGACGTGCCCACTGTGTGATAGTATCTATACTACTATATATTTTATTTGCATGATGAAATGATGACTACAACGTGCCCATCTACTTCATTTAAAATATCAATGCAACAACAATTATATATGCCATGCTTTCTTTTGAAACTCAAATTTGGCAAAGTTCTTGTACATCTGCTTTTGTTTAGACAATATTTAAAAGATAGGTTCAGATTTGTTCAGCTCTATCTTTATACAGCACTGACATGCAATATTTACATTGAGAAAGTTATTGTTTGCTGCAATCTTTGTAGAGTAACTACACTGTTAAAGAAGGCTGACTAAATCCACACTTCTTGTCCTGGCAACACACCTACAGTACATGCATTGTCCCAAGGAATTATGTCACAATTCCACACCTCACAATTTACTTCCAATGCCAACGTTCAGTGGAGACACAAGAAGTTATGTGCCCTGTATGTAGCTAGGCAGAAGGCATGATACTTTATTTTAAGTCATTTAATCCCTTAGTTTTGAGTGTTAATTGGCTTGTAATTGAATTAACTACAGCAAAGAAGAATTCCTTGAAATTAGTTCAATGTTCAAGGCACAGAAGTTCCATATTTGGTACGGCTGAACTTTAGAATGACCTTTGTATGGAACATGGACTGTGGATTTTGTTCCCCATTTTTTATGGTATAATCACTCTACACTGCTTCACAGCCAGTATGTAGAGGAGGAATGATTGAACTGACCAACCATTCTTTAAAGCTACACACTGTATGGCATGTGTTGTACTAAGATAGGCTTGGAAAAAACCTTTGCCTTAACATTTAAGATCTTCTTTGTTTAAATTAAGAAAAATATTTTCTTTTTAGAAACCCCAAAGTAAGGTATCAAGAAAAAGAAAATCATTTTGGCATTGGTAGCAAAAACATTGTATCGACACATCGCAAAATTTCAACCAATACCCAAAACCACCACAAACTGCAGCCTCAAAAATGGCATGGAGTTATATCACCACATCTCTGACAACAAAATGTATAATTTTAATTAATATAATAAAATATTGTACAATAATTTTAATTTAGTTCTGGATAAAATTGTGTCTTCTCTTTCCTAAAATATTTTTTTAAAAGAGCATTTGCAAGCACACATGGCTTGTAAGGCTATAGAGGGCAACTGTCCCTCCCCGTAAAGTAATTCAACAACAGGAGGTAGAACACTTTTGTGACAGCCTGTTTGTCTATACAGTACACATCTTTTTATGCGTGAGATCAAATCAAGGACAGTGGAGGAGATTACGTATTGAATGTCAGCTCTGAACACTATGTCCCTGTATCATGTCAGACGAATATAATCGCTCACTACATGAAAAAGAATGCTTGAGTACTATAACAAAGACTCCTGTCTGCATATGGCCATGTATGACGACAGAGATAGAGACAAGAAGATGATGGGAAGAAGAACAAAGGAGGAAATAGTAGAATACAGGGAAAGGGGCATGAAAGGTACAATGCATGCCAGACAGAAAAAGAGTATATGTAAAAGAAATAAATTGCTGTTGCTCAGTGGATTTATGAATTAATTTTGCATCTACACAAAAGCTGAAAAAATCTAAAATTGATGCACATTTTTGGAATATGCAACAATCTCCGAAACCCTGACACACAAATAAACCCATGCACTGAGAGATTTCTTGATAAAATGTATTTTATCTTGATGCTTCAGAAAAATTGTTCTTTACTTTCATGCCAATAAAGTGCTGCAGACTGAGGTGAAATTGAATTGACAGAGGCAGAGAAAGTAAAATGGGGAGCAGCCTGAGGAGCAAATGAAAAGTGACTGTGAAACTCAGAGACACTAACAAGACATGACATGAGTGACAGTGGCCAAATGCACAAATGCACTGTTTGATATAAGCTCTCGTTTCTACTGTAGCTTCTCAAATCTGTCACTTTAGCTTCTCAGGAGCAAATTCTGTGAAAGCTGGACACCACATTAAACAGCATGCTGGTTGTCTGATTTAGCCACAGAAGTGTGTGTGAGGTCTTCACTCTCTATGGCAGAATAACAAAGATGTATACCCTGATTCCAGCCAGACGGTTACCTTCCACATGACCTGGTCCTGCTCCAGGTCCAAGTCTAGGTGATGCCCTCTGCCTGCAGAGTGCTGCTTCAGCTGCTTAGCTCTCCACCCCAACCTACCACCCCCTCGCACACAAGGGTGGCAGGTTTTCTACATGTGGTGGTGACAGGAAAAATATGATAGTACAAGTGTTTTATGGCTTATATGGCACCAAAATTCAACACAGTATCATATGTCTAAGAGACCGGAGTTCTCTGTAAAATGATCACGGCATCAATCATTTCATCATCCGGCTCAACAATCCTGAGATTAGTACAATTACATCGTTCACCTTAGGGTTGATGGCCATTGGCTCACAGTCATCGACCACTGAACCCACTACCATTGTAACATCGTGATTTCCTCTGGGCTAAAGTCGATGTTGATTACACTGTACATTTACAGTCAGTAGATAACTTCACCGCTAACCTTTCCTTCTGCTCCGATCGCCAACACCAGTCTCTCCCTCTACGCAGTGCCCTGTTCCTTAAAAGGAGGCACGCTGCTCTTATAACAACAGGCTGTAGGAGGAAAAGGAAGGTGTGCAGAAAATAGAAATAGTAATTAATATCCAACATATATACATATATATAAGCAATTATGGTACCTTCATAGGAGTAACCCCTAACACAACCGGAGCCCTCTGCGTCTGAACATAGTCTTGTCATTGAAATTGGTAGGAGGTAGGTGGTAATGTGGGTCAGAACACAGCCTACTTCACCAACTGTTGCACTATACAACTAGCTACCGCTGCTCGTGCTAACAACCTTGAACTAATTTTATTTACCTTAAAAGTGCATCACTTCCTGTGCACTTGAAGCTTTTTCACAGAGAAGACTTTTTAGACATTTGTTGTAAACGCTTCATGAATTGGGACACCACTTTTGTGTTATGCCACTCTGCCATTGAGAGTAACATAATGGACTTCATTCAAATGAAAATGTCACAGATGATTACTTTCAAACTGAGTTTCACAGGAGGAGCTACTTCGGAAAATAGATGCAGTAGATACCCAAGACAGTGATGATAATGCAAACCACAAGACCATCAAATTCTACACACAGATAAACTTAATGCAACATGTATTTTACATACATAATTATCCAAGGCACTGCTAACAGGAAGTCTGACGCATGTGTGAAATTAATTCCATTTTTTTTTTTGCCTCTGCTTGACCAACTTGGCAGCATGGAGATTTCTCATACATTCTTGTTAAATTACACAAGTGATGATTTGTGTGGTCAGACAATTAACTAAGATAACACTTGTATTTGGCTGGGTTATGATTAGACTAATATCACATGTACTTCTAGATATGATAGCAGTAGAGTTTTAGTGGAAGGATTTCATGCCCCATCAACATTTTAGCGGAGTTCCCTATTCAAAGAAAACACAGAAAACTAGAATTGTTGCCATAGGAATGTGTAATTTCCCAGAAAACAGCACGTCAAACTACAAAACGAAACTGAAACCAAACTACAGTAAAGGTACTCTTGAAGTGGGCTCTATAACTTGCTGTCCATATCACTGCACTCTACAGAGTTACAGTCAATTAGATAGCTATGTCAACCTAGCTGGTGAGATAGCGACACCTAGCCTTCGCTAAAGCTAAATTTCCCTATGTTGTTTATAATTAATTATAATAATTTTTTTATACTTCCCTCAAACAGCTGGGCACTGTAGTTTTTAGCAGTAAAATACAGAGCTTTATCCATTAAGTTGTACCACTTAGTATGACAGAATAAGAAATAAAAAAGTAGCTAAACCTCATTAAGAGAAAGTAACAGCAGCCAATGTAGGTAAGTGGTATGGGCTGATATTACAGAGGGACGGGGGGTCCGGATGGTTCCCCATCCTGGGGAGGATCCCTAAATATATAATTGTAAACATAACTACATACATTAAATCTAATAATATGGATTGACTTGTGCTAATTGTAGATGCAATAAAGCTAAATTATGCATGTACATGTAACCCTCTCTTCACTGATAACCTTGTTATGTGTGAGGAACTCTATGTGCTGATTCAGCTCTGAATATCTAGGCTATCAATATAAATGATAAATGATAAATGATCTCACTTATATAGCACTACTCAACCTTCACGGTTCCCAAAGCGCTTTACAGCTAAGTCTCATTCACCCATTCACTCACACATTCACACACCAATGGTGGCCGAGCTGCCATACAAGGTGCTGGCCTCCATCGGGAGCAACTTAGGGTTCAGTGTCTTGCTCAAGGACAAGGACCAACCCGCTCTACCCTTCTCTACCTCCCGTGCCACAGTGCTAACCACTGCGCCACCATGCCACCCATATAATATCTAAATATTAGCACCTTATGTCCAAATCCAGTTCTGACTTGGTTATCCAGTGTTTAGTTCCAAGTTTCTTCAAAATGTTCCCAGGTTCTATAAGGAGATTAGCAGTAGCAACCCTTCAAAGAGAGTAATAAGACCTCCACCACACAGAAACACACACACACGATAACTGATCTTAAAAGGAGTAGAAAATGTATTTATAGGTTATTCATTTGCACTTCCAAAATGTACCTCAAACATATTTTTCTTTCAACACCACATGTACAAAAACCTCAGTTCTCAATACACCTCCTTATAGCACACAAGTGTGCAGAACAGTCAATTTATAGTCAATTTTCACAGTTTCAGTACCTATAATATTTCTTACTTTGACAAAGAGAGCATTAACAATAACAAACAGTAACAACTCTCTTTTTCCTCCTTTGAAATGCCAAAATAACACATTTTGGCCCATTACATTTTCCAACACACGTTAACTTTAAGCACTTTTCAAATACACACATATTGCCTACACGTGCTTAACTAGCCTGCACGTTGCACTTAGTTTAGCCGCCAAGTGCGAGCGGCTAAAGAGCACAGCAACACACTGTGCTTCGCGTGCATCAACATATTTCAATTGCATCCTTACTGGTTTTGGTTTAGCTTAATTCTTTTAGTAAAAGGTCACTAGCAAAGTAAAATAAAATCCAAACACTAATTCATTAGCTTGTGTAGCTAACTCACCAGGATAATGAGTAATGAGGACGGAGTTTTTTTCCCACACCGACAACCGCTCTTCCATACAGCCACGCCGCAGCACAACAAGGGTCTCCCCGATAACACTGCCAGCTTCACCTGTCCAGTCCCACGCCAAGTGTCTCGCTTCGCAATCTTTGTCCCCGTGTGCTAGTCTTCCTGACCCTAGCCGAGCTTCCTACACCTGCCTGAGCAACGTGCTCCCGCAGTGATTGTGTGTGTGAGTATGCGGGGTAAAACCGAACAACGCTGCGCTATTTACTAACGGTGCATTCAGGGGATGCGCGTAAATTTGGCAACTAAAAATAATCTGGGTTACATACATATACTGCTCAAAGAAATTAAAGGAACACTTTGAAAACACATCAGATCTCAATGGGAAAAAAATCATGCTGGATATCTATACTGATATGGACTGTGTAATGTGTTAGGAACGATTACAGTGTGTTAGGAAGGATGCCATATCGTTTGATGGAAATGAAAATTATCAACCTACAGAGGGCTGAATTCAAAGACACCCCGAAACTCACAATGAAAAAATGATGCGGCAGGCTAGTCCATTTTGCTGAAATTCCATTGCAGCAACTCAAAATGGTACTCAGTACTGTGTATTGCCCCCACGTGCTTGTAAGCATGCCTGACAACGTTGGCTCCTAATGAGACGACGGATGGTGTCCTGGGGTATCTCCTCCCAGATCTGGACCAGGGCATCACTGAGCTCCTGGACAGTCTGAGGTGCAACCTGGCGGCGTCGGATGGACCGAAAGATAATGTCCTAGAGGTGTTCTATTGGATTCAGGTCAGGCGAGCGTGGGGGCCAGTCAATGGTATCAATTCCTTCATCCTCCAGGAACTGCCTGCATACTCTCGCCACATGAGGCCAGGCATTGTCGTGCACCAGGAGGAACCCAGGACCCACTGCACCAGCGTAGGGTCTGACAATCCAAGGATTTCATCCCAATACCTAATGGCAGTCAGGGTGCCGTTGTCTAGCCTGTAGAGGTCTGTGCGTCCCTCCATGGATATGCCTTCCCAGACCATCACTGAGCCACCACCAAACCGGACGTGCTGAACGATGTTACAGGCAGCGTAACGTTCTTCACGGCTTCTCCAGACCCTTTCACGTCTGTCACATGTGCTCAGGGTGAACCTGCTCTCATCTGTGAAAAGCACAGGGCGCCAGTGGCGGACCTGCCAATTCTGGTGTTCTATGGTAAATGGCAATCGAGCTCCACGGTCCCGGGCAGTGAGCACAGGGCCCACTAGAGGATGTCGGGCCCTCAGGCCACCCTCATGAAGTCTGTTTCTGATTGTTTGGTCAGAGACATTCACACCAGTGGCCTGCTGGAGGTCATTTTGTAGGGCTCTGGCAGTGCTTATCCTGTTCCTCCTTGCACAAAAGGAGCAGATACCGGTCCTGCTGATGGGTTAAGGACCTTCTACAGCCCTGTCCAGCTCTCCTAGAGTAACTGCCTGTCTCCTGGAATCTCCTCCATGCTCTTGAGACTGTGCTGGGAGACACAGCAAACCTTCTGGCAATGGCACGTGATTGATGTGCCATCCTGGAGGAGCCTCATGCTACCAGTAGTGACACTGACCCTAGCCAAATGCAAAACTAGTGAAAAACAGTCAGAAAAGAGGAGGAGGGAAAAAATGTCAGTAAAAAAAATGCCTGGAAAACCATTCTTGTTTTGGGGGTCATCTCATTGTTGCCCCTCTAGTGCACCTGTTGTTAATTTAACACCAAAAGCAGCTGAAACTGATTAACAACCCCCTCTGCTACTTAACTGACCAGATCAATATCCCAGAAGTTTAATCAACTTGATGCTATACTCTGATTTTTCTTCCTTTAATTTTTCTGAGCAGTGTATATACATAACTACATTTTCATAGCACATTTCAAAGACTGTCCAAGAGTGCATCTATACATTTTTTCATGCTAATGAAGTCTTTGACAATGAATACCTTAATTGCATGGCTTATAGGCATGAAATAAAGGTATTACCTGTGTACAATTGGCTGGCCATCCTGTAAACTTTTTTCTCAACTTCTCTACTCCTGAACTCTGTGCTTTTGTCAGGCAGAATTGCAGGATTATATTGTTTACTGTTGTTGTTTTTTATAGACACATAGAGTATGGGTAAAAACAAGATCTCTTAGCTGCCAAAATCACTCACAGGACCAAATTCTCTGTAGTGTTTTCAGCTTTCAGCACACCCAGTAGATGCTGAGCTTTCCAGAGTTGTTGTGCCTCTGGGCTAAAAGCTTCAATTTCACTTTGGCATGACACTCCCATATAAGCTGAGGAGTTTCTATCTGCAGGGCAGTGATGTGGTCTCACTCTCTCTGCTTCCTCACTGTACCACAATATTCAGTAGGAGAATGCAAAACTGATGCAAGGCTGCTGCATCTGAGAATGACTGTATCATTCAGATTAG
Source organism: Enoplosus armatus (assembly GCF_043641665.1). NCBI lineage: Eukaryota > Metazoa > Chordata > Actinopteri > Centrarchiformes > Enoplosidae > Enoplosus > Enoplosus armatus. The sequence goes on from NC_092202.1 coordinate 16,456,800, forward strand.
CCAATGCCTGCTTGCAATTACTAATCATTGGCCAGAGGTAGCGAGTCAGAGATGGCTGCATGGGCTTATTATGGGCTGTCCAACGGCAGCGACTGGGCTCTGGCGTCGCTACGGCTGCAGCTCATCCCGACCTCAGCCGATTATTCTTTTGCTCCTCGTCCTTTTGGTCTGCAGCCATTCTGCAGTTCTCGCTTTGTGCTTTTTTATTCGTGAGGAAGAGTGAGTGGGAGGGTTAGAGACTGAGAAAAGAGACAGAGAGGGAAGGTGAAGGAGTAGCAACACACAGCAGGCGATGAGGAGGAGGAAGAGGGCAAATATGATGATGCACAGAGAAGCAGTAAAAGAGAAGATGGAGATTAGAGATCTCAAAATCTCAAAAGGAGGAAAAATAACAAAGAGCAGCACACGAAATAGAGCCTTTGGGAAGCTCCAGGCTTTAGCAAGGCAGTCAGGAGACAGAGACAGAAAAAAGGGGATGAATGGGGAGGTTTAAAGTGGAATGGGGGAGGAGTGTGCACTAATGGGACCGTCCCAGTTCCCCCCTCCTGCCTCTGTGTCCCCCCTGGTGGAGGCCCTCTCCCCTCTAATCCACTAATCTGACACTTCCAGAGGCCAGGCACGCACACATTAGACATTCATATTGACACGTGCGCCTGGGTGTGACCTCACACTCACACACACACACACACACACATACACACACACACACACACACACACACACACACACACACACACACAAAAGAGACGGAATGCCAACATTAATCAAGTAGACTGTTTATATGTGTAATTTTGTGTGCGCCTTCAAACACATACTCACAGAAACAGCAAATTAACATCTAAACCACAAATTACACAACAGTTACATGTGTGTGTTTATGTGTGTATGCATATCTGTACCTACACAATGTGGTTTAAATAAGACGAGTTGGTTTGAAGTGTGTAATTGGCTCACTCTCAAATTACAGGTGCCTGCGGTATTGAATGTGAGTCTAAGTGGGCCCATTAAGGCCAAATTAGACTAATTCAATCCGCAGATCTAATTCAGTAATGCAATTGCTGGGTTGTTGGACGCAGTTTTGGAATTCAGTGGGGTTCATTTCAAGCCGAGTTCAGCTCTGAAGGAGTGTTACCCAGGACTACAAATAACATTAGTGAGGTGAGGGTGTAATGTGTTGTTGAGGAAGTTAATTTGTACAAATGCAGGGCCTCAATTTGACTGGGGTGGAGGATTATTGAGCCTATTTACACTATTGGCCCAATGCTGATCTCTGGGGCCAATGATCAGCAGAAGATTATCATTCAAGAGGTTATGTTTTCAATCTGAGAGGATGGTTACAAATTGGCATGTTTGATTTCCACAAACCTCCTAAATTTCAAATGGAAAACACGGCTTCCAAAAGGCCCAGAGAAAATTGACATTAAGAATGTTGTAAGTATTTTGATTACAAAATTACAAATATTTATTTGAGCTTCTGATTTTCAGAAATCAATGATAGCACACAGCCGCTGAAATATGCAGATGCACGTGTTTGCATGCACAATTTGGATGTGTGTATAAAAGATAACTGAAATACCTGCTTTACTTAAACATTGCAAACACAGTTATATTCCTTGAAAATGTATATATTGTAGGCCTTGTTACTTATTTGTCCTCTTGCGACATAGATCATTTCTCACTCTTCATTGTAGGGATGCAACTAACGATTATTTTCATTATCAATTAACCTGCCGATTATTTTTTCCATTAACCGATTCATTGTTTTGTCTATAAAATGTCAGAACACAATGAAATGCCTGTTCAAATGTGATGTATTTTGATAACTTGTTTTTGGTGACCAACAGTCCAAAACCCAAAGATGTTGTTATTTGTTCATTAGCACATTGACACATTTCACCTCAAGCTGAAGCTCAAAACATAAAAACTGGAATCAAACAAAACTCCATATGCATATGCAGTATGTGTGGACAGCGCAAACAACTTGATTAATGAAAGTAACATACAAGCCATAGTATGTGGGAAGTAGCATCGAAATGCAGAACTGAGCAAACAGGTTAACAGAAGAGTTATGGGTGCTGTTTCAATGATATAATAGTTTGGCACCTTTTTTGCACTTCATTTGGATGGAAACACACTTAAAGACGAGTCATTAGCTGCTATCCAGTGAGCAACAACATGTTCAGCGTCACATTGGAAGTCCTGGTGTTAACAGAATAATAACATTGCTCACTGTTTTTTTAGTTTAGAGATGTTTCATTGAAAAATACCCAGCTTAGACTAATTTAGTGGCTGAGACTGTTTCAACACACTGCAACTTAACACAAGGAAATAAATAAAAAAACATCCTCACCGTTTTGACAAAACATACATCACATTCTGGTAAAAGAAACACAAGCAAATTAAGAAATACTCTCCAACTTGACAACACACTCGAGGCATAAAGAAACATGAAGAAATATGCGGAAAACACAAGCAACTACAGAAATTTTGCGAGTCGTGCTGAACAAAGTCAAACGCAAAAGGAAAAAGAAGAGTCCATCAAACACAAAACAAGCGCAATTTGGTGCTGGAAAATGAGGTATGTTAGAAACTCTGCACGACTTGGAACGTTTCTGTATTTACTCATGTTTTCTGTATTTGCACCATCTTTCTTATTGCTGCATATGTGGTATCAAATTAGTGAAGATGTAGTGTATTCATTTGCTTGTGTTTGCTTAAAGGTACACAACGATTGTGTATGGTTATGGCGTCACTGTGCGAGACGGGTCTAATAAAATCTTGGTCACAATCTGTCTCAGACTGTATGGTATTAATTTGAGGCAGGTCAGACTGTGCAATGAATGCACGGTGAATTGCAGCAATACTATGTAAATAGAAAAAAGTTTATGAGAGCATCCATGACACCTATGAAATGTTGCAGCGACCAGAATATAGTGTTTCTGTTTCTCCAAAAAACTAGCAGATTGTTTGCACAGCAATTAATTAAAATTAAATTTTACCCTCAATTCTTATATTAATATCAAAATTCTGTGATATTAATTGACATGCATATGGGTGATGTAATGTTCAAAACTCTGTCAGGTTTTCATAAGTCCCCAATGTGATGTAATGAATTCTAATTGATTGGAATTGGCCATTCAGAAAGTCGTTGTTATTAATGACGCCGGTGGCCGCTAAGTGAACAACAGTCAGCATCCTGTTGCTTGTGCCCGCAGTCTGTAAAATAAAACACACTTTTTCACTGTTCCAACAATCCCCCACTCTGTTTTGGTCGAAATAAATCGTTAATCCACAGAGCTAGATGGGAAAATATTCTGGCTCTAATGTTCCCCCGCTGCCTCTCTCTGCCACTGCTGGGCTCTCTGGGTTAGCGAGACTCTGAGCGAGAATCTGTTGCTGAGCAGCCTCATAAAACCAACCGGCAATGGACTCATTGCTTTGTTACACCATTTATTGTTGGCTAAAATCAACGCTGTTTGTCAACTAACAGATCCACTCAGATAGTATTTTGCTAGCCATAACGTGAGCAAGCAAGCTAATGTTAGCCAGCTAGCTGTACCTTAGCTGCGCTGCATGGATCTGGCGTTGGTTGCTTTGTATTACTGATAAAGTGATTTGCAAACAGCTAGCCACTTTACCAACCAGATTAGCCCTGGGAGTTTGGATGAATTAGCTGACATTATCCACTCAAGACAGTATTCTGCTACGTTAGCTAGCTAACAATTCGTCAGTGTTAGCAAGCAAGCTACGTGTACTTTGTGTTTGACTGTGTTTTGGTGGATGCCGGTTGTTTGTTGACATTAGCAGACTCCATTTCTAAGCTAACGTTAGCTAGTATTGCACACTCTTTGCGCTGTAGGGGAGCTGAACATGGAGCTGAAGAAAGGCTTGGCACTCGGGAGCATGCATTACATCACCACATTTGGATTTTCCTGGAAAATATGCAACCGAGAAAGTCAGGGAGGGTCTAATTTTTTAAGTGTCATTACAATCTGTTCACACATTGGAAATAAAAAGCAATTAATACATGTAAATTGTTACATATGGTTACATATAGTACCTTCAAGTAAATATGCTTATTTATGGAACATGTAGAAAATGAACCTGTAGCTGCATGCACAATGAGGTGTATGTGTCTCTTCCACTTCAGTGTGTGTGTTTGTTTATCTGTGTATGGGCTGTGTGTGTTTATTGGTGGGTGAATGTCTCATATTCATCCATGCAAGTCTAAAAAGGTCATCTTTAACCAGGCTGCAGTTGCGACGGCCAGACAGAGCCTGAGAATAGCTTGCTACACTTCCTCCCTGTATTAGCATAACAATAAAGAAACCCACACACTCATCTCCTGCTCCCGCTACAATAATCACTTATTTACCTCCCTGCACAGCGCTGTTTCATGACCTTGAACGTAGCCATACGCCAGAGTGTGTGAGTGTGCAAGAATAAAAGGCAGAGTTTCTGTTGCCCTCCTTGTCTTTGTCTATGCATGAGTGTGTCTGTACCAGCCTGTGTTAACACCCAAACCTGCCGCTTTAACAGTCCCCCCCCTGCACACACACACACACACACACACACACACAAACACACACAAACACTTGGGGCAGAAAATCAAGTGAAAGGGAAAAGAAAAACAAGCGAAAGGGGGGAAAAAAAACATGCCAGAAATGAGGCAGCCTGCACGTCAGGCCTGTTCCGATTGGCTGGGCAGCGGTTGAAGGTTATCCCAACTAACAAACATATCACGCCAACCATGGAAGCACACACATACACAACAGTATACACACCCATACAGCCTTGTGGCCAGACAATAGTCTGTAACCTTCAATTCTGTGGCAGTGAAATACAAGGTGCAACAAACAAAGAGAATTCCTTACATCGGCTGCATTGCCAAGGCAGCTTTCAAAGGTGTAACAATTGTAACAAACACCATAACAAAATTTCTGGAAGGCAAAGTTGCTCTGATGCAGAAATAAATCTGTTGGTTAAATTAAAACTTTACAGTACTTACAGTTGTTAGAGTTTCTTTTGAGCTAAGGCTTTTATCCATAGGCTTTATTACATTCAGGTGTATTACATTATCCTTTTGTTGTATTGAAGATAATCAAGGCCATAATTTCCACTGGGGATGAGGAGCCTTTGAGAGGTCAGGATTAGGGGAGCTCATTTGACAGAGATTGACCATGTGTGTGGAGGTGAGCAAGTAGGCAGGAGTTGAGCTTCTTTCTCAAGCTCTCATTTTTCATTCTTCACACTGCAACTACACCTGTCACTTTTCATTTCATTTTCATTTATTTATTTATTTCATTTATTTATGTGATTCAAGAAACTGATCATATGGTATGGAGCACAAACAGAACATACAATAATATCACAATAATATCTGAATGATGGGACCACCTCGGACTGGGCCCTAATGACTGGGGAGGTTCAGGGGAAGAAGAAGAAAAATACATAAAATTCTGCCCTGTCCAGCTATCCTGATCTAACCCACCCTAGATCTCTTTGTCCTTCGGGCCCAACCCTAGATATCCTCTAAGACAGGGGTGTCAAACTCATTTCACATCGCGGGCTGCATACGGCCTAGGAAGATGTCAAGTGGGCCGGACCATTAAAATTGTAGCATACTCAGCTATAAATAACAAAAATGTCATGTCTTTCCTTTGTTTTAGTGTAAAGAAGTACAAGAACATTAGGAAAAACTTGATATTTAATGAACTATTCTTTTACAAAACATTTCATGAAACACCTCAGATTTCTTTAGAGAAACGTGCAATTTACTTTTATCATTCACATGTATGCATTGCAACTGATCCCATTGATTGTACAAAGGCACAAAACTTTAACAAGCAATTGGTATTGAAAAATATAGTAATGCACTTTAAGATTAAATGAGACTTATAAAGAAAGGACTTTTTAAACCATTTACACATGTGCATATAAAATCTAAATTGAATCCCTGCCTACACCTTACAAACTAAAGACAGTGCTATTAAATGTGTAAGGAAGAAAGTATTCACCTGTCCTGTAAACTTCAACTTGTGTAAACTTCAATTCATTAATCTTCTCTCTTCTCAGTTGTCCTTGCAAGCTGTTGTATTTTTCGCCGTGAAGAGTCTCATAGTGTCGCCGAATATTATATTCCTTAAGTACCGACACTTGGTGTTGCAAACACACCAAGCACAAAGGTTTCCCGTGTATCTCCGTAAATAAATAAGACGTGGTCCATTTTTCTTGGAAAATTCTACACTCTGTATCCACTTTTCTTCTTTTTGATAATGACATTTTGGCTAATGAGGGTGTAGCGGGCAGGTAGAGAATAGGGTAGAAACAACGTTGTACCAAACAGCAGATGGCGCATTGATACCATCTGCTGTTTGGTCTGTCTCAGTGATGCGGCGTGTCTTCTACTCTGACCAAAACAGTGCGCCCCTAGCGGATAATTCTTGAAAAGCATTTAATTTAAAAAATCAAATCCAAGTCTTTTATGGATTTTTTCACTTTCAAATTCATCCTGCGGGCCTGATAGAACCTCCTTGCGGGCCAGTTCCGTATGTTTGACACCCCTGCTCTAAGAGCATTGTATCAATGCTTTTTTTCCTCTTCTTTCTTTCTTCCTTTGGTTAATATTGTCTCTCCCTTTTGCTCTCTCCTCCCTTCATGTCTTTTACGCAGAAAACTCACCATCCCACACAAACACATATACATGCATACTTTTTTTGAGTCTAGTTACCCCACCTATCTTGCACTATGTCATATATGTCTTCATGTTGGTCACTTGTATTGCACTATAAACAAAGTGTTTCACTCTAACTATTACAAATAGCCTGCCTGTACTTTTGATTTTCATACAGCTGATACGTTTCCAGTTCAAGCTTGTGTTTAAGTTTTACATGAATATCACATGCTGTTATACTTCTGAGCTCACTTTGCCACTTTTACAGGAACTGATCTTTCAGCCTCTGTTCAACAGTTAGTTACAACCAATTAGTGTTATTACACTTCTGTGTGAGCCAGAGGTAAGACAAACCAGTATCTGCTTAGCAAGACCCGTGGCGACACATATACACCTGAATTATGCAGGCTGAGCAAATAGTTGTACATTAGTCAACTGAGTTTCCCTTCTATCAGCCTCCACCAGTAGCCAATAATTACTCTTTTTAGCTGCGACACAGAAAGGTTATCTTCCCAGTTCCCCATAGACCACATTATTGCAGTTTGTCATTTTAACTTTTAGGGTGTACTTAAAATTTTGTGGTGTAGGTGTATATCTACTTTTACAGGAAATGATGAATATTGCATGGAAGGCAGGTTCTCAGTGGCAATCCAAAAATAACCACTATAATTCATAATGACACCAAGATATTTTAAACAATTGACAATCTCTAGATTTTCTGCATTGCATACAAACTTTAGTTTGCTAATATCAGCTGTTCTATCAACTAACCTTTAACTTCCATTTCTCACAGAAATCACACATATTGCTTTCGGGAAAACCTTTCTTTTGTTGTAGACAAAGAAGACGCAGAGTCTGGTTCTGCTCGAGGTTTCTGCCTCTTAAAAGGAAGTTTTTCCTTGCCACTGTCGCCAAAGTGCTTGCTCATGGTGGGAACTGTTGGGTCTCTGTAATAACATTATAAAGAGTCGGTCTAGACCTGCTCTATTTGTAAAGTGTCATGAGATGACTTTTGTTGTGATTTGGCGCTATATAAATAAAATTGAATTGAATTGATTTGAATAGATAATACAATTGAATCATCTGCATACATCAGTACTATAAGATGGATATAACTATCCATTATGTTGTCATCAAATTTAATAGGTTGACAGCCACTCTGTAGTAGATAGTCCTCTAGGTAATTGATAAATAAAGCAAACAACAATGGCGATACATTTTCACCCGGTCTAACTCCTGCTAGGCTTACAAAAAACTCAGATTTAACGCCATTAACAAATACACATGATCTGATGTTTTTTTATTGGATTTGACCCTAAGTAGTCAAATCAAGTAGGAGCTGTCGCCCCTCATCCAGAACATAGAAACTGGGCGACCCCAACTGGGATAGGCGTCTAGTGCATTGTAAGCTGGGAGCAGGCAAAGGCAGGAATCTAGGCATGTCGGCTAGATATAGTAGGGCTCGCATCTACGCACAGTACTGGGTCTGGAAACCAAACTCCTGGAGAGGGACTGGACTCTTCTTTTTCAGAGTTGCCCTGGATGAGAGGCGCTGTGTTGGAGTTCTCCCAGAGGAACAAGAGGGTTGCCTCTTTGCAACTGCAAGATGCAGGGAGGAAGTCTCTGTTCGGATTACCCCTGACGTGGGTTTCTCCACTGCCACGCCCATTTAGAAGACTAGCGAAGACACGGATATTGCAGAGCCAGACCAGGGAGACAAACAAGATGACGAGGGAAACGAGGCAGAGGCCGAAGAATCAGACGTGGACAACGGACTTGTGGAAACTGACAATAAACAACAAAAAGCCTATTTTATTATTATTGGAGGGGATTCAACTGAAGCAGGAGCAGGGAGCAGAGCAGCAGGTGCAAGTGTGGCTCATGGGATGCTCAATATGATTTTTTCAGACGCCCAAATTCCACTGGAAAATTCACACTGGTGCCGTTTTTCCAGTTTCACCCACATCAGTTGGCTGACAAACCAGTCAAGAAGCAATTTCGCCACAAAGATGGATCCCAGCGTAAATAGGTCAGCTGTTGTGCTGACAAACATTCCTTATTTTGTGCAGTGCGCCTGTCATTTTCTAAAAAGACTGAGGCAAATATCTTCATTGACGGATGTAACGATTGGAGACATACAGTACTGTGCAAAAGTTTTAGGCAGGTGTGAAAAAATGCTGTAAACTAAGAATGCTTTCAAAAATGGAAGTGTTAATAGTTTATTTTCATCAATTAACAAAATGCAGTGAATGAACAGAAGAGAAATCTAAATCAAATCAATATTTGGTGTGACCACCCTTTGCCTTCAAAACATCAATTCTTCTAGGTACACTTGCACACAGTTTTTGAAGGAACTTGGCTGGTAGGTTGTTCCAAATGAAAAAACTGTTACTCATATGGAATGTGTAATGACATATGACATGGGTAAATCAAGCAGACAAAAGCTTGCTAGATTGACAAGTGCACAAGAGGCAACAGGTTCAAAAGCATGTGATAAACATAGTAAAACTGAGGCAAAAGAGGTACAACGTGCAAGAACTGTGCACTGTGCTCCTGCAGCAGTTGAACTTGTTCACACATGCGTATTACACAATAGACTTGGCTTACACATTTTTGTTGATACTGGCATGTGAAAGAAGTTTCTTCACTGTGAGGTTTATCAAGCCACAAACACGCTGATGGCGACAGAGAAAGAGATTCTAATGAATCTGGACTCTGATGATAACTCCTTAGTAGCTTTTGCTACTGTAGCTTTTGCTAATGTAATATATTAGCTATTGCAATATGCACTGGTGGCTGTGCATTGCTCTTTTCACGTTTTGGTGGAGTTGTATTATTATGAACTGTGCTGAATGTGCCTTTAGTGGAGTGTATCATGTCGTAGCACCTAGCGCTCTGCTGCTCTCACATTGTGTTAAAACCGTTGTCGGCATACGTCAGTGACTGTAACGATTATAGTGCATGTGGTATGGTTTTACCTCAAGCTTTTTATTCTAACATTCGTTTGCGGTTGTTGTTGGATTTGAAAATAAGGTCTGTCTGTTGCAAATTCCACCTCACTATTATTTTATTATTCATAAAGTCTTCTTTTTTTGTCCTGCTCACAAATCTAGCTATTATGGGTTGGTTCTTGCCCTGCTTTCTTGCACCCCCAAATGGTGCACCATGGAGGTATTGCTTTCCTTGATAGTTGTACCTATAACTGCTTCAAGTTTACACACCTTCTCCACAAGTTGATCCTCATTCTCTTCACCAGCCTGTTCTTTCTCGATCCCACTGGCTATACTGTTCCAGCTCATCCTGCTTGTACCTGCTCTCCAGAATATTTTTGGCAAGTTTGTTACTATCCACCGATGCCATCAGTATGACTATTGCCGGTATTGCTGCTTTGATAGTGATCAGCACGATTTCGGTTAAGGTGTCTTCCAATTTGATGGTCCTCTAACTCCACTTTCAGTACCAACGCCAAGCCTTTTGCACCTGGAGTTGTCCTGAGGGTGGTCATGTGCGTCAGACATGTGTGTCCTCCATTTTTATTTTCTTTGCCCTCGAAACAGCAAAGTTATGAAATGTTGAAATGTTGAAAACTGCATCTGAACTTGAGCATTTTGTTTGAGGTGGACAGCTTGTGCTGCTCATGATAATTACATTTAAGAAAAACGAAAGATGTTGCAGGTGATAGGGACCAGGAGAGGTGGAGTGTAACATGAAAGAAAAGCACAGCATCAGTTTAATCATAATGTAATATAGTTGTACTGTATATAAATGCAGTAAATTGCATTCACATCTAAAAATATATATATATATATACCTCCCTTAGAGAATTCTTCCACTTTACACACTGTTTGCCTTTGTTTTCAACAACAGACAGACACCGGGTGGGATCATTAGACATTTATGAACACCTCTCTCTCTCTCTCTCTCTCTCTCTCTCTCTTTGATCGCTGATGTCAAGCTCAGCTATTTCATCTCACACTTGACTGAAGCTGGCAGTCACAATGAATTAGGGAAAGATGGGCAGTTTTTGGTGTTAGCTGAGGGCAGCGTTGGGGTAATGGCGACCTGTCAGGATCTAACCCGATCTACCGTCCCTGCAACAATGCTGCCATGAATGATTTAGAGCGGGTGAGAGTACAAAGCTTTTGTTTGGCTCTCCCACAGGAGCCATCCTCCATTTCACCCTTCCAAAAACAAAATGCTGAGGGTAACTGACTGTAAAATGGGTGTGGCTCAGTAGATGCATCAGCACATTTTGTTTCTCCTGAGCTTTTTCCAAGCTAATCTGGAGCTCAGCAATGCAACGAAACGCCCAAGGTGCACAAAACAGGACAGCCATGGGGTGATTAATTGGAATGCCTTTGGCCATGATTTGTGATCAATATAAGCTTTTCCTCAGCAGAACACAACTCAAGGAGGGGTGTCAGTGCTTATGGGTGGAAATAGATAACACACAATACCAATTCACTCCAGTCTGTGAAGCAAAATGAAATATCTAAGGAATTACTCAATGAAAGTTGAGAGCAAACAAGGTGGTTTTACGCGAGCCTGCAGCCTATCATTGGATTGTAATCTTTAGAGGATATTCTAGGAAAAGCTCAACATTTGGTGGTTTGTTGATTGAAAATCAGACTAATTTCATAGTACTTTTATAAGAAGACAAAGCCAGCTACCAAATCTTCGATGTAAAGATTCTATTACAATGCTGACTATGTCAATGGCTCATTGATTTTGTGTTTGGAAAGTACTTAACACTAGCTCTTAGCTTATGTTAGCTTAAGCCACAGCAGGCCAAAGAACATTAACACTAGCCTCCGCTTAGCATTCCTTGTGCAGCCAAATCCATCTCCATCTGTGAGTTTTGAGCCACATTTGGCATGTTGCTATTCTTTACAATTTTTTACATTTGAATGTGATCAGAGGTCTCATCTGTTGTCTGTCTGCCAGTCTGTACTGTATACATTTCAAAGTATATCTTCTGTTGTCAGGAAAACAATGAGTTGACGGTTTGCTCATTTTTTTAATGACAATATTTTTAATCCTTGGGCTTGGGAAGGATATTAAGTCATCCCAAGTACCAAGGCTAATAATAGTCCAAATGAGGTCATAAGTCATTGGTGTAAAGTTAAAGTCTTTTGTGATTTTGCCATCAATGATTTGACAAATTTTACAAACAAACAATTAAACAGATGTTTGAGTATCCATCAATCTATTGTCTATATCTATTTATCCTTTGGAGAAACTGTAAAGGGGGCTGAAATCTAACCTTTAGGCAGGTAAAATCCAAATTTTAATAACTGGATATAAAATGTCTTCAAATTTATTTTGGACCCGCTGATTTCCTACTAATAACCCCTTTCAGCCCTCTGCCCTTTTATTATTCTTGCTCTGATTTCTTCCGCCTCACCAGCCTCCTTCCTCAGTAATGTCTGCATTACCCCGCCTGTGTTTTCTCTCTTCTCATCTCTCCATCATTTACCTACCTCCCTCGGTCTGTTTCTCCCTGAGCAGGTGAGGAAATCAATCACTCATTTGTCGATTCTCTCTGCAGCAGCTCAGACCCAGACAGAGGAGTTTTTAACATCGACCAGCACATCCCTGCCAAGAGTCAGGGTTTGTAAGACGATTGCACGGAGAGAGTGTGAATTTGTGTGTGCCGTGATTGTGCACATATGTGTGTGTAATTTCAAATAGGAGTTCGAACAAAGAGGGAAGACAAGCATCTTCCCTCTTTCCCTAAGGATCGACTTGTGTCTTATGGTTATTTTTTCTCTTTCTCTTTGTTTCCTCTGTATCTCTCAATCACACACGCACACACACACACACACACACAGTTTCTGTTTCCAATGTTATTATTTAGTGAGCCCTTGTGTCTATGGAGATTTCTAATGATAGGGCAGGGTTAGCTGTGCTGCTGTTATTAAGATTTCACAGGATGTGAACACACACACACACACACACACACACACACACACACAAACATGCATGCACCCACACACAGAGCCCCATCATTGTTCTGTCACAGCCGCAAGCTATTTTTGGAAACCTTGCCCACAGCCCTCAGTGCAAATGCCTTCCCTCCCTCTCCTCCCACAGCACCCGTCAACCCTCTGTCACCCTCTGTCACCATGCCAGCCAATCAGAGCGGCTCAGACAGGAAGTAAAGCTGACAGCCCACCAATCAACTAATAACTACTCTGCAGGAGGACATTGACAAGGCTCATTGTGGATATGGATGCAGTATTTATGGTTATTTATGGTATAATTACAGCTTGATTACATGAAAACACTCTGATATGAGACAGCCTAGTTGGCAAGATACACACACAGCAGGATAATAAAAAAAAAACCTGGTCTTAAATGCATTGTGATTCTCTCTTGCAATATTCAATATTGATGCTACTTTTAACTTTTTAAATAAATGCTTTATGAATAGAGGAGGATGCACTTTAATTACAATTAAAGTTAGATGAATAACTGAATACAACTGGAGATTGTTTACACCAACTGGACTGTGAAATGTAAAAAATTACATGACAATGACAAGTGATCCATGTGTAATGTTAAGCTATCCCACATAAGCTACCTTAAAGGCAGTGGAAAATGACTCCAAACTACATTTTGGATTTCAGTTGAGTTGAAAAGGGGCTGAAAAAGAGTCAAGTGAAGGTATGCAAAGATAAAATATTTCACCAATACAACGAAGACACAAAACAAGCTATAGCTGAGTTGTTGATACAATACAACTGTTAAATCTTCAAATGTCCTCATATTTCAGAAAAGGTGAAATGTATCACTACATGTAATCAAGAAGCACATTTTTTGTGCATCCTGAAGATCTAGTGTTTAAATCCATAAACCCATGTAACTGCAAGGGAGGATCTCTGTTGCACACACTGGAGGCAAGATACAACATATCGTCAGAGGACACTTGGCTCAAACTAATATGATCAATACCCGCACTGGGTAAGAAAATGCTACCCCCATTTTTGAGTAGCCTGTGGGCTTGAAGGGTGATTCTGAAATGTTTGTACCTTGCTCCTTCATAGAGGAGAGTAGATGTAGTTATGGGGTTCCCAGCAATTAGAGTGATTTCCATTGGGGACCCAGATTAACAGCAAAACAACATGTCAGTATCCATGCGTCTATAGAGACTTGAAATTAAATAACAGATTCGGCATCCACTGTCTCTATTTTCTGAGGCGGCTGAGGTCCTTCAACATCTGCCGGACTATGCTGAGGATGTTTTATGAGTCTGCGGTGGCCAGTGCTATCCTCTATGCTGTTGCATGCTGGGGCAGCAGGCTGAGGGTGGCGGACTCCAACAGACTAAACAAACTGATCCGCAAGGCCAGTGACGTTGTGGGGGTGGAGCTGGACTCTCTGACGGTGGTGTCAGAGAGGAGGATGCTGTCTAAGCTGCGGGGCATCTTGGACAATGTTTCACATCCTCTCCATGACGTAATGGTCGGACACAAGAGCACCTTCAGTGGGAGACTCATTCCTCCCAAATGTACAACGGAGCGACACAGGAAATCATTCCTGCCTGTGGCCATCAAATTGTTCAACTCCTCCCTCTGAGTGTACACTCAGGAAGAGACTGGAAATCTGGACCTACTTCACCTGCCATATATTACCTTACTATTTATTCTTTAAATGTTTCAGTGCAATACATATATAGTCATACACAACAGTGCAATACATACATATATATATATATATATATATATACACACATACATATACATTGTTATTGTATATATTTTTTACTTATTTTTCACTTAAATACCGTAAATGTGTATATTTTATATTTCTATTTCTTATTCTTATATTTTGTACATACTTTTAGCTCTAAATTATGCTACTTTCTACTCTTGAATGGGAGCGCCGGTACTGTACAATTTCCCCCCGGGGATCAATAAAGTATTTCTGATTCTGATTCTGATTCTGATTTGCTGTTGATCGGTGCGCTCAGTATTCTCCCAATACAGTGGTTTTACACAACATAGCTACATACACCTTTTAGATGTTGCTCTCATATCCCATTAAATCTGTGCATGGCAGCTATGATATGGTTAGGTGTAGAGAAATATCATGTTTATGGCAACAAAAAAAAAAAAGTATGGTTAAGCCACTAAAACACTTGGGGACAGATGGTTACATTACAATGCAAACAGTAAATGGTCTCACTTATATATAGCGCTTTATAGTTAAGGTCTCATTCACACACACATTCACACACCGATGGCGACTGAGCTGCCATGCAAGGTGCTGGTCTCCATCATGAGCAACTTAGGGTTCAGTGTCTTGCTCAAGGACAAGGACCAACCCGCTCTACCCTAGTCTACCTCCCGTGCCACAGTGCTAACCACTGTGCCACCATGCCGCCTGTTAAGTAATTGCAGGTCTGTCACAGGATGCAAAATCCAGTCTCCTGTATTGTAGTTGGATGTCCATGTGCCAATCCATCACATGGACCAGGGCACACAACTTCCTGCGTTGACAAGAACATTGGCATTGGATATAAATCTTGAGGCGCCGAATCGTCCAATATGGACTTAACTCCTACTGGATACTGGGCTGTTTCAAGCCTATAGGCAGTGAGTATTTGATTCACAAAAAAAAGATTTTCAGTAGAGAATTGTGTAATTTCCCCCCGGGGATCAATAAAGTATTTCTGATTCTGATTCTGATTTCTGATTCCTTTAATGACAGACATTAAGGTCTGTGCTGTTGTGAATAAACACAGAGAACATAAAGTTATGTTAAAGGGAAAGGTTTTTTGGAAAAATGTATATTTAGTTCTACAGTAAATGTAGTCCCGTACGTATATTTGGCATGTGACTGATACTCTACTGTATATCCATAGTGATTTATAAAAGGTGTTGCTAAGGTGCATTAAGAACCCATTGTGAGTTTCTTAATGTCACAGATGTATCAAACACAATAGACATGGTAATCACAGAATGTGATAAAGGCTTGCCATTAATAACTTCTACAACACCTCTATTCAACCCAACATAAATTTGGAAGAATGACTCTTTAATCAAGTACACAACTAGACAATATGGAACCTTATTCCCCCGAAAATCCAACTGAGCCCTCTCAAAGTCACCATTGCCATCTTTTCCCATTCCTTCTCTACAAAGCTTTACATCACAGATAATATGTCGAGACCAACCCTTTTGTCTTGTTTTGCCCTGTGGAAGATGGCTGCAAATGTCTTAAAATGAAGACCAAGCGATCCTGTGACATAGTCAAGTGCTAGGTGAACCTTTGAATTTTGCCTTACAAATCAAAACTCTTCTTCAAAGCCTGCTGAGAATAAGTTTGATGAATGCTGACATACACTGATATTTTATGCTTAACACTCATTGGTGAGCACAGCCACTTCCTGTAGTTTTATAATTGCCTGTGCTCCTGCAGAAAGGACACCTGTAATCATTATGACAGCTTCACCGGTGCAAACCACAACAAATACAATTCATAAACAGATTAAATGAAAGAGAGGGCACGGGAGAGGAAAGAGGGTAAATTGAGTTTAGGGTGAAAGAGAGGCCAGAAACAGACTGAAATGAAAATGCAAAATCTCAGAAATGGATGAGTTAGGAAATACAATCCAGGAGGGAAATGTTGGTAAATGAACTAACACCATTTATAAATCTGCTCTGCTTTATAGACGTCTGCTCACTTCAGGCCCCTTCAAAGAGTTCTCCTGCTTCCTGTTCAAAACACAGACAGCATCCACTCAGATGGGGCCTCTTCTTCTTCGGCTGTCTCTACAACAGACTGCAGACAAAGCCGTCCGGAGAAACTGTTTGTCGCTGATGGGTTTTTTTTCCCATGTAAATCATTAACTGGCTTTTTAATCAAAGAGACTCATGGGACGGCGTCTGTTGAAGCGGGCTGTCTAGCAAGCTGCTGCATGCTGCTACGACGGGCTAGATTTCTGCAATCATCATCTGGCTGAGGAGACTGCACTTGACAACATCATAGGAGAGGATACAGGGGTGGTGCTTTGAAATTAGTTACTGTAATTTCTTATTTGATGTTCTGATTGGCCAGGGAACATTTCAAACACGATGCTGAAGTCAATAACTTTCAGCATGTTGGTGCTTATTCTGTTTTGCATAATATGAGCCTTATTGCATGCCCTTTGAACCCTATAGGCGGCCATTTGGTTTTCCTTGCACTCCTGGGTAGAAAGCACAATGGGTACATCCCAAGTCTCTTACCTGTCATTTCCGGAAGTCGTTAGGGTGTGGCATATATCATGTTTTCATGAATAGTGCCTGCAGCCTGCAAGATGCCACACCCTAACCACTTCCGGTTCAAGCGAGGAGCGAGGAAATGACAAGTAAGAGACTTGGGATGTACCCATTGTGCTTTCTACCCAGGAGTGCAAGGAAAAAATGTACATGATGGAAATGCATATTAACAGGCTTATTATACTCATGGTTTCGTTTATTTTCTTTCTTGATTTAGTTCAGTTATACCCCATTCTCATACTGTCAATACAAAGCAGTGGTGCACAAAAAATGCTTCATTCATTGACTACAGCGTGCTGACGGAGTTATCAGTCTACCTAGTTAAGGAAGGGGACTCTTTGACGAGGGCAGAACAACTTATGTTTAGTTTATTTATTTGAACACATGGACAGTATGTCAGAATTTAACTACACTGCGCAAGTTGATTAGTTAACTCGGGGGGCTGCTTTGAAATAAAGACCAAAACAAATGTAAATGTACTACATACGCAGAAAAGAAACATCCCATTTATTTGAATAGGTCATTGCAGACATGGAAATGTTAACTGCTTGAGTTTTGCTGTTGATTTCAATACATGGAACTACAAACATTGAGGAAAACACCACTGGAAACAGCTGTGGTTTGAACAGAATTGGTTTCGCAGCCAGAAAGATAGCTAAATGGGTTCAGGCTATAGGCTGGCTCCCATTTTTTCATCTTCTCTGTTTTCCAAACAACAAGGAAGTACAAGTAGATACCAACAAAGTGATTATACTTTGCCATACACTTTAGCAAAAGAATACCCTAGATTCTTCCACGGTGATGTCATCTACAGTGTGCCAGATAAAAGCTGACGCTGATGAGAACAGATTGGATTAAACCTAAAGAAGCAGACGCAAAGAGAAATGGCCAGAGCAAAGGGGGAGGAGGAAAGATGGGAAGATAGAAATAGGGAGGTAAAGAGATGAGGCAGAGGAAGAAGAGTGAATTGAAAATATCTGTGACAAGCGCCATGTAATTACAGTGCTGTTCCATTATTAATCGGCCCTAGTCCAGATAGGACTTGCATGAGAGTTGTATACATAATTAATAATGGGGACTGGAGCATCTTTTGCTTTCTATTCAATCACAGATGGGTGGATGACAGAGAAAGGGTGATGTTGAAGGAAAACTATGAACCCACATTAACCACCAAATATAGTATTTCACTAAACTTGCCAGCTTTGAATGCTCTTTGCTTTAATTAAGGGCTCATATTCCAAGCTTTGAATTAGAATTTAATATGAAAATTAAAGAGGAAAGATTATGCTACTGTATATGGTCTCACACAATATTGTAGCCCAAATAGTTCCCTGTAGCCTCATGAATAATCCATTGAAAGCCACTGTTGAATTGAAACCATCTATTAAACCCAATCAATTTTTTCAGTGGTTTAATAATGCAAAGGGGTCCCAGTTGGTTGTGTACACACACTATTCGATAGATTTTAATTGACCGCAGTGATATTATTATTGCTATACTGGATGTATTAAACCAGGTCCCTGCTTCTCTGTGTCAAAACTGAATGTATTAATAAGGAGAGATGTGGTGTATTATAATTCCATCCTCTCAAAAGAATTGTATTCATGGTGTTTCATTCATTTTTTCTGGCCTGCAGCTTGAGAGTCGTGCCAGCATGGACATCCAGACGCACACACGCATTGCTATTCTTTATCTGGTTAAATCATATGATTGCATTAGTCTCGTGTCCCCTGACCTCTTCTTGTCTGAGCCATCCAGATAGAGGCGCAGAGAGGATTAGAACACAGTGAAGGGCCAGAGGGGAGCCACAGCTTACATCTACACCAACACAACACCGCTGCCTTTCAGACAGGCTTTATAACCTACTGCATTATACAGCCTGTCACTCCTCGTGTCTTATTATTAGGTAACAGGCTATAGAGATTATAATTATTATTATTATAATTAAATATTCTGTCGTAATGTTATATAGCTGTGTCAGAACCCTTCCTCCGCTTTTGTGAAAATGCCTAAACAACACACATTATATATATACATACATTCATACATACATACATACATACATACATATATATACACACACACATTTCATATATATTTCATTTTCTTGACACCTCTCCATCCTTAACCAAATATCAGTTCCCACTTGCCCTTTAGGTCATCCCCTCAACTTCGACCCTATTTCATCCTTCAGTCCCCAACCCCCATGTAGCCCTTCACTTAGCATGTTGTTTCAATAATCTTATTTGCATACGTAAGTGGAGTTGTCTTTGTTCGTAAAAGCTCAACTAGACCATGACCTCGACCAAACTTCTTCTTATTCTTTCAACACTTGAAAAATCTTGAACCTTTCTTGGAGGAGGAAGAAATTCACTCTATTTGTGTCGAATAGACATTGACATTTCAAAGTAAGCGCTCCCTCAAATTTTGGGTTAATGAGAGTCTAAAATATCTGGGAGACAGAGTGAAACAGTCCTCTCCTCCTGGTGGTCCCCTGAGCAGCTGTAGTAGCCAAAGCAGGTGGGGTTTCAATGTCAAAGGTTTCTCAACAACCACAAAACATCTTTCCTTACCTAAATCAAACACTGATAGAACAGCACATGATCTCCAGTGATGTGTACCAAAGCTAACTAGGAAAAATTACTATAGAAATTAAGGCACACAGTAATGCTGAGTTGTGGGATTTCATCAAGAGGGTTATGTGACCTCAGGGAGTACGACATAGTATCTGGGTTCTACTTTAGCCTGCAGCTAACAAAGAGAAAGCTCTCCCAGTGAGTGGTTGGAGAAAGCGAGAAAACCAGCAAAGTGATGGGAACGGGCTGCCATTTATAAACACAGAGGCATGAAAATGTATGCATATACTCACATACATTACAATTCATATCACAAAAGCAAAATGGAGTTGGCTAAAGGAAGGACTGGCTTTGAGAAAAGGGGCCTATGCTACTACAGGTACCCAAAGAGTGATTTAAAAAGGATTTTAAAGTTGCCTGCAGTGTTGTCAGAATCCATGTAAGGATGAGGGTTTATGTTTTTGTTGATAAAATGTCATTAGATGAACAGCTAGTCTAAAAATGATATTACATTCTCCAGCATTTGTCACATTAACAGCCTTTTATTAAAGTTTTTACCTATTTAGAGGATATTTCATTCCACCACGAGGCACCATTACATCCATAGATTCTACATGAAGTCAGTTAGACACATGCTCTCATAATCAATCTCCATCTCTCCTTAATCACACTCACACACACACACTGTACACCTCATCCTCCACCACCACCCTTCTCCTTTCATGTGGAGCTAATTAAGTAACAGTGTTCGTGTTAATTAATTACTAGCCTGTGCTAAAGGCCCCCCGCTTGTTTGGGTAAATTAACGACGTCCTCATTATTGTTGCTGTCTAAGGAGCACCCTGGGTTTGGGCAATGTGTGTGTGGCTTGCATCTGCGTGTCTATATGTTGCAGGTGTACTGGAAAAGCAAGGAAATGACAGGATTGGTGGAAGTATATAAAAAGGAGAACAGAGAGGAGGGTTTGAAGCTTTTAATGTTCTTGAATCTAAAACTGTATCAGTATCACTTGGAATCAACATGGAAATGCTTATTTTTGTTCAACCCAAAACATTCACATCCTTTCCATGTGTTTGTGAACTTATCGCGTCCAACCATTCATTCTCTTCTCCCCCTCCTCCCTTTACACACCCACTCTCCCATCACTCCATCCAACTAGCCATCCATGTCCAAAAATAAAGATATAAAACAAAGCACAAAGGGACCTCTTGTGTGGCTGGCCTAGTGGATGTGTTTTGGTGAAAGCTGTTTTTTTAACGTGCCCACGTGGTGAAGTTTAAAAGTGCCAAATGGGGCAAATTGAAGCGGGGTACAATATACCCACCCATTAACCCGTCTAGAGGGTCTGGACTCTGGCCCTGTCCAAAATGGGAATTCACACTGAATAACCTTACCCACTACTGGGTGTCTGTGAGCTTCAATGCTGAAGGGTTTAGCCCAGAGATCCACAGACAGATCTATTTCTCTGAACATATTTTCATATTTGAAAAGATGTGTAAACTGTTGGCTTCTGTTTGCTCTTATCTCAGACTTAAGCTCTTAGCAAACTCATTGAACCCAGCACACAATCCCTCAAACTCTAGTGCACTGCTCTCAATCATTTATGTGAATATACCACAGCGCATAACAAAGTTACAACATGCATGCTGGAAAGTCTACATATACATCTAAATAAGCAAAGGTCTTGTAAACTGTTGATCATGTGGTGCTGTTTAAATGAACAAACATGGCATTCCCTTAGGTGGAAATATTAGGCTCTATTACCACAATTTAACTAGCATACATTTTGATGGACGTCCTAACGTGCTACATTAAGCGCATTGCCTCATTTCCGGTTGCCGGCACTTCTGTGTTACTGGTAACATGTTTTTCTCAACCGAGTTAATTTTTTGATATTCTTCATTACAGAGACTGATCACCTGCTATACACTTAAACATACACTAGTTCTGCTCAAGCACGCATAGCTTTCTGCTTCTTTTAGTGATTTTTATGCTAATCCCGCACTTGTTTATATGCTATTCAGTTCTGCATGCTATCATACTTGTACAGAAACTGGAACATTTAATTGGCATTGAAGTGGGGTGACCATATTTTCAAACCTCAAACTTCCCCCAACTGAAGTATACCGCACGTTCATGCACATGCATATTCATGCATTATGGGGGACGATTGTTTCTGCGCTTTGCACACCTACCGAGTGCACCTTGGACACACCATGGACGCCATAAACGCAGCTTTTTCTTTGCCGGTTACTTTTTGGAGGAGAAAGTAAGCCTCCTGGAGCTCTTTAAAAATGATGAAAAGACTGACTTTTTCTTCGGCATGACAGCTAACTTTAAGCAAACTGACAGGTTCTGTCATAAACCTATGATGCTTGCCTATTATTCATAGCCTAGTAACAGCCTTGACAACGACACAATGATTGATTGACACTCATACAGGCAAATCCATGTTGAATTTGGACGTGTGGTGCTTTGTTTATGTTTTTATGTAATAACGAGTGGGACAGAACATGATAAATTTCTATGTAAGTGCTGGAACTTTTGGAAATGTTATTAGGAAACACTCTATAGACTTTCATTGCTATGCAGATGATACCCAATTATATCTATCTATCAAACCAGATTAAACCAATCAGTTAGCTAAACTTCAAGCATGCCTCAAGGACATAAAAACCTAGATAACCTGCAATTCTCTGGTATTAAACAAAACTGAAGTTACTGTACTTGGCCCTGACCACCTGCGAAACACATTATCTGAATATATAGTTACTGTAGATGGCATTGCCCTGGCCTCCAGCGCCACTGTAAGGAATCTCAGAGTTATCTTTGATCAGGACATGTCCTTTAACTCCCACATAAATCAAACTTCAAGGACTGCCTTTTTTCACCTACGTAGAATTTTGAAAATCAGGCACATTCTGTCTCAATGCAGAAAAACTAGTCTGTGCATTTGTTACTTCTAGGCTGGATTATTGCAATTCCTTATTTTCAGGCTGCCCCAATAAGTCCCTTAAGACTCTCCAGTTGATCCAGAATGCTGCGACACGTGTACTGACAAGAACCGGGAGAAGACATCATATTTCTCCCAAATTAGATTCTCTGCACTGGCTCCCTGTAAAATCCAAAAAATAATTTTAAATCCTCACCTACAAAGCTCTTACTGGTCAGGTACCATCATATCTTAAAGAACTCATAGTACCCTGTTACCCCACTAAAGCACTGCACTCCCAGAATGCAGGGTTACTTGTAGTTCCTAGAGTCTCCAAAAGAGTGAGAGCCAGAGCCTTCAGCTATCAAGCTCCTCTCCTGTGAAATCAGCTCCCAGTTTGGATTCTGTAGGCAGACACCCTCCCCACACATAACAGTAGACTTAAGACTTTCCTCTTTGGTAAAGCTTATAGTTATAGCTGGCTTGGGTGAACCATCCCTTAATTTTACTGCTATAGGGCTAGACTTCTCATGATCTGATGATGAGCTCCTATCTCCTCTCCCTCTCCATCTGTACACATTCTCATCCCATTACAGCATATTACTAACTCAACATCTTCTTCCTCCCGTAATTGTGTGCTTTCTCACCTGTCTGCCTCTGTGCTCGCTCTCTCCCCTTCTCTTTTTCTCTCTCAACCCAACTGGTCAACGCACATGACCGCCACTGTTTTCTTTGCCACTGCTGCCAAGTGCTTGCTCATGGTTTGAACTGTTGGGTCTCTGTAAACTGATTTGAAAGAGTACAGTCTAGACCTGCCCTACATGAAAAGTGACCTGAGAAAACTTCTGTTGATGATATAATATATCATATAATATATGATATAATATAATAATATTATTCTGTGTGACCATCAGCAGATATTGAAGGTCCACATCAGGAGCCAATCACCAACATGGAGCCATGTGCAATCAACTTGACCATGGACCGGCACATGCCAGGCCATGTTTGAAGTGGAGTAGACTTACTTTGGACCTGATCTGGGCTCAAATTCACCTGGTTCTGGAATTGCTTTGGGATTGCGGGTGTTACAGATCCAAAAAGGATTTATATAGATAAGTGTCCCAATTTTGAAGTTTTTTCACTGTAATCCTGAAAGGTTTTAGCGTGTCATGCATCTGGAAGAGCGCACCAAAAGTCACAATAATACACTCAAGATGTATACATGTACACCTGCCTGTTAAGTATGAGTCTGAGAATCCAAGAAAACAACAACAACAAATTATATATATATATATATAGATATATATAAACTAACAAGTTAACATGCTAAGCTGCCAGTCACTTAACACTTCTCATATTTCACTCTCTCAAACACAAATAAGTTCTGTGATTTATTTCAATTTGTTTTCTTCTGCGGCACAAACGCAGAGCGAGCAGATTAATGCAGACACGACTAATCTCTCACTTCCTTATCCTCACGCTTCCCTATCCTCATGAGCAACAACGTATTTCCATATGTTATAGCAGCGCCGCTTACTGGCGTTGTCTTCACTGAGGTGGCAGTGGCAACAATGTGTGTCTTTTAATGTGTTAATGCAATGGTGAATGTCCAACAGTGGCATCAGTGTTCCCTCAAGGTTTGGCTTTAACATGGACCTGACTGAGGAGAGGAGGAGTGTTACAGGAAAGCTGATATAATTCAAATTTTAAAATGTTAAATCACCTTGAAAAGTGCTCTACAAACAAAATATGCAATTATTCAATTGCAGTTTCTTCCTCTCTGAGTTTCAAAATATAAACGTTGGCTGTTGTGTGCTGGCAACATCAATTAATTTCTCAGGGTCAGCGCTTTATAGCAGTAGCCCTCCTAGTCCTGACATCCAGGAAAAGGAAAGCATAACTGCCTATGACGTCCGGTTATTCGTCAGGAGCATCAAGAAGATCACTACTAGCATCATTATTCTTTTCCCATGAATTATACTTGATACAAAGACTAAGAGAAAATATTACATTGGTTTATTCATGGCGACAGTGAGATTCAATCAGAGAGCAGCAAAGATGTATGTAAACAGATTAATCTGAGTAACACTACTGAGAGGAGATGTTTTAAACAGCCACAAACTCAACCTGTGACTTTAAAGACTCAATTTTTACTTTAGCATTTACTAATGAGTCTCATTCAGACTCATGATTGGGTCCATTTATCCCTCATTTGTGTTTGACTGATTGCATCATATTCCAGCAGTATCACTGAGAGGAAAACAGAGTTTTATTTACACCCCTGAGCACTGTGGCATGGCAGCAGAGGGGCTAACTGAATAATAACAAAGGAAAGCATTTTTTACAGAGAACAGTGTTGTTCTATACAGAGAATTACACGTTTTTTTATTTTTTTTTATGGTTTTTATTGTGCCCATAACAGTTTTATGTATCCTGCTGAACTGATATTTTGACTTTGCTACTATGCACACTGTTGCCCTTAAATGGGTATATGCATTTGTTCAGTGTGTGTGTGTATTTAGGAGTGTGTATGAGATTATATGGCAGTGATAAATTCTGCTGCTTAACTCACCCGCAGGGAAACACAGTTTAGACTTCAGAGGGGTCAGTCAATTATTACATTCTGTATCAAGAGGCACACAGATACACTACTGCTTACTGCAGTATACTGTAGTGCTGTATGCACAAGAACCAGGGGAGGCCATTGGGATCACGACACCATGGCTTGGAAGAAGGCACGAGGCAGCCCCTGCTGCTGATAGCAATAATTCATTATCCCAACCCAAATTAACTGCATCAACAACAGAGAGGATGTGTGTGTGGTGTTAAGGGACAAAGAGTGAATAAAAAGCTCCATTAGAGGTCCACTGAGTGTCGTTTTCATTGGAGCTGTAAATAAACGTGGTGGGGTAAAGACTCGGCTCGCGAGTCGCAGTCTGTAATTATGCCCCTGTCATTTGCTTGCACCTCTGTGCCGCGGTCCTGAATTAAAACATAAAGACGGGGAAAAGGGGTAAAGTAGGGAGCGAGGGCAGGGCAAGCAGTCTATATATTAAGTTACATGTGAGCTTATGAGCTTTACTGAGCTTTTTAACTGCTCACTTCCTCAGTAATGTCCTGTTGAGCACTGTTAGTCTGTTGTTCAAAGGAAGTTTTAAAACAAGGGAGCAGTTCATCTCAGCGGGTGTAATACCCATAGAAGAACTAAGAATGCACTGAAGAGAGAGAGTGAGTGTGTGTGTGTGTGTTCTTTTAGTGAGAGCGTCCCTGAGTGTGTTCGTGTGCTCATACTGTATGCAGAGGGGCCACATTAGAGTCAAACCCAGACGCATGAAGCCATCAACATCTTGCCGACTACAAAGTCAGATGAAGGTGTGCAACTGGGAGGACCAGTGTGTGTGCTGCTCCCTGTGCTGTCATCAGACCTGACTGGGTTTCGTACAGTATGTAAATGTGTGTTTTAAAAGTCACATCCTCATATTAACGAGCACAGAAAATACATCGACCAATCGCCTTCTCTTTCCATAGTGCCATGTGTCAGACAGTTAAAAACAAACTGTTGCATTCAGGTCATGCAAGTTTGTGTACCCGACCTTTTCCTGCTTGATACCTCTGTCAGTGCCTGTGGGAACATCTCATCCAGCAGCACTCTAAACAAACATGGATTTAGAGTACCCGCATCGCTAACCCTAACCCAATTACCTTTCATTAGTCCTCGACTGGCTTAGAAACAGCTGCCTCTCTGTAAAATTCATAACCACACACATATACTGTATATGCAGGCGTGCAACATCCACATACATTGTTTAATATATTCCATTATTTTAAAATACCAGTTTACACACACAATATCCAGACATTCAATTCAACACCACTTCCTGTCGCCTCACTTATGCGCACAGCGTGACACATGCAACACCTTGCCACACCTTGATGCACACACTGTCTGGGTACATTAGCGTTTCGTGCATGAATGTGAGACTGCACGCAAGACTGCCTCCCACAAACCACTGTGTCCTTCTGGGCTGTGTAAAGCTTGTAACTGTCAAAACTTGTTTTGGAGTCAGTTCCTGAAAATACATGATGTTAATACAGTTTGATGCTGGACTGCCCAACAGCTCTGTGATTGAGGGTTAGGGTTGAAATCCCTCACGTTTATTTGAAAGACTACGGGCCCTATTTAAACGATCTGAAGCGCATGGTCTAAAGCTTGGTGCAAGTGCATTTAGGGCGTGTCCTACTCCCCCTTTGCTAAACAGCACATAATCAGGGCACAATGTAAGGGGGTTGTAAAGGGGTTGTATTTAGTCTCTTGATTATTCATAGGTGTGTTTTGGGCATAACATAATTTAAACTAATCAGAGTGTTCCCATCTCCCATTCCCTTTAAACGCCAGGTGCACCTGCCGATATTTAACTGATGAGGAGGAGGAGAGCTGCTGCACATCCCTGTGAGTGTAACAAGCGTTGTTTAATTGTATTGGGGCTGTCCATGGCTCAGGTCTCAGGTTTTCTGTCTTAATAATTCAAACAATAAAACGTGTTCGTAGCTGTATAGAACATAGGTTTGAATGAGGTGATGTATGAACTTGAACATCAGAGGTTCAGTACTGAGTGATTTGTCAGAGTGACTGATATCAGCTTATGGGTTTATGCGCTCTCCCTCCTGCCTGTTGGAGGGCTGCTTTTTTCCCTCCTCTGCTCCTCGCTGGACTGTTAGAGTGTGTAACCTTCATCTCCTCTTTCTCACATCAGTAGACTTTATTTTGGTCCCAGCCTTCATCCCCTCATGGAGAATGTCAGGTATTCTACTGTGCGGTGCGACTGGTGTGCCTATAGGGGTCTAGGTGCTATTACGCACAGCGGAGTGGCTGGGCATGGAACCCTTATCGTTTCATCTTGTGAAGTGGTTGTGTGTCTGTGTACAGACCCAGTGAGGATATAATATAATATAATATAACATAATATATATATATATATATATATATATACTGCCCCCCCCCACAAAGAAATCCTGATTTAACCCCTGGTATGCGCGTTGTGAACCTGCCTATGTAGGCGCATCTTACTATGTGAATAATGCGTCCTTTCAATAGCAGGAAAATACTGCGCCAGACTTTAGACCATGTTTTTGTCGGTCAATGGTGCTATCACTTTCTGCTGCCTCAAGATAGCAATGCGCCAACAATGCGCCTGACCACACCACATTTTAAGACCAACACGCCCATGGGCGCAAGTACATGTGCATGTGCTGGGCGTAAAAATTACAACTGCGTCACCTGGAGACTAGCAATGACACTTGCGCTGCACTGTGTACCTCTTTGCGCCGGGTGTAACATAGGGCCCTATGTCATTACAATACTGAGCTCTAATTGGCAAAACTGTGCTACCTTCAAACAATTCCTTCATTTTGAAAGAAATTATGAAGCTAGAAAATTCAAAAGTATAGTGTCATTCAGAAAATTGTAAGCACTCATGTAATGCCAACCCAATTCATAAGAAATTGGAAAAACATATCCACATCTTGATATGGTAATTTTTTTATATCCTGAGTTATAGTTTCTGTTATCATCATTCACCACTTTTTAAAAAATATATTACACATTTAGCATTATTATTATTTTCCTTTTTCTCTCTTTCCTCCTCTAGTTACACTTATGCATACATGAATACACGACACACTTTCATATATGCACAGAGACACATGAAATATCTATATGTAGTTCTTGCAACAAAAACAGCTAAAAAATCTGTAACAAATTCAAATTATAACCTTTTATGTTAATATAGCATATCCCACAATATAGAATCCACAGATGGTTATCACTTATAATCTGTTCTTTTTGATGAATGATATGAAGAGATTGATTACTGGAATTAAACTGGAAACTACTTGCAAGTACTGCGTGGATATTGGGACAGGCATATAGTCGAGCGTTAGTCTGAAACAATAAAGGACATTTTAAAAACAAAGTCAAACAAAATAACAAATTAAATCCAACCAATTCCAATTTTTGGTTCGTCCAAAAAAGCATCAGAAATTACATTGAAACCTCTATTGCTTAATCATTGATCTTCATAAGAATGTCGAAAGTACTTTGCTTGCAATCTTTTTACAGTTTCGGATGTGCTCCTGAACAAATCCTGAACACTGCCTGAGGAAGAGCACTGAGCTCAGAACACATTGCCTATATGGATCTGCATATTTCAGTTATTCAGAAACATTATATTATGTGAGTGTGTTTGGTAATCTCAACACATCAGAGGTTGCAATAAAGATTTTCAATTTTGTAAGTACAGACAGGTGCTTCTAACTTTCTTTGATGTTGAATCTCTCCTTTTGGAAGCCCTGTTTCCACACTGCAAACAAACTCTACTCTATCCTTCATGAACTGTGTGTTTACATGACTATGCATAGAATACTGAAACAAGACTGTACAGTACAGTACAGTGAACATAGTGTGTACTCAGCTGCTGAGGGTTACATGCTTTACATTCCTCATCAACACTATTCTCAAAGATAGATGAACATGATATGATCATGCCCTATATGAACCACATACAGTTTTGTTTCAACTCAATTTTCATTTAGCGCCATATTAACTGAAAACAGTTATCTCAGGGCGCTTTTCATCATGGTCTTCCATTATCTGAACTATGTTTCCAATAACGCACACAGGTTCCCCTGATATGTTAAAAGATGACTCACTTTCACAGTCAACCCCTCACTTTCTGAATCGCAAAACAATCCCCCTCCCAGCACAGGATCTTTTAACCATCTGTCCCACCTCACGATGATGTAAAGAGAAATGTATGTTGTGTTTATATGTGGGTTATATTCCAGTGAAGTAATGTCCACCTGTGTCTGTTTCAATCAAAAAAACCTCATTGGACGGCTCCAGGTAAAGGATGGTGAGGAGGAGGACAGCTACTGAGTCCCACACCCCTCCAGATCATTCAGTGCCACATACCCAGCATGCCTTCAGGTTAGGGTTCCCTCCAGAACCCCCCCCCCCCCCCAGAACCCCCCCCCCATTTAATCATCTTGAAACATAAAAGGAATGGGTTAAACAGGACATTATTAGACAGACACTAGCCTTATCACCCAAGACACACTGCTGTTAACCACTCTTTTGTGTTGCGCTGGCAATGGACGCCATATCAACATCCCTGCTAGGATCTAGATATAATAGGCAAACACCCCAAAGATGTAGCAAAAGACAGATTGATCACAGATATTCTTGCTCCCGGCAGCTTTCAGCAGGAAAAGACAACTGGGAGGAAAGACAATGATCAAAGCCAAGTAGACTTAAGCAGGAAGCAAGCTAGTTGGCACTAGTGAAGCTTGTCTATGTTTTGGAAGATGAATGGCTTGGTAGTAAAGGAGCTTTGCCTGCTTTGTGGTTCCAAAGTGGGTGTTCATCAGTGCTATGTGCCCTCCTTCTGCCATCTTGCCAACAGGCAGACATACTGCAGTATTAGTGTATTATAAAAATTAAGAAGGTGGTACAGCTCTGACAAAAATGTATTCTACACAATAACGAAAATGTAAATTTTGGCTCGAAAATTATATTGGGTTTTACTCAAAGAAAACAAGACTCAACTGGAACACAAATTTTTCATGAATGACTCTAAATACTTTGACTAGTAGTTGGACTAAAAATAAAGATCTATTAAAAGTGAGGCTATCGACTGATAAATAACTGACCTGAACAAACACAACAATGAAACAATTGTTCAATTGACACCAAAAAACAAACTCCAAAGAACATTTATGATCATCAGTTAATTATTTTTATTTGTACTTTCCATTTATAAGCCATTGATCCAGCAAAAATGCCAAAAACATCCCCTGCCCAAATGCTAGAATTTAAATACTTAAATATTTATAGACTTTAAATTGAATATCTTTGGGTTTTGGACTGTTGGTTGGACAACACAAGCATTTGACATCACCTTAGATTTTTTTTTTCACTATTTTCTATTTTGTGGACTAGGCTTCCTCTGGTATAAACATTTGGTACAAAAGACAAATTGAAGTGTAGCCACTCACCATATAATTAGGTAATCATAGTTTGTTTGAGTTGATACAGACAGACAGATCGAGCTGGCAGCTACCTACACCCAGGATGAGCTGCAGGCTCTGTAGGATTGGATCACTGCCACCTGCCAAGGCTTCCTCTGGAGAATGGATGTTTTTCAGCTACGAGGATGATGTTGGCAGCTTGCACCCAAGTATTATGCTTTTCTACGGGCAGTAGCATTGTATTGTTCGAGAAACATGCCAAAGACGCAAAGACAATTAGAGCACTTCATTACTCACAATGCTAGGTTAAGCCATATTATTCTACATGATTGTAAACATAGAATAAATAGCATGGAAAGAAACTGTTTGCTGGCTGACTGCCCTGATGCAGCACAATGAAACACAGGGACACCTTAGAGGAAGAACCATGGCCGAGAACAGTATTTACCAAAGTAGGGTTTGGCAAGTCCTGTGGTAGGAGGCACTGGGGGGTGGGGGCAGCTAATTTGATGTGACAGTTTCTGTAGCTAAACATATTTTAACATGGCTTAGTACAGCTGTAGAGGCAGCTCAAAACACCA
This sequence comes from Enoplosus armatus, assembly GCF_043641665.1. Lineage (NCBI taxonomy): Eukaryota > Metazoa > Chordata > Actinopteri > Centrarchiformes > Enoplosidae > Enoplosus > Enoplosus armatus. The sequence goes on from NC_092202.1 coordinate 16,487,852, forward strand.
GCATACACCAAGACACTCGTGTACCACTGTGAGTTTTGCCTGAGACGTGTATCGATCTGTAGCTCAGTGAGACACGGCTGAGAGAGACAATCACACACACAACAAGGTGGTGAGACACACAAAATAAATTCTCATCCACGCTGATGTATCTGGGGAAGCAGGAGGCATCATGCAGAGGGCAGAGAATTGGCAAACACCTGGAGCTGTTCGACTGACTATGACCTTGAGATGCCACCTGGCAGCATCTGAAGTGTTGACCAAACATAACATCTTAGTCAGTGCTACTATGATGTGATGAAATGAACTATATGTAGCCTTATCATGTATGATATTGTAGTTATAGATGGCAAGGCAGTTAAAAAGTACCCCACCGGTTTAGCATTGCACTCCTGTAACATTGTCAGACTCATGATGGACAGTAAAAAACAAGGATAAAAATCTTTGCAGCTGAACCATCGTCTTTTGTATTCCACGCATACTTCTTCCCTCAAAACCTGGCGCCTACATTACCCACAAATTGATTGTATAACACACCCGAGATTCAGGCTGCTATGTAGCCTCAGACTGCTATCCTCAATCAGAAAGGAGTGAGTTTACCAGACCTCTTTAGCCCGCTCCACATCTCTAACACTACACCCAGTTTTTTTATTTATTTATTTATAGACTTGTAGTCTTCAGCCTCAACCGACATTGAATCAAGTGACGTGTAGAATCAATGGAGTTCAATATTTAAGAAATTCAAATTACATCATCAACAACATAAAGAGATGTCTTAACTTTAGAACATATCAGCTCTTGCTCTCACTTTATTTTGTTTCTTGCTCTTTAGACCCACAACAGTCAACTGCATAAAGACCATACATCTCAGAGATCATGCATCTGCTCTGTCAGTCCCTCAAGCAGAAGAGACTGATGGAAAGTGTACCCAAGCTTCACCATCTCACATTTCAGGTCATAACCGACCCTCAGCCAATGTGGAGGGAAGATTCTCAGCACTCAAAAGGACGAAAACATACACCAGGAACAGCACTCGACAATGTCATCTGCTGCTTTGACCTTAATCGCAACAGAGGAAGGACCTCTCATATTTGGTCTCAGAGGAAATAACTGTGTCATTGCGCTGAATTATGAATGAATGAATGAATTCCTTCTGATCTATTCCATGGTCCTTTGTTAAATGAATTGATGTCCTGGTATTAGAAGATTCTCCCCAAAATCTGCTCCTGTTTCACACTATTGTACGTCGTGAAACTAAGCCTTCTCCACACCCCCACACAACTGTTGTGGCTCTAGATCACCTCTTCTGCTGCTGGTTTCTTCCAATTACTTTTTATACTAAAATCACAGTATACAGTCCAGCTGTATGGTTGAATATTGTTGAGAATAAGTGTGTATATATGTCTGTAAACATATATACAGCAGCATTCAACAGGTGAACATCAAGTGCAGAGAAAATGCAAGGAATTGCAACAACTAGCAACAAAAGTCCCCTAAAACCACTTGTTCACAGTAAAATTGGTAACGTTAAGAGACAGTGCTGAAAAACAGAGGATCAGACATTTCTATGAGGTTGCCGATGTTTTTCCCCCCTCAAAGCTAACATTTTTTTAGGGCAATTATTGTTCTACTATCACATTGTGTAATTTCCCCCGGGGAAAAATAAAGTATTTCTGATTCTGATCCTGACATAAACTGATAAATATGAAAGAATAACATCATAAAATTTAAAATAAACATATCACCGCAGATAATCATAAAAGTATATTCCCAGGAAATAATAATTAAAAAAATAATAAATAATAATCCTTCAACCTTACAACATGATTTCATCCATTCTTTGATTTGCAAGTTCCACTCTCGGTTTTATGGTCACCTGTGTCTGCCTTTATAACCAGTATAGACAGGCATATTATTCTGTATTTGCCTATTTTACGGTAATCTGCAAATCTTCTCCAATGGGGTTCATTCTGTGTTGACCATGCCCGATGATACATTCTACGCTGGGATCACAGTAATGCTCTATTTACAATATTACTGTGTTGGTAGGGGTGTCTACTATGACATGCCTGCCTCTCTGTGTGTTAGCTGAGGTGGCAGTAGTGGTAAAAGTGTAGACCCACTGTTTCCCTCTATATCCTCTTTCATATTGGCCTGCTTAAGACAACACTCCTATCATCTATCCACGGCAGACTGTGTGTGTGTCATGTGTATGTTTGTGGGTGACTTGGGTGTGTGTGTCCCTGATGGGTTAGTAATCAGGCTGTACAGAGAAAGAAAAGTGTGGATATTGACATGAAAGTAAAATAGGAGACGACCCATGAGGAAGACGAAAGAGACAGAGGAAGAAAAAGAAATGGTAGATGATGAGAGCAGCAATGTGATGAAATGACTCTCTGTAGAGGCAGAGGAATGAAAATAAGTGAAAGAGAGCTAGGGAGAGGAAGGAGGGTTCAGAGGAAAATAGAAAGGGCGGAGGAAGAAATAGAAAGCAAAAGGAAGAGCGACATTAAAGACTCTCTGTGGATTTCACCAAGTGAAATCAGTAATATATTTCTCAATATAGTTTCTATTCTATTGAAATGCTCACTGCATTATCTAAGCCATCAGTACTGGACGTCGATTTTGGGCTGTGTTAAAAGATATTATATTAGGCCACCACCTTGGCCATATGACTTGAAGGTATTATTTCAACATTGGCCGTCACTTTAACAATGTTTCAAACTTTCCAACATCCAACACAGACTATACAGGCTGTTTGTGTTTCATACAATGATAATTTTGTGGAAACAAAATTACAGTGTTTTAATTATTATCATTGAAAAGGATTTAATCATTTTTCTTTTTTTAAAAAGAAATTCCCACTGACCCCCTGCAATTATGACAACTGACATGTCATTCAACACAATGGTGTTCACCTCCTTCATTTGGGAGTGGGGCTGGTTCATTGGTAGAGCTATGGGGTTGCTGAGCCTGAAGCTGCATCTGTTGGGCCTGGACCAGGTAGGGGCAGGGACAGGGACAATTGATTTAGTATTAATAGCTTGCTACAAGTCTGTCTGCAGTGATTAAATGTCGGCTAAAAGAGGAGCAAAATAAACACTGAAAAGCCAGCTTTTTGTTTTATGACATTATGAGAAGGACAACATAATTGATGGAGTAGGGGAAAGAGAAGCCACTGAATTGGAGATAACCTTTGACCTTCAGTTCTTATCACGTACAGAGGTTATCGTCCTGACCTGAATATCAGTAGGTCCAGAATTGAGCCCTGTAATAATGACATCCACCTGCTCTTCATGGTGTCTCTAATCAAGAAGGGAGGTAGCGTCACTGCAAATAATGTCCCAAGTAATTTAGACTTGAATTGAGTTAAAAAGAGCAACTTGTTTTTTACAAAACCTGACAGTGGGGGAGAGATAATTTCATGCTTGAAGTGACTGAAATGAGGCGTAGTTCTCTACGAGTGTCATGATATCACCTGATTCAACAAAATGCTGTATTGAAGACGAAAGGTAATTTTGTTCAGTCCCAAAAGACCATATAAAATGACCTTTCAAGATGTAAATTTTTGCTATGTTCACCACAGGCTCTACCCCTAATTTAGATATTAAATGTGATCAGAGAATCTTCCAAAGCTGACCAAACAAATTTGGAAAAATTCTCAAAATAAATTCATGGTCAGCCTCTGAATGCAGTGCAGTTGCAGCAGTCACTTCTCAGAGGGATGACTCAGAGGATTGGCTACACCGCAAGCGATGTTGAGGTTTAAAAGCTTAAAGGATTCAGCTGCCTGAAATTTGAAGGCATCCCTTTTCGTCGCACTCACAGTCGAGCACTGCGATGTAGCTCATTCCATCTTCTGTAACAAGTGCCTTTTTTAACCTCTGGGGCACCCTTATCCTCTTCCAGCTCCTCAGTAAATTAATTATCATGTGTTAATTACAGCCAGTACACCTGAGCCCCCAGACTGCTGGGGCAGGGGTTTAATCAAACACTAGTGACAGTCATTAGCTTCATTATTAAGCCTCAAAGACTCAAATGCCACTGGAGAGTTCACGGGAACCGGCAGCGTCTGGAGGACCCAAAGCCTCATAACACCTCCATGCACGTCTGTCACGGAGCATATTATGAGGGTATGGACATTCCGGGTTTCGTAAAACTATGGCCCTCATGTATTTCTATTCACTATATATATAGAAAGAGCATATATAAATGGTATTTGGTGGAAGACACTACGTTGTTTTTCCTTCCTTGTGTAATAAATCATTCCTGTATACTTCCATGTTTGTGTAGTGACAGCTTTTATATCAGTTTCAGCTGACTGGGGCGACAGATTCCTCATTCGCCAAGGTCTGACACAGTTTCACTGTTTGCACATTCCATTGTTTTACACAACATGGTATATTTAACATCCACACAGGAGCTGCATCTACATGGTCTTATTTCTACTAGTATATCCATATTGTTAGAGCATCTGCAGGACTGTCTAAGCAGATAGTGTTTCCTCTTTTGAAATGCAGGTGTATTATTCATGTCAGATATTTCCCCTCCACATACTCTTCTCTGTCTCTTTCTCAATTTCTCCAATTGTCACAGTTGACTGGTGCTATATTCCAGTTTTCCCCTTAAGGTGAACACACTTCTCTATTTACATGCATGGGGATATACAGTATCATTCACATGCACTTGGACACTTAAACTGGCCAACACACACTGAGGACATGGCATTACACAAATGTCTTGAGGTTCGAGTCACGCTCACGGTGAGCCTCCATCTGCAACAACTTGTTATCACCTTCAGAATCAAGCAGGAGGAATTCAAATGCGTCCACACTCAAATGGGTGCTCTTCTCTTTTTTTCAGCTACAGAACAGAACGTACCAATAAGGAAGCAATATATGAAAAAGAAAAAGGCATTCCTTTTCTTTAGAGTACCATACATGAACACAACTCCACGTGGGTGTTAACGGGTCCTTTTCTGCTCTGATGTAAAGTTACAGTAGAGGAGTGATGACACTCCGGAGATTTGAGAGTTGGTGAGGAGGAAGGAGTACCCAGCAGACAAAAGGAAGGTGCAGAAAAAGCTTACACCCTCATATGATGAGATGTGTCATTTTCGCAGGCTACAGGTTTTGCCCCTCGGGTGTTTTTTCACGTAATAGGCGAAGAGAACACTATGTCCCCAATTTATGAACAAAACAGTCACTTTACAAAACTTCACATACGCAACTTGTAAGCAAGACCATTTTAGTATCTAAACCCATGGAGGAATCCCCTTCTGCATCATCAAATCACATCAATCCAATCTCGAAGGAGAACTGAAAAAATAGTTTTCAGCATTTTTCCAGGTCATTCCACTGATGCTATCATCACAGCTCAGCTCAGTTATAATTACCAATGGCCCCTAAGGTCACCCTCACTAATTACAGGTGTTACCAGACAGGTAGACTTTTAAATGTAGACCTGCTTCAGATTCTACAAAGAGCCATTGTCTGAAGGGGAGCTTGTCACAGGGGGTTGAAGGTGCCTTGTTTTGAGAGAAGGCAGCTGCCAACACCCCTCCTTTCCTTAACTAAACCCCATGTCACCTTAAACAATGCTGTGTTGACCTCTGCATGAACCAGGGTGCTTCACCTGAACTAAAGGGTTAATCTTGATGGTACACCCCATGTGAGACAAAGACTAAGTGGGACACAGAGTTCTAGTCCGGGTCAATGTCAGCCAACAGAACAGACAGAGATGACCCTAAACTACCGTAAACAAAGCTCCTCTTGTTGGATAATTTTAGTCAGCTGAGTACCTAATTGTGTTTTGACCAGCTGGGTAGCTTGTCAAACTACACAAACCCGAACGCTAAGTTTTAACCAAGAAAAATAAACTATGTATTTTAAAATGGAGCTGCAAATCAAGTTTCCATATGCAAAATACAAGTAACAATTCCTGTTGTCTGCAGTCCTGTAGTTAATTTTTTTAATTAGAAATTTGTATGAAATGCTTAATTTGTAAACCATGAGGTCCCAGTGAAATTGAAATTAGTGACCTGTTGGATTCTGTGATACTAAAAGGTTTATTATGGGAAAAAAAGACTGACGGATTAAGCAAATGTTAACAGAAAGGGTGTTAGGGCCCTGCAGACAGATACACTACTAGCCATAAGTAACTGCTATCGTAATGATTCACAGCTATGAAGCATTAGTTCAGGCAGAACTGAAGTTGTGCTTGCATTGGCTGATTGGCATCAGCTGATTGCAATATGCCTCACAATGACTGGCTTATTCACAGCTGTGTGACTGGTAACATCCAATCACATTCATGCAGGTGTACAGCACAGACATTATAACCTGACACTATCACTGTTTATTCTGCTGATTACGCTCATGCCAATGCTGTTTACTGCCGCAGCTCCGTCCATCAACCCAACATCCATCTTTTGTGGTATTTCTTATTGTTGATTAAACTAAGATTTCAGGTTCATGTCTGGTTTATTAAGGGGGATTAGCTCTCCCAGCAGAATCCTTGTCACTGCTCACATTCATTAAGAGCTCCATCAAAGAGCAGATTTTTGCAGACATTTCTACCAAATAAAACTGTATAATTATTTGCTATAAACGGTCAATTCCTTGTAATTGGCTCAGATTCTACAATTTAAAGTAACACTTAAATTTGTCAACTTTTAGACAAACAAAAAAAGGATAACAGGATTATTTCCTAACCAGAAATAAAAGTACATGCAAATAATAAAAATATCTGTGGGGCTTATACTTGATGATGTTAGTTTTTCTAAAATTCTAGCTATGGCCTTACTTATATACTAAACTACAACAAAATGGAAGCAAACTGCCTTTGATAGTACAGCAGATCTGCCAATTGTGTGATTTTCACTCAATGTGTCTTTACCCTAAGCCCCAGAAAAAGGGAAGCACAGACTTCTGACTGGCTGGTGATGGACGATGACCAAGAAAGGTTTAGCTGTGGCAATGTTTTCACAGCTGTGTAGTAAATGAATGCACCTTCCAGTGACTATGATTGTAGTCATCATCGCAAAGCAAATATAAAACCAGCAGTTGACACCGGTTTACTGGCAATAAAGATTCTGTGAATTGATCAACAAAAAGGTTGTCAGTAAAAAAAAAAGAAAAATTGTATTCAACATAGCAACCTGCTCCTGCAGTTGATTTCCATTCGTGTTTATTTCCATTCATTGCAATACAGTGGATACACTCCACCACAGACAGTAAATGTCACAGACAGTGTTAAGTTTCCAAGGCATTGTGAAAGAGTCTCCACCAAAGGTCAAGACTGATCCTTTTCTCTATTTCCTCTCTTCTCGCAAAGCTGTGCACCAATAGCAGCTGCTTTTCAGCACGGCCCAGGCCATGACTCACTGAAGCACTAAGGGCTACAGATGGCTTTGATCTACGTCAAGTCACCAGTCAAATGGTTCACAACGGTGGCGAAAGCAACACTTTGGATGTGTCCACTGACACTGAAAAAGTGCATGCTGTACAGGCCTGCAGTGTCAAAAGGACAAGGAAACATGCAAAAATGAATGTTATCAGTTTCTTGGATGTTTTCCCCAGTCCCCAGTGCATGAGCAGCCACATAAAGTTGCAAGGAAATTAATTCAACAAAAATCTATTTCTCTAGCAGGTCATCAAGGTGAAATGCAGCTTTTTTTCCCAGTTGAGATGATTCAACCAACACACCTGGATGAGATGTGGACAGTCAGCCTTTGCAGATTTCCGTGCTCTCAAAAACATTTGACATCACAAAAACCTACACAGCTGCTCCCTCCACAAATATCTTTTTCAATTCAAAACAAAACAAGCTGAGGATGAATTGCTTAATGTGTGTGTAGAAAATTGCAGAGAAGGTGAATGCCAGAAACAAATAGCCTATTTTTGCCATTTCAATACACAAGTTTTTCAATCTGATCACAACATCTGAGGGCTTTGTTTGAAAGATATGTTACCAGAAGGCTTTTGATTGGTATTCCAGCCAGTCCATCACCTCTCCACTTCCAGGGCCACATCTTTCTCAGAGGTGAACAGTCTAGAAACAGCCCACATACAACAATCTGGCTCTTCTGTGTTTGGCGTTGCGGCCTGGCAGGCTGAATCTGACCCCTGTGGACTAGTTCACAAAGGGGATTCAGTCTTCTCCAGGATGTGCAGCCATTTAAGGGTCAACAAACAAAGCTCTACACAAAAGGTCATGCTGGGAAATGCTATGGCTGGAAAGTGGACCAGTACCACTGCAGTACAGTACCACCAAGCCAGAGCATATGTGGGTCACAGCAAACTGGACAGTTCGATTAGATGTCTTTCTCCCTGCCTGGCCTCAGTTTGAATTCAGTATGGCACAGTCCATGTACATGCTTGCATTACAACCTGCTGTGTTTGTGTGTGTGTGTGTGTTTGTGTTGATCTATTAACTAACTATAAATCATCATAATGCAGCTGTATGATCTGTCCATTAAATTCTTCTATGACATTATGAACTACAACAACAGAATATAACTTCATTTGTTTTTGTCTTTTTTTCCATCAATCAATGAAACTAGGATAATAATAGGCCTATTAATAATTATTTTATTAAAATGAAATAAAATATTTTTTTATTCTCAAAATCCTGCCAGAAGCTCTCACCTGCATGGAGTACCTGCTGCTCATCAGCCTGACCCAGGGCTTACCTCACCAGATTGGGACCGGCACCTATGTGATTGGATGTGGCACCTTTAATGTTATCTAAATCAGGGGGTGAGGAGGTTCAGCACTGTCCATAGTACTAGTATGGAGCGGAGGAGACAGACAGAACCCGTCACACTGTTCAGCCTGCTGCTTTTCATGGTTGTTAATAAAATATTTGGCTCTGAGAGAGAGAGAGAGAGAGAGAGAGAGAGAGAGAGAGAGAGAGAGAGAGAGTCTCTCCCCCTGACCTGCCAAACCAGCACCCTCTCTGTGATCCTGGACACCTGATTTACATATTAAGCACTGCTGGTCCCAGTCTGGGGAGGTCCCAGATCTTTCCCATATGTCAAAAATAAATTATTAACTTCAAAAAGAAAATGCTAATACTATATCTCAAAAGGAAAGGCTACACATCATTTCACTTCAAAGTGCTGCAGGTGAAATTAGTGGAAGTTCTGGATAAACTCCAATTAGCCTGTAAGCTTTTAACAAGTCCTGTTCTACTGGATAAAATACCTGAACCTGTTGCCTCTGTGACAACAGAGTTCACCTGCTGCTGAAGGTGGGTTAAGAGGCCCACGCACGTGTGTGCATGTACGGTCGCAAGGATGCACGCACGAGTGCACGGCTGAGTTGTATTACTCACTCACTCACTCAGGTATGTACACACATGTGGGACTTTTAGAAAATAATCATACGAACGTATGTACGTGCGTCTCGTCCTCCATGACCCATTTCACCCCCCATAGTGTGTGTGCGTGTTTGTGTATCCACAATCTCTCAAAAATCAAAGAGACAATCGAACTGAAAAAATTGCTTAAACAATGTACCACCCATATGTTTTCCAAGGAAAACATATCTGTGTGTCTTTCTATGATCTGCCCCTATGATTTTGAAATGAAGTGAGGAAGGACAGTCAACCTGACAAACTTACATTGACCCCCCCCCCCCCCCGCCAACACAAACACATTAGTAATACGTTATATTAACGTACATCACCCCTGTCCCCCCTGCGTTACGCATTCACCCCCTACTGGACACTTTACTTTATTCTGGTCACTGCACTGTTGTTATTTATCTTATCTTATTTTTATTCTTATTCTTATTTTACCTTTTATATTCTACTTATTTGTTATCAAAACAATAGCACCTTCAGACCACAGCAAATTCCTTGTAATGTATGTTACTTGGCAATAAACAGTTTCTGATTCTGATTCTGATTCTGGAACCAAGGGATGCAATCAGATCCAGTATTCCGTCTTTTGTGGAGCAATGATAAAGCTTGAAATATGGATATTCTGACCAACCAACCCAATTCATTATGATGTACATCTTGATACGACAGGTTGGTGTGGTGCTAATGACAACAATGGGTGATTTAGCTCCCTAACCCTAACCCTAAACTTCAGAATCTCAGAAAACACTCTTAAAGTGTGTTCAGACTGATTTCTGCTCTAGGCAGCACAAATTAAGGCAAGATGTGTCCATGCAAGTTGAAAATGTTTCAGCTTGACCAAACAATTTGTGCTTATACTGAGGCTTTATGACTCCTTAAACCTGCAATAACTGATTTTATGGCAACTTGGGGGCAACCGAAGCAAGTTGTGCACACAAACTTGGTAGCAAACAGTTTTGTATTTACACATCTAGCAGTTACAGAGAAATATTAACATTCGTGTTTGTGTCCACTTGACGAATGTAAGTAAGACTCTGTTAGCTCTGTATTGTGTCTATTCCAACTCCTGAGGGAAATATCTGGCTCTTTAGCTGCTAAAAGTGAGAGTGAACCAAAACAGTCAAGCTGGAGGCAACAAACGGAAATTCGCAATGAAGCTCTGTAAAGCCGAGGGGAGCTGCAGATTCAGGTGATAATTACCTGTAGGTTCATCACTACTAGCAACAACGTTCACATTTTCTTGTTGTCATTTCATACATTGTTAATATAAAAATGTTAATTGCAGCCACTTTAAAGAGACGAGCGGTAGAAGGAGAAAAATAACTGAAAGAAGTCCATTCTTCCAGAAAGAGTGCATTGTAAGTTCTAAAGGTCAGTCAAGAGTCTGAGGTGTCACAAAAAGAAATACACAGGCTCACACATACAGTCAATAAGTATGTTGTTAGCTACCAGCTACAGGTATTATCTATACAGTCAGTCCATCGGTTGAAACAAACAAACAATGTTGTACTTTGCACAAATTTGATAGCAGCACCAACACTCAAGTTCACCTGAGGTGCTGCCTACAAAGTCAATGACACGTGAGAAACTAAATGCATCCAGCTCGACAACAAATGAGCTTCTGAGAGCCACCTCTGAAATCCTGTTCCATCTCATCTCAGTGTGGACACAACAGGCTGGTTACCTACAGTAACTACCTCACCTCTTTTCCTTTATGTCCCCCCCTCTCTCTCATATCTCAATGGCTTCAAAAAATCCCTCTTTTCCAATCATCCCACGGCTCAATGTGCTGACTGGCCCTCTTCGCTCTTCCGTGTGCCCGCACTTCCCAGTTGTATCCACATGAAGAATATGTAATTACAGGAGAGTCCAGGCCTGATAGAGGACTTTGTGTGAAGCCACAATGCAAGCCAGGAAGAGTCATTCTGACCAGGGTCCATTATCAGATTAACAACCCCCTCTTCTTCTATGTTTGGGCATCGCCGAAATCTCCTACGGGTCTCTTACTCCCTCTTTTTCTGTATGCTTTCCTAACCCTCTCTGTTTTTGTCTTTCCCTCTGGTCTCCCAGACGTGCCAGGTTACATGCCATTGTCCAGCTGGGTATAAGCTACAAAGCCCACTACAGGAAAAAGATGGAGATAGAAGGAGGGAAGTGAAAAATCTGTGAAGAAAAGGGCAGATGAATGTATACATTTGCAGCTAAGAGGAAGTTAAATGGTAAATGGTAAATGATCTCACTTATGTAGCGCTTTTCAACCTTCACGGTTCCCAAAGCGCTTTAAGTTAAATAATCGCTTGGCGGTTTTGTAAAATCCAAAATGGGGAATGTCCTTTTCTGTTACTAATATTTCTAAATTCTTGTGGAACAATAATGATAGGATATTATGTGGGTTTGCGAAGGCGAGTTCATTTTCAGTGTAGTGCTGAGCTCCCAGGCTCTGGATAGTTTCCTGTGACCGTTCACTCAGCCAATCGAGCCCAATTACTGCAGAGCAGTGAACACACAAACACAGTGACACTAAGTTTTTTCAAACTTCTTTAACTGGCCTCCCTGTAGAAAGATATTGAGTTTCACCCTGGCAGTGGTTCACTTCACATGATAGAAATGAGGGAAAACCCCTGGCAGGAAATGCTACAACTGCAGGGTTTTCTTAGTATTTAAAAGTGGCCTGAAATGACACTCAGCAGTACCCTGTTTTTAAGACAATGAGAACACAGAGAGGGCGAGATTAGAAAACTATATGGATGTCTATATTTTCCTAAAAATGTTATTTATAAAATAAGCACTACTGCACAAAACAATGGTGTGAATTAATCTGGAAAGGCACACATCTGTTCAAGCCAACATCTACATATGATAAAGGATTCATGGGGCTTCATCTGATATATTCATATTGATGATTTCTAATCAAGAGGGAATTATCGCCCTTCATTTTGATTTGATATTCTGATCTATCAAGTAACACTTGGTAAACAACTGTGCCTTGGGCAAATGGTCAGTTTACTCCTCCAGCATTGTGATTGCCAGATTTAATATGAATGAAGAGAACAGCTGCTCAACATTACCCATAGCAGCTTCCGATGCTAAAGACTGGGTGTCTGACTTAATTCCCTAGGAAGACACTTCAAAAGATTTGTTTAACTAGAAGAAACAAGCAAGGGATCACAGTAGAGGGAGTGTGATTGGGTGTTATGTACACTGGGTAGAGGTATCAAAGTACCTGCATAAGGGAGAAAACACTAAAGTCCTTTTAAAACGCGAACTTCTACTGCCACATCTGTTGCCCAGTGGCGTTGTTGGTGTGTATTTCGGCTACAGGCTATATCCAATCCTACCACAGTCCTGTACCACTGGCTACATTGCTGCTATCCCCCAGTCTAACCTTATCATCATGTGGCTTAAAAAGGTCCCATATTGTAGAAAGTGAGATTTCCATTCTATATAAATACTGTGAAAGTATCAAAACACTCAGCCCGTGTTCAGACACTGTGCCTTTAAACGAGTCATCAGGACTTCCGTGAGGTTGTAATGTCAACTATACAGTCACCGCACTCCGCCACGCCCCCAGCAGGTCATCTGCTCCAGGCACAGCACACCCACAAAGTACAGGGACGCTCTCATCCACCCGCTCAGTCTATCTAACTTATTCGACCACTCTTCTCAGGACTGCTAGTACTAGTTTTTGGAGGTTGTTCAGTATGTCTAAAATGGCTTGTTTCAGACAGAGGGTGAACAGAGGGGCTGCATAAAGGGCCAGTAGAAGATTTTTGAACTTGGACTTTTTTGAACTGTGAATCATGCAAAGCTACTCTAGTGGTGTCCCATAATAAAAATATAGAGCTGAAATGAGCATAATATGCCACCTTTAATAGAGCAGGTTGTAGTTTAAAGTAGAGGAAATGGCTAACAATATGACATGATTAATATAGCTTAAAAGTTGAAAGCTTGTGCACCCATGAAGAAATCAAAATGTGGGGGGACCATGTTATCAGAATCAGAAATACTTTATTGATCCCCGGGGGGAAATTGTACAGCACCGGTGCTCCCATTCAAGATTAGGAAGCAGCATACATTTAGAAATAAAAGTATGTACAAAATATAAAAATAAGAAATAGAAAATAAAAATATACATTTACAATATTTAATGAAAAATAAAAGTAAAAGAAATATATATATATACACAGGAGAAGAGTGAATGCAGTCAGACGCAGTCAGATCCAGATAATCAGATGATTGGACATAGTTTTAACTGCAAGTAAACTTGTTTTCATTACTATACTTAACATTCTTGGTGTCACCCAATAATCTCCTAAAGGTTTTGATCAGCAGTTTTGACTGATAAAGTGATATGAAGTTGTATCACCAGCTATTTGACCTAAATGGCTCTATAGAATGCATGTTTCACAAATAGCTACAGCAATTTCAGTTTTGTACTTGTTTAAGATCCCCTGCAATCATGTTTCAAGACGTAAAAATACTTTGCTGTGAATACAATTTTATTTTAAACACAGCTTTAAGGTGAGCACAGAAAACGTCCCTTCCCTAACCCCCCTTCCGCAGATGAATGTAAAAACAGCATTCTAATGTCAAACTCTGCACGTACAGTTCATCATACTGCACCGTGAGGGTCCAATATCCAAGTGAAGTACAATACACAAAACATTTTTGAGTTGAATGGGGACTTCAAACTGAGGTCACCGACACCTGTGGTGACTAAGCTTATATATGTAGCTGTCAACAGTAAGTGTGTCTGGATCAAATGTGCTTTCTGTTCAACTGCATTACTTGTTTAAATAGCTGTGTGTACACAGAGGACATGTAAGTGTGGGCCTGCGAGTGGCAGCAATGGAAGGAACGCCATGAGGGTAACCTCTCGCTGTCTGAAAGCACCTTAATGTTTGAGATTATCACGGCCAAAATGACTGCTTGTCTGAAGAGAGATCCTTGGAGCCCAACTGTACAGGTGGTATTCCAAACTGAAAAACTTGTGTGTGTTCTTTGTTTCTGTCTGCTAAAGTAGGTGTGTGTCTGTGAGGTTTGTATGTGCTTGTACAATGATATGCACTTGTGCTTGAGTGACTCATCACTGCAGTGGAGTATGGACGACAAAGGAAACGATGGCATCCTTTGAGTAAAAGACAGAGGAGGCTGAATTCAGGAGGCTCTTAGCATGAGGACTGATGACAGACATGATACTGGAGATTTGAGGTGTTCCACTACAGAGGCCCACAAGCGTTCTGTAAATGTGACAATGCAGAGAAGGCAACAGCATATGGGGCGGCAAAAATTCAGATGGGAATACTCATAAACACAACACACACACACACACACACACACACAGCAGGTTGTAATCGTGCCGACATGTGTGCGCAGCATGCTCTGAAGTCACACACAAACAGGCAGCTGCTGGTGATCTGCTTTGAGTGTGTGATTGTGACTCTCTGGGGTTCCGATCTCAGCGTGTCATCACATAGGTGTGTCTTCCTGTGTGTGTGTTGGGTGTGATGTAATTTGTTTGCCTCTGCAGCTGTCGCGACCCAGCATTTCCATTCTGTGCTCACCCACCCCACCACCAACACCACCTCTGAGGATTAGCCACTGCGCATGCTGGGGACCACATCATAGCCAATCACGTATTCATGGGAAATTCAATTTCTCCGACACACTGGGATGATTTGTACCCTGACACAGGGCTCTATCTCGCCCAACGAATTGTGTCTCAAATTGAAAATGCAAGCGGAGGACGGCTTTTACAATGGGGCCCAAGCCGAGCAAAATATAGGAATGTGAGGAGGGGCAGTGGTGGGGAAAAAATAGTTAATGTGTGAGTATTTCCAGTCCACAGTGGAGCAAAACAGCCCTGACTTATTTGTTATACTGTTCCCTGTAGTGTGAGGGAAATTCATCTGCATATCAATGCTATTGTACAACTCTGTTGATTAACTCTTTCTGTGCAGCTGGTGACAATAGGGAGGCAATCCACTTTCATTTTCGCCACCCTCGCCCTTCTCTACTTTCCATTCCTGTCCTAAAATACAGATATTTTCCCAACCCCTACTATCATACATTAATATGGATTTTAAACAGTGTTAAACCCCTTTCAGCATCATTAACATCATGCGTCCCATCCCCATACATATCTCAAGTTAATCCCATTTGCCAGACAATCCAGATAAGGAATCATCATGTCAGTAATGGAGGTGGCACCGTTGGGACACACAGCAAGCGCAGGTGCCAACGGGCTAATTGAAACCAATCAGCATTTCACACAGCAAGCGTCACCCGCATAATCAGGTTGTTCCCTGTAAAATTCCCCACAGTGCTTTGCTTATTTCCCCTCCCTGCGTTTTCACTCTTCCCAGCGGTGATGGCCTGAATACACAGACGTGCTGCTGTGTTTAACAATGCAGACTTGCAATATATGGCAGGGTCACAGGTCACAAGGAAGAGGTACATAGTGGGAGTGCAGGCACGGGTTCTCCTTCACCTCCCGTCAAGATGGATCTCTGCCCCAGGTAAGTCTTCTTGTGAAGGACTGTAAAATCAAATGAGACCAGTGGGAAATGTGGAGATTCCCCCCACAATGAAAAAGATATAAACTGTGGAGCCTTTAAGATGGTGATATTTCCAGATAGATAATCTCCTCTCTGGGTGAGAGATTTTGAAGAGGGGAACCTTATTTTATCTTCTCTCTACCCAGCAGCAGGCCTGATGATTTTCCTTTTTATCCTGACTGTCTCCTAAAGTTAGAAACACATACTGTGAGAATATTTTTTGCGCTAATTTAGTCATTCCAAAAGGCATACAGAAAACAGTTAAAACAACAGGGACAACGCCAGCTACTCAAGACTCTGAGGATGTCCTGATGCGGTATCTGAAAGTTAGCAGGTTTGATTTTTTAAAATCACTCTGCTGTAAGACAGTTTGTCTTTCTATTTTTCCTTTCAGACATTTTATTCATTTAGCATGGCATTCAACAGACTTATCCGCCGAGTAAATTGTTTGTTTGCAAACCTTGACACAACATCCCTGCTGTGAGCCTTGAGCTACAACTTATTAATTAGAATGGGAAATCTGTATGGAAAATATTCCACATGGCTGCATTTCTCCAAGGTGCACCACTACTCAAATTAGGTGAGAACGTCCACTGCTCAGCTTAATTAATTTGAACCACCTTCGATGAGTCCTGTAGCTCACGCAAAGACGGCAGATCGACTTGCATTATTATCCGCAATGTTTACACACGGGCAGACTTTGTGCACACTTTCCATGTCAACCAACAATCTCCAACCCTTTTTAAAAATGCAGCAGGTGTCGTCCATTCAGCACCGATGCCCCTTGCCGATGAGCCACAGCCTAAGTCTTTGCAGTTGAAGTGGTGCTAATGAGAATGAAGTCATGGGGATTCTGGCAGCTATTGTGACTGATGTGGAGAGAGACACAAGCCAGAACCATAACACCTCTTTTATACAACACACATACCCTCCACCCAGTGTTTCAAAACATGCAGAGTGTTGGGCCAATGGCGGCTGCTGATGGGGAAATAAGGGCAGTTTCTTGGCAACTGGCAGCCATTTTGGAGGCCAGTTCCACTAAAAGGATTTATGAGGGAAAGAGGAGGATAGAAAGGAATAAAACTTCCCTTCCTTTTTCATCTTTTCCATTTGACAATCAAAACCCCAACTGAGCAACCAAACTGATGCAGGGACGATGTACGCGAAACAGTCTCAATTAAAAGTAGCCTCAAAGAATACTTTTAATTCACATCCATCAGACATGGAGTTGTGCTTTTGAATGGCCAGTGACTGACTGTCTTTCACTGCCTGGAGATCTGGAGAAGAAGGAATGTATAGAGAAAGGGGCTGTGAGAAAGACGAGGTTTAACAGGGGAGGAAGCAGGGGGAATGGGTTTAACGAGGCTGTAACACTGCATAAAAGAATGTCCTCTTTCCGGATGGACACTGCAACACACATACATGCGTAGGCATAGGCATCAAAGAGGGACACAGTGCCATGTTTCATCAAGGATACAGTTTTCATCAGTTGTGTTCTAAAGAACTTCCCATTCTGATGTTACTCAGACTGAGCTATTCTTTGACATGCACAGGTCTCTGGGTACAGCGACAAGGTCAGGTCTGACAGTGACCAAATATCTAACAGATGATGTAATTCAAGAAGCTGCTTTGCACACTTTGCTCAAAGAAGGACATACTGCCGACCACTTAGTTACTATTAGTAGTTTTCTTTGAAAGCATCGGACTCAGTATATAATATAGGTCTTCTGTTAAAGAAACAGGTCTAACAACTGTGATGTGCTCTCTTTCACTGACACATGGCAACCATGACAACATCAACCCTTCCTTAAACTGACTGGATAAATGTAAATGTACATGAAATATCCAATGTAAATGTACCTTAAATAAATGCCCTAATTAAATCATTTACAGGTCAAATGACATGACAAGACTGGGTTCAACCTAGGATAAATTTGGTTAAAAAGTCTAGATTATGTCTAGATTACATATAATCATTGGTTCCAGACCATTTCAATGACTATATTTCAATGTGAACGCGAAAAATTTAAACGTAAAAGTTAGACATCTAGGTTATGTGTAACTGTTGTTTCCACAGTCATATCAATGACTATATCTCAAATCAACTTTAGTTCAATTGACAAAACAATTCTAATTTAGCGTCCACTTAGTAGTCAGAGGATTTCAACCACATCACATGCTCCTCTTTACCAGTCAATCATCATTCATATGATTTCCAAAGTCAATGAATTAACTTTCATTCTTAACTTTAAAGCCATATGGATGAAAAGTCCTAAAAGTGCTGTGGATACAATTTTAACAGCTACTGAGCTCCAATGTCAACTGAAAATCCTGTGATATGGTTGAAAGCGCCAAAAAAAGGAAGGCTAGGAAGTGAACATTTAGTTGGGGCTGTTTTGTCAAACTACTGTTTTCAAGGTCAAGAATGAATTATTGTGCTTCACTTTGGTGCACTTTTAACCTAGATGCCTGGATGACCTTTGAACTGTCAAATGACTAAACTAAGCTTACTGCTTAGCCATCAATATTGTTTTTTTTTTTAAATAAATTTGAGGTAAATATAGACCCCACAATTGCAGAATTAAGCATTGTATATTCATAACAGGTAGTTTAAATACTTTTTCACAACTTTTGAAAATTTCAAGAGGATCATCCTTAATCATCATCCCAATGATGCACACACTTAAGTTATCTTTGAGAGGTTTAAAAATGGCAAAAACTGGCTCTGGTTTTCAAGGCTTTATTTCATTACATTTCATCCAAAAAGTAGTTCTGAATGTTTTCTTTTTCTTTTTTAAAAGGTAGAAAAGTACCTCTGTATAAACCTCTCATCTGAAATGTTAACTATTTCTGTAGAAAGGCTCCAAAGTTACAAGTCCATATTATATCCTATTAGCTCCACTACAATTTCCATATTCTTACTAGATTACAGAACAGGTGATTTGGCTGTTTCTGACGATTTTTTGGAATTAGTTCATTTGGAGGGTTATTGTGGACTCTTGTTACGTCCCTTCTGTCAAAAAATGTTTTTGTCTATGAATAATGGGTGCCTGGTCTTAGAAATTCTCAATTCAGGGTGAGTTAGGTTTCCTTGAAGGATTTACAGACTGCCACACTTCCATCATACTGGCACAGGAGGATTTTCATTGGCCTGATATGTTACTATAAACTTCTTTTGACTGATTTGATGAGTCATACTGTAGAGCTATAAGACATACAGAAAACACAGACATGTCCAACAATGACCTACAATCATCCCACAAAACAATAAAGATTTCTTAGCAAAAGAAACATCACAATCCGGAAATGGGCTCGTGCATAGTGTTTGGCACTAAGCTGTTATCAGAGGCAAGTGAAAAGAAAGATAATGAAAAAGGGGATTAACCACAGAAAGAGAGTAGAGAACCAGTTGGGCCTGCTGTTGAATACACACAATAAATTTAAAAAAGGGCAAACAAGCTTTCCTCTGCCGGCCTTTATTGCCCTGCTGGAGTGTTGCTCACATCAGCACGCCAGCTATGAACCTCTATGTCAGTGTGTGTATTTGTATTGGGCATGGGGGTCTTCCAAACGACATATTTGCATACAAACAGCCTGTCCAAATTCAGTGAGGGGAAAGGGGGAGCAGAAGAAAGGGATGGGAGAAAGTGTGAAAGTGTGTGTGCACATGTGTATGTATGTGTGTTTTACTTGTGATAGAGAGTGTTGGGAAGGGGGTTTATTTGTCCTCCTCAGGTGCTGAGGGGCTTTTGATTTAAGCAGAGTGCAGAATCTCATTACCTGAGTGATGCACTGCCTGTGTTTACACGCATTATTCCAAAGAGGCTTCAATGCTCGTTCATTGCTCTACCTCTCTCGGTCAGAAAAAAAAAAAAAAAAAAGTTCTACTTGCATTAACAAACAGGCTCAGCCACAGAGGAGGCCGAGGGATCAAATGGCTCTTTTTCCTAGAGCAGGGCTGTCGCAGGCGGGATGCTTTGGTAGATTTACTTTGCTTAAGTATGACCACCAATGATAGCACTTGAGAAGTCTTACTGGCATGAGCTGGATTCACTGTATAATTACAAGCAAAAGAAAAAGTAATGAATTCAATAAACTGACTCATTAATGTCAGTTATAATATCTAATGAATGTTTGCTAACATTAGCCACCATGAGCTAATGCTGTGAGCTAATGTCGCGTATTTGAAATGTTGGTTCCTTATCAGTCTGGCAAACGGGATTTATATAGCCCAATATCACAATTCACAATTTTACTTCATGTTGCTTTACAATCTGTAAAGTATGGAACCCCCCCCCAAAAAAACTTAACTGCAACACATATCAAATCACACACTCTCCGCTCACTCTTTTGCTAGCATTCCTGCTGTCACGCCACTCACCTGAAACTTGCTGCAACAGTTGCTGTTTATATAGCTTTTTCTAAGCCCCACCTCCTCCCGAGCATCCACCTGTAGGCTCTGAGTCTACATTCCCCACATTATCATCATCACTCCCCAGTTCCAGAGATTGGTGTATCCTTGTGGGGAGTGACAAGCTCAGAACAAGGACAACAAATCTCAACTCTGTACATACTCTGTACTCATAATAATCCATTCCATGTCAGTTGGCTGACTGAAATTAATTTGTGTCTTCAGACTGATGATAGAAAGTGTGTGACAGCAAGGGCCCCCCTTTGGACTAGAACCTTTTATCATTTGGCCGATCTGGTGGAGTGGAACAGTAGTGGAAGTGGCAGCATTACTTCAACAGAAGGTAAAGGTAAAGAAGGTAAAATCAAGGTCTGTTTGAAAAATGTATTCCAACATCATTTTATAGCCTCACTTTAAGGCTGTCAGCAAAAACATAATCTTGGTCTATCTGTTACATTCCTCTCAGTTCACTCTTTTTATCACTTATTTGCATTTCATATTTTTAATAATTTAATCTCATCTCATCTTCCTGACTACTGCAAGCCTTAAGCATTTTCTATCTTTAGAGTTTTATTCAAAAGAAATGCTGGTGCATGAATCCGTACCTGAACAGCTCACTTTCAAATTACCAACCTGCATATTAAAAACCACATAATCACCCCTTTAGATTGCATTTAAGTCTATTCTTAGCATCCCAGTAGCTGACGGTCACCTCGTCTTTGTGAGCCACTGTCTCTCCCTTTACGCTGCGGAAGACTGAAATCACCTGACGCCACTGTTGTGACAAGCAGCAATCCAAACGATAATTCAATTTGTCGCTACTTTGCATTTTTATTCTCACTCACGGGCTCACGTCTCCTTTCAATCAAGCAAAAGTAAACCAGATATAGAAGACGGGAGACAGAGGCAGTCAGAGAGAGAGATGGAGGTATAAACAGTGTAGGAGCCTGGCAGAGTACGCTACATTGTTGCAAGCATCAGATCACAGCGCACGGCCTCGCCTATTTCATGTAAAACAACCGTTGTTTTTGACAGAACGTTTGTTAAAAACCGCCCAAGGAACATGCAGAGTTTAGATGAAAGAGGCTTCAGAGTTATGGCTTTTTCTTTCTATGCACTTCTTTCTTTTTCTTTCCTCCCACACACTCACCACTGCAGACACCCCTCCCCTGATACTCCTGTGCTCTAATTGCTATCAACATGAGTCACAAACAATCAGGCCATTTTTTCTTCCAGGGACAAGAATCATTACTGGCAAGCTTCACATCCGTCAACACATGCTAATTCTCGTTTTACTGCTTCCAGTCACCTCGTGTGTGTAGGTGTGTGTGAGGTTGGCACAGCAACCAAGCACGTAATTCCAGGTAGAACTTAGGTGGCAGAGTTTCCTTTGAACTGGGCTAAGTTGAGGTATGGGTTTTTGCTCCATGACAAACGTCAGCCAACTGGGAAAATAGGATAACTTTAATAATAATTTTAAAAATAATTTCCTAAATAACTAAAAGGGAGTTCTTTATCATTAAACCAAAGCAGAACTCTTCACGGTTCTGTGACAACTGCTAGAAAAGTTCTCTTTAGCACCATTCTGAAATGGATTTATGTGAATCCTTCAGAATGGTAAAAAGAGCCCTTTACAAAATCCTCAAAATCCACAAAATCCACAGTTTCTGAATGTTTATGGTTCCGTATGAAATTACTTCCTTCACCAGAGAACATTTGAAGAATGCAGTTTTTTCTCCCTGTGAAGTAAATTTGATTCTGAGCAGACTGTTTCTAAGAGTTATATGTGTACTATGTACTCATTTCACAGAATGTGTGACCGAGAATTAGCTAAAGGCAACAAGGGACCATGGTTTTTAGAGGTTTTAGAAAAAAGAAAAAAATGTTTCACATCATGAGAATGAATTATGTTTCAAACAAAGATGGTGAAGAGGTAAAGATAAAAATGTTCAAACACCCGTTTTGGTGATGAAACAGAAGCCTTGATGGAATACTATAAAATTAAATATACATGATGACACAATGCCCAATAATTATGGGTGACTACAAAATTCCACCCATGTACTGTAAATGTCAACATTAATGTTACAGAAAACCCAAAGTAAACACAAAACATTTTAAAATGACTGTCATGACTTTCATGCTATTGATTTGGTAAATTGAATCAGCAAATACATGATGCATCCAAACTATATAAAATATGCCTCAATTTCATCATATAATTGTATGAATTATATATATGTATTCCTAGAGGAATCAACAAAGGGCAAACTTATCAGAATACTAATCAACCGTTTAGACAAGTCATAATTCATAAGGCCACTACAGTCCTTGTCCAGGAAAATGTAAACATACGTTGTATTTGTCACCCCAAGTATCAAGACAGCATCTGTTGTTAGTTCAAATGCCTGTCTCCAAGCACCTTTTCCAGGATTCACGTTTATTTCCCAGCACCTGCAAAGCACATATGGATGTATGTGGGCTTCTTTGAAAATATTTACAGTTATCTTAGATGAACAAAAGCTTGTTAACTGATCTAAAATCAGTGTTAAGTGGTTGTTAAAGCTAACACAAAAGTGTTAGGTAGCCACAAGTGTGGGTTTATATAGAAACTTACCAGAGCATAATCTCATGGATTTTACTGAAAAGAGATATGATATTGCAAATATATAATGTTATGCAAACCTCAGCGAATCATAACCAAGGACATGGACATTCTATTTTATATCTACCCACTTTTCTGTTCTGATGCCTGACTTGTGTGGAAGGCTTCATGCTGAAGCTGTTGTGCAATTGGCTTGAGAGGGAAACTGAAAATACCCAGGTCCCCGGTGAGAGGTGGGGTTCAGATGGGGGGGTTTGATAGAAAGTGTGGATGGCTTAGTACCGAGGGAAGAAGATCCAATCTCTAAATGTGTTGCTGTGAGGGTGAAATACTGGAGAAACCCTGCTGGGCTGCATTTCACAACTCTCTGAGGGGCTCTATAGGCAGAGCTTTCCCACAGGCACGCAGGCACACATCTCACACCACCCCCCCACACATACATAACACATACAAAAACCTTTTCCAGAGCCAAGTACTGCAAGCTTATATCGACATACGTTATTGTGAAAATTTCTTGGTCATTTTCAAGTTTTATCATCAGTTAAAGAAATGTTGGGGTCATGAACGACGCAAAATGTTTATACTCAAAAATATGACAGATGGACAGAACAATTTACAGATAGTTTTGCTATTACAAATGTATTAGTTGTGCAGCTAACAATGTAAAGCATGTCTGAGGGTACCACATGAGGAAATGTCACAAGGTCATTAAAATTACAAAATGTTCATCTCCTTGGAAGCATGAAGACACGTCTGAAATTCATGGCAATCTACTTATTAGATTTCGGCATATGCTGTGAGCAAGGTTGACATTTTAGCCTAAAAAAGCTCATAGAGTGTTGAAAGGGGAAATGCATTATCCTCTGTGAAGCATGTCATTTCATGGCAATGTCACAAAAAGATTATGGTATTTTTTGAGGACAAAAATACTGGCAATTATCGCCTATAGTTAAGCACTAGGAGAAAGCTCATTGAGTTTTTAAAAGGGAAGAGGATTAATATTTTAATTATTTAATTAATTAATTAATTAATTAATTAATTCATGTTAATTTAATGGCAATATGGCCTTTAGATGGTGATACTTTTCATCTTGTAGTGAACATTTTGGCCAGCCCAAAAGCAAGGTACATTTCTTTTCTTCCTGAAAAGTTGACTTTTGGAGATACAAGATTTCACCAGATAATCTCAAAATGACTGGCATATATTTATGCCAGAGCTATACATGAAATATGCAGGACCTGGGAGAAGTGCGAGGCGAGGGGCCACCCTGAATTCAGATCAGGAATCAAACCACTGGAAGACCCCAACTGGATTCTGTTTACAGAGACAAGATTGGAAAAACAACGAACGCATGTTGGGTACATTTTAGCACCGTAATAAAAAAATAAAGTTTGGAGGAGAATGTCTGGGATGTTCAAGCAGCTGAGGGGCTTTCTTGTGAGCCACAGCCTGCCAACTAGTTGTTTTGGCTGTTGCTTGGTAACCAGCACCCCCCAGCTCCATCACACAAAAACACACAAATGCTTATAGTGAGTAATTTTGCCTTCAAGGGTTTTCACCTTGCCAAGCTGAAAAGACAAGTTAGAAAGCAGAGAAGAAAAAAGGTAGTTTGTTAGCTAGAGACCACACACACATACCTTTCTCATAAACAGTACTGCAGGAAAAAACAGACAACAATATCTACCCCGCTGCCAGCAGCCTCAGAACAACCTGCAAGACAAACGCGTCATCATGCTTTTATTTAGCTTCCGGGCAGCCAGCATCCACCTGCAGTGTTGTGCATGAACGCGCTTGAACGAGCAGCGTTCACTGAACACTGAACTCATATTTTTGCATAACACTGTCCACCTGGCATCACAAAACACTTAATTAGACAGTAATACTACAGTAGCACACTGCGAACGGGACCTTGGGAAAGTACACAGAGCAAAGTAACCATGGCATTGAAGCGACAAATGCTACCTACCGCCAAGTGGCAAAGAGTGGTCCTATGCCAACACTGAGGCCACACAAAGAGGAAGGCTTTGGAAGATCTCATAGACGGATAAACTCGATCATCCACAGTGCTTTTATGTTTCGGACAATTAACTTGCTATTGTTGTCTGTGTCAACTATGCCAAATGGTCGGACACAGATATATGCATGTTTTTCTTCAGTCAGTATTTCAGGTTTCAAACACGTTATTATTAACATCCCCATGTGCAGTCTATGTACTATATTTACATAATAGAAAGCAAGTAATATTAATACAAAATATCTAACTACAGATCTTATACATGAAATTATTTCACACATGCTGCTCTTTGTTGCACTTCCCATGCACTCAGCAACAAAGCTAGCGGCGCTAGCTTGCCCAGAACTCAGAAAGACCATATCTTCTCATAATCCTAATCATAAATTCATAAAATATGGAGCCACACATTAACAGAGAATTAATATATATGTATACGGAGTTTGTATACACTTTCTCACCTTTAAAGAGAGCACATGAATAGTCTTGGAGCAGCTCTCCTTTCTAGTAAGCGTACATTCTTACAGTGCTACAACAGCTAGTGCCTTCTACAATAAATGGGATGATGCATTTTATTTCGCTATACATTTAAAATATTAACCAAAAGTATTTCTGGGGTCCAAATAAATACTGTAGTCAAAAACAATAATAATGTAGCCACAGCTAAATGAGGATACCACAAAACAGCTGAATAAACCAAAATAATTCTGGGTATAATTCATAGCAATTCAATGCCCAGGAAGACCAAGACCTATTTGGATGGCAAGCCTGCTGTAGTGGTGCTGTGCTTTGTAATTTTGAGACAGTGCAGGATTCACATTAAAAAGGGACCGTGGTGAACCAAGCAAGCAAGTCTGATGATTTACTGTCTGAGTTTTGGAGTATCTTTTTAAGTAGGGTGAACAAGGACAGACAATATAAATGACGAGAAAGGCTCTCCTCACATGTGCAAACAATTTTCCACTGCAGAACAACCAGGGGCCAAATGAACTGTCTGTTCATTTCGTGAAGCGTGAACAAATGCCTTTCACATTAAGTCAAGACCTAGATAGTGTGGTTTTTTTTGGTGTGTGTGTGTGTGTGTGTGTGTGTGTGTGAGCGGGGGGTGGAGAGGGAGAATTGTTCTGTCTTATGTGTGTACACACCTGCATGAGCCATGATTTACCATGCAAATAAAGACAAGCACCTTATTATAAAACATGATGGTTATGGTTATGGTAAATAACCACTTTTATGGTTATAAATCTACTACTTAGATTAGATGTATGCTTCAAGCAGATTAATACTTATCTTTAGACCTAATGGGCTAAAACAATGCTTGTGCTTGCTGAAGGTGGTGTTGGCAAAGGAGGAGAATATGAGGGTAAAAAATTGTAAAATTAATGGTTGAGAACCTTCAACCCAAAGCCATGATTAGAAGAGGCATGGAAGGATCAGAGGGAGGAATGGTGATCATAAATATATTCAGACTGATGATGTCAGCTAACAATAACAAGGACAAGTTAATTGGAAGTAGTCTCTAGTGTGAATGCGTAAGTGTACTGCACTTAAAGCAGAGTTGCAGAGCATCACATAATTTATAATTTATAATTAATTCCCAGCATATGGTTGACATTTTTATTTTTTATTGAAACCTATCAACAATTTTCTTGATGGACTGCCATAAAATGTGGTACAACCATTCATGCAAAACTAATAACATTCCCATCAGCCTGAACAGATTTCAACTTTGTATTTAGTGTTACAATATGTTAGCATGCTGAACTAAGATGGCAAACATGGTAAAATGTATACCTGCACAACGTCAGCATGTTAACAGTCATTGTGAGCATGTTAGCATGCTGATGTTAGCACTTAGCTTAAACAACTTTAAAAAAAAGTCTACAGCTATATTAGCTGGTACTTAAAGTACTTAGTTTGAGGTTGAAGAGGAAATGTGGGGGAGAGAGAGGGGGGATGACATGCACCAAAGGGCCCAGGCCAGAATCGAACCTGGGCTGCTGCGGTAAGGACTCAGCCTATATGGTATGCACTCTACCCAGTGAGCTACTGGGGGACCCAAAGTATACCTATAGACTTAAGGGCAAACACACCAGCATCCTCAGAGGTTTACGTGCATCAACTTGTCAAGATACACAGCTGTCCTGTTCAGAGTATGGTTCCCCAGCATCAATGCATGTCAACTCTCCAGAAAAGTAGCAATATATCACATTTGCTCCCCGACCAGCACATCCCAACTACTGTAACGTGATTACTTCTGTGTATGCACATCACACCTGTGGCACGGACGTCAAATGACACACAACACAGTCAATGTGTGTTGATATCAGAATCACCTATTAGCCAAATATGTGTACACATTAAAGGAATTTGACTCTGGTTTTTCTCCCATCTCATCATATGATTTCAGTATTACAAACTTTATCTTTGGCCCCCACCATACAGCCGAATGGTTATATCAGAGCCAGCTAGGTCATATCAACTGATGCTTATACATAGTGGTTTATCATGTACTTGTATACTGTTTTTACATTCTAAACCCTCTAAAACATTTGAGTCCATGAATTCTATGTGCTTCCACTTTTCATTCCTACCCAGGAGGGCTCTTAAACCAGGAAGTGGCAAGAATTATCCACAATTCCCCTATGGAGGTAGAGGGTGGGACGAGAGTTTGGACTGTCAGCGCCCCTTTTGCCACTCATTAATCACTTAGGCTACTGCAGGACAGGCCGCCAGGGATCAGTAGCACACACACACACACACACACAAATTTAGAAAAGGTGTGAGTGCAATCCCAATGTATAATCGGTCTCTCCATGAAACAATCGATACACACAAAATAGAGAAACCCTTTTAAATGTTGAGGGCTGTTTCCTCTCAGATACAAATGCACATATCGGAGAGACATACACACACAGATAATGATACTGTTCATCGCCATAGAGAGGAGACAAAGCCATGGAGAGCTGGAGTGGATGAACCCGGTTAAAGACTAACCGCTCTAAGAAGTAAAGCGAACGTCCCCGCAAAGAGGCAAGGATTATTTCATTGGTTTGACAGGGTTATTGCACACACAAAAAAAAAAAATCAGAGAGCAGAGCAGAAACCTGAGAGCAGACGTTTCATGAGTGCACAGAAGCAGCCTGAGTGAGAGGAGAGGGGCTGCAGCTGGAGCGCAGGAAATCCAAGCAACAATATATCTGAGTGCAAGCGTACAGTTTGAGCAGAAGCAGAGCAAATCTGAGCGCAAGGGCAAGATTTTGAGGAAAAATATTACAAAATCTGATCGTGAAATCAGTAAGTCATGCTCTCAAATTGAAAGGCCACACTCTTGAATAAAGATAGGAAGAGAGTTCCCTGGGGCTGGTCAACAACTCCGAGAGAGGAAAGAGAGAGAGGCACAAAGAGAGTCCTTTCAATAGTGGATGCTCTCTTCATTCAGAGGGCTGCTATCATGTTATACAGCCTTATGTCCCTTCCTAGGATGTCTTCCAGGTCTCAAACTCTACATGCATGCATGCATGCATATTTATGTCTGTGTATACATTTTTGTAAATAATATCCTAGTGTCTTTAAATCTGTAATTTCAAATGACTTGTACATACTCCGCATGTTAAAGCCCCTATGTGAAGAATTTTTATGTGATCTGTCAAATTAATTATATAACTGTTTGTAGATAATTGAGACAATCCAAGTGGAAATTGATGTAGTCTTTGTGTTTCTTTCAGGTCAAAGTCAGACATTTTCAAATCACACATATAGTGGATTTAAACTTAGCACATAACATTATTAGTCATGCAGAGTCTACTCAGCTTGTGAAGATGTTGTTGTAGTATAAGGTTTCATGTGGTTCTCAAACAGCTTTGATGACATCATCAAGGATCATTTTGTTTGACAGTTATTTCAGTTTGGGTTTGGAGACTACAATTCTTTAACAAAAATCATTGATCTTTTCACTGAGCCTTTAACCACAACTCATGGTCTTCATCCGTTGATTTAGTTTGCTCAGTTGTCATGAAAAGCTAGTAGCAAGTGGACCTTGAGTTAAGATTATTATTATTTTTCAAACTAGGGTTTGAAAGACGTGGCCATTTAACAGGCAAGAAGAACAAATGAAAAGACGCTATCGAGTTGCATTATGGGAAGTGCAGGATCCAGCATTTTTGACTCACTAGGGGCTAAAAGTCATGTCTTGACATCTGCTGCTTATATTTTGACCAGTCTTTGCAAGTTACCCAACTTTATGGAAGTGCTACATTAAATCACTACAGTAACCCTCTCGTAGTGGCATTTACCTGTAGGTTGAACAAATGTCTGTTTTCATGCTTTCTCTCAGAAATTCATGTACAGTAACATAGCATTGATTCAATGTCCAGGTCTTGAAAGCCTCTGTATGTACTGTTGTAAACATGGTGTCTGGTAGCACTTTGAAATTGTCTCTGCGTCTTAGTATAAGCATTGAAAGTGAGAAAACAGTGCAACAGAAACTCACGACATGAACTTCAAACAAAAAAGGGACAATTTACTGATTTTAGGTGGTGGAATAGCAAGTATCCAATAAATCCTTACTTATATCAATTGACAGTTGATCTCTGTAAAAAAACGCATTTTGAAATCTACCCCTGGTGCTGTAATGATCATTGACTTACATTTAGAACCTCAAAGACTCGAAAACAAAATGATGAAACAAGAGGAGGCAGGGATTTATTTTTTCAACTCATCAATCTGCGCGCCACTCATAAATGTCAGCCTTAGGGAAATTGAATGGCACCATTTGTCTGTGTTTATTAGTTTGGGATGAACTCTGTCTCGATGACCTTTCAGAGTACATACCCTCACGACGTTAAATAAGTCCAACTTCCTATGACTGGCAGAGCCTGAGCGTTAAGCTCCCGGTGGACTCATCACCTCGATTAAAAAAAAAAAAAAAAAAGAGACAGGAATCAGAAAGGCTGGAGTCCACTGGGAGAATGTCATTTTTTTTTATTACTTAAATGCCCAGCCTTAAATGTCAAAGTACTAGAATCCCACAAGTCATTATTGAATTGTGGTGCCTCGTTCTGAGAAGTGACTTTGGGCAGCTTTTCAACTTTGAGTTCCTTAAAGTCGAACTGAAATCAAAATTAATTTTTACTAAACAATTTGTGTACTCATTTGGTGAAATTGAAAATTGTAATTAGCAAAAAAAAAAAGGAAATTTTAAAGTTTTATTTATGGGCATGATAAAAAAGGTGAAAATACAATGTATTAATGTTGAATTTTCATAGAAACACCAATCCTAAGATGTCAGTCAACCGCTGCCATGGGAAAGACCCACTCAGAGGATCCAGGATCATTTGTTGTTTCCACAAATCTATCCAAAATGGTTTTATCCTCTCTAGAAAAATGACACACATACATCTCAAATTTTAGTTCAACTTTAAGGCTGTTTAAAAAGGGAGTTTAAAACTTGACAGTTATAAAATCCTTTCAGAGTTACCTCTGTTCAAATAAACAGACCCTCTACCTCTGTCGTGCAGTAAATATGAACATACTTTGTTCACAAGATTTCTGGCTCCTGTAATTATATTTTTTTCATGTTCTCGCTGCCATTTGGACCCACCAATGTCTGAAGTTTCCCAAAGCAGCTTTAAATTCAATCTCTCTTGCCTCTGTCAATAATCCAATAAATTGTATGTTACCTATAAATGTCACCGTTTACATTTACCAACCAATTTCTCATGAAAGTCCAGCAAATTTGAGCAAAATAGATCTGCTGGCTGTTTCACGGTCAGATTATTTTCTCTTTCATGTTATTTTTTTCACCCCCAGAGCCCCCTGTAGCCACTGCCAGTAAAAAAGAGCAATGTGTTACACTGACAAAAAGGCTCCGATAGCAAGTGATGTCCCCACCAGACACCACCACTCAAATCCCCACAGCGTCTGTCAATATCCATCACAAAGACTGCTCTTGTTTACAAAGTGTAGCTGCTCTCACGTGACTCGGCCCTAAGAAAAATCACTGTAATATTCATACAGTGACCTTATACTGTATGGTGTCTCATCTCCAACTTAATCACTTAAATATCTCTAATATACTCCTTCAGTGTCTCAGAAATATTAGTAATGACATTAGTATATGTTGTGCCATTTTCTCCACTGACGTCACTGTTTAAACCCAATCGGACTTTTGTGATATCAGTACAACATCTGTCTGAAATCTATCTTTTAGTTAGCAGCATTGTGGTTTGAAACACAAATAAACAGGCACTGCAAAATTCATGGACAAAAAGCTCCATCAATATTTTAGTCATGGCTGTTGTGACTAAATCAAGCACCCAGCTGTCTGTTTAGTGTGAGCGCCTTGTTTTGTCACACTGGCTCTGTGCACTCACAGGCACCTTCTGAATGTTATCATACACAGTGGCATGCCTTTTATTATGGTTCTCAAAGTGTGCTAACGGGGCCTTCCCTTAAAGGAAGGATTTCCCCAAGTCAAATGAGCATTACATGTATAAAAAAAAAAAAAAAAAAGTAAAAAAAAAAGGGGAAGTTCAAGAACATAGAAGATGAAGTTTCACTCCTTCACGCAGTATGCGTCTGCAGCGGTAGCCCCCCCCCCCCCCCCCCCCCGTGCGAGAACAATACATCGTTTCTGGTGATGTGCGCTGTGGATGGAGTGATGGATGGCGGAAGGTGACAAAGAGGAGTATGGTGGGGATGGTGCATGAACCAGCGGATCGGGACGGGACAGGCTACTTACGCTACTGTTCTCTCCTGTCCAGTGGACCATCGCCTGGTTGTGGGTCGCATCCCCTTTGAGCACAAACGAGCTGCTGAGCAGAGACATTTGTTTTTCCCGGGACAGCGCTCTCCTGAAGCGGGGTGAGCTCTCCATGCTTTCCTTGTCACGGACCGTCGGTAAGCCAAGCGGGGAGCCTCCGTCTCTGCCGCCTATGTCAAACGTACGGTCCTCCCCGCCGCGCCGGTTTAAAGCCCCGCTGTCACAGCGCACGGGTCCCGGCAGTGCCATCCAGGCCGAGGCGGTCAACAGAAAGACGCAGAGGTGCGCTGCGGCAGAGACCGGTTCTTCGGAGCGCAGAAATGCCATGTTTTGCGCCGTAGTAGCGCTAGTATCGCGGAGACTGATGGAGAAACTGCTGGTTCTTGTGGAAGATAGGTGTATACTGTAAGCCGAGAGAAGGAGGGAGGGGAATAAGAGCGAAGGCAGACAGTGGGAACAACGTGGACGCGTCTCTGTGCAAATCAGGATACACAGGACGGAGCAGCGGTGCCATCTGCTGTTCTGCAGCTGCAGCGACCTGCGACTGAACTCAGTCTATCCTTATGTAGTGTCACCACACGAGGAATTCACATTTTAAATTGGAGATATTTATTTCAAAAGATGCATCGGTTATAGCACATTTTCATTTAAAGTGTCCGCGACTGATTATTACGAAGTGCCCTCAGCAGCCTGGAATTTATAAGTATGAGTAGAAAATATGATTTGAAAAAACAGTTAGGTAAATGCAAAAAGAAGAACCCTTTCACACAAAAGAAAGGCTAACCATTTCACACATAATGTCAAGTCAAAATAGACACCGTTTTTAAGCTGAACTGCACTGTCAGACATGTTCATTAGTATATAAGTCGTGTAAATATGGAGGAAGTGATAATCGATCAAACAAGTTAATCCTCAAATTTTACTGCAAATTATGGCAATTTGGTATGCAGGTGCAAATGTTCTGTCATTTTTCACATTGTTGTGGGTGGGGGGGATCAGACAGACAAAGGAATAGCCCACAGATGAAAAATGTATACTTACAGTCCCTAATTGACATGTATGGATATATGTGTCTTTTCTTTACAATGTTATTATAGCTTTACCCACACTCAATATCTGCATCTTAACTGACCCACTTTGGGTCAATGTAGGACCATCACAATTCTGGGTAAACTTTACCCATAGATGGGTTCTGATAGCCAGTTCCATTTTTCTTTTGCCTCTTGCAAAATTTGCAGAAAAATCTGATTTGCCATCATTTCCTTTAGCCTCTGCAGTACAGCCCCCAGTAAGAAGCAAATAAAAAAAAAAAAATCCAAAAAAAAAGCAAAAAACCACCAACCTTAATGAATGTGACAGAAGCAGTGACAAAACACCTTTTTAAGCACAGCAGAATCTCTGGTTTAGTTATGATACTGAGTGAAATAAAATCAGTACTTTTCAGGATAAAGTTAATTCCGTATTGCATCTGTTATATTAACCCAAAAATGGTTTATTTTTTAACCCACTGATTTTTAGTGTGTATTGAATCCCAAACACCACAAGGAAACAATACTACAGATCCAGGGGGAACCTGTCAGTGAAGAGTATTTTGATAAAGATTTTAGTCCACATCAATTTACGACATTTCTGTGAGCAGGTGGAACAATGATTTAAGACGTCACAATTTGGTATGATTTTTCTATTCTATCATGTAGATCAGTAGTTTTACTGATCATAAAGTACTGTATGTAACTGATTGAGGATTAATCTGCCTCACAAGTGAGTACCATGGTTTATTTGTAAGACTGAAAGGCTTGACATAGTAACATTTTGTACAAACAGCACTGTTATGTTAATTATGTTTTACAATTAAAATTGACTTTTACCCACCGGGAAAGTGGACAACGGCTCAGACTCTCAGTGGCCCCAAAAGTCCCAGGATGACTGTGTGGCAGTTATGTTATGGTAATTTGATTAATATAAACTGAAGAAGAAAAAAAAAAAAAAAAAAAAAAAAAAAAAAAAAAGCTTAAAGGCAAATCCTGCATCCTAATCTTGAGGCATTCTTAGGGTGAGGTTATAACCACTACAATCAGGCCATAGAGAAGGAAGATACTTGGAAGCAATCTTTTGCTTTCTGAGGATGCCTGTTCCTACAATACCGCCCCTGACACCAGAAGTGGGAATAATCGACATTGCAAAGCGTTTTTTTGTAACACTTCATTTTACAAGTCAGCAAATTTCATGATGGCATATTTGAAATTTCTATGACATTACACCCAAATTAAACCAACATCATTTGATAATTATATTCTGTTATTTCCCCAATAAGCAGGTAATAAATAGCTGGTCACTTTAACACATTTACAGGAAAATAAAGATAATTGATAGGCATGATTACAAACGTTTTATTTCCAGGGCCGCAGTTTCCTGGCAAGTAGGTAATACTAAGCAAGTAACTTCTAGCAAGAAATTTCTTAATTTACCCCAATTTTTTAAGAATTTCATTCTGCCCTTTCCTAATAAAGCAGTTACAGTACAGTTTTTCCACAATTGCTTACACACAAACTGTATGTATTAACTAAACTCCTCAAACCATTACATAAGCTACTAACACATAGGTGAATAATATTTATACATTGGTCAAAAGAAAAAGTAGAGTGACATGTTTTCATGTAGAAAGTAGCCATTCAATATACAGAACTCAAGTCAATACAATTAAACAATTAACAGTCCTAGAGATGTAAACAATACCAAGCTTTACTTCTCAACTAGTGGATGTAGGCTGCTAGGATAAGTCTAGAGACTTTTTCTCCTCCCTTTCCAATAGCTGCACGTTACTGTTTTCAAAGTCCGTGGTTCTAAAAAAAACAAAAACAGTGGTCCAGTGAGCTCCTCCAGAGCTAAGGTATGGGCAGGTTTCACCTCTACAACACAGATGATCAAGTTAGGTTTTTCTTATTTAACAGTGTCGTTTACCATTTTGTGGCGTTTCTTTAGCAGGGATTTAACCATTTTAATGCCGGGGCTTGTCTCCCCACTTGCAAATGTTCCACGAACAAGTTCCCCTTAGACACTATTTTGCAACGGCACCGTCACTGCTTCCTGGGCCAACGCTGCCCAAGACGATTGTGATTGGTTTAAAGAAAAAATGTTTCAGCTGAAGGGTAGAGTCTGCTCACAGGACGTGAAAACAGTCTGACCACCAGTGAACAGAGCACAAGTTATTTATCACTAGAGGGGTGATGAGATGAGGCAACCAAAACATCTTGATCTACATAGTACAAAGTGAAAGAGTGAAAAGATAAAGTGGCCATGTCATCACAAATGCACAGTGGAAGTTCACTGTGAGGTCATCATAAGGTTACAGGGAACAAAAAGTAAGTAAGTGTGGTTATGAGACTTTGATAATTTGCTATAACATTGACCTTACCGGTTTCTGTAGTAGCTGTATCAGTGTCCCCCTCTGTTCCTCGCACAATTCCAGGCATTAGGGTTTCCCCGATGATGCCTGCAATTCTTTGCTCGAACTGTGAAGGTTGGGGTTCTTATTGGCTGCCATCAGTAGATGACACTGGGAGTACACACGCACAGTTTTATAGATGTGAATATTCTTCTTGATTAAAAGTAGATTCTGAGGTTTGTGAGTACACAATGTTTTAGGATGGATCCTACAAACTGCAGGGAATCCATCAGGTCCTGGGGCCTCATTTATAAAACTAATTTGGTGCAGACGTATGTATTGGGGAAAATCATTAACACCACAGAAACCTGCCCATGTGGTTTACATGCCACATGGGACTGCACACCAATTAAACAATTTTGGCAGGACATCACTGACAACCTCTGGTTGCCACATCCCACTGTCCCCTTCACTCTGCTTACCAGGAGACATATCCAAGATCAATCTAAACAGCACATCCAGTAGAATACTCTTTAGCCCTAATCACCAAGGAAACAATCTTTATATGAGACAACCAGTGTAACCACAGGAAAGACTGGAATGCACAACTCAGAGACAGAAATGATGATAAAAAAAACAAAACAGTCTTTACTTGCCAGAAAGTTCGGTACACAGGGAGTCAGTCGAAGATAAGACAGATTATCCAACAGGGAGCAGGTCAAGGCAAAAATCAGGTAACGCTGGCAGAGTTCAAAATCCAGGAAAACTAAACGCAGAGGAAAATGACACTTGACACAAAGAACAAAAAAAAAGGGGAGGGGAGCACACAGACTAAATACAAAAGCTAGGTGGGGATAATGAGGGGCAGGTTAAACTAATCAGGGCAGGTGCAGACAATCACACTGACGGGCACATACAATGGCAGGAAGTGAAGTGACCTGAAATGAGAAGAGAGGTGAGCCACAAAATAAAACAGGAAGCAGTGAATGAAAAAACACATGAAAAAACCTAATTATGCCTGCCTTATGAACTGGAAATAAAGGAGAAAAAACAACATAGGCGCCTGAGCAATGGAGCAAGTGGAGTAAATGCATCCCCATTATTCAATTAGGGGGAGCAAAGTTATGGTTTTGCTACCCCACTTTTTGTCTTTTTAAAAGTAAATGTATTATCATACAGTCCTCGCAATAAGGCGATTATACTTAAGCAGCCTATATTAATGACAATTTTACTATTTTTAGCAACTGAAAAGTAATAAATATGTGTGAAAGTTCTATTGGGCGTGAAGCCATAAACATGAACTATGCTTACCTATGCTATCTACGGTCACATTGTAAGTCTCCTAAGACCACATGATACTTCTGCAAAGAGACGTCACTGTAGAAATGTGGAGTCTCCTGCAAATACCACACATTCTGTCTGACCTTGAGATACTGTCTGACAAAAATACCCTATCTGGACAGCTGCACTCTGTTCACCAGTCAACACAAGATACAGAGAGTTGAGCTACTATACAGGAATGACTTAGTCTGATCTTACCTTAGAGCCACTATTGGTCACTACAGGCCAGAGGGGCAGTGCTATATTTCCCTAAGCACAAGGACAGAGGGAAAGAAATATTTTACATTTTTCCTTCACACCTTTGAGTTGGTTCACATGATCGTTTGACAGCCAAAGCATGCCGTGGCAATCACAGTTTGTCAATCTACACAGGAGTCCGACTGTTTACAAAGGTGAGAAACATGAATCAAAGATTTGGCTCTTTTAAGTGTAATTATTATCATTAGTCATGGTAGTTATGATAATAACAGTGTTTGTTTTTTATTATTAATATACAGTGGGGTCCAAAAGTCGGAGACCACTAATCAAGATACTTCTATTTTGCAGTTGTTTTGAATGCAATACTATTTTTTTCATTACAAATGATAATATCAGCTTAACAATTTGAGTGAAAAGTTAAATCTGAAAAATGTACAGGAATTTCAGAAATAAGCATGCCCTCAAGCTGGCATGAACTGCAAAACCCTATGACTCATGTTATCCCAGCATGATTTGGGATGTCATTGTGATGTCACAGAATGCTTGGCTTTCTGAGTCTTCAAGTGCCCCCACAAATGTTCAATGGGGTTGAGGTCAGGTGACTGTGGAGGAAAGTCCATGACAGTCACAACTCATTGGTCTTCTTTGGTCTTCAAGTAGTTCTTGCAAAGCTTTGAGGTGTCTTTGGGGCCATTATCCTGCTGCAGTATGAATCCCTCTCCACAAAGATGCAAATCAGAGGGTATAGCATGTCTCTGAAGAATGGAGTGGTATGTCTCCTTGGTCAGGGTGTAGTCAGTTTGGTGCAGGTGTCCAACTCCAGAGTAGGCAAAACACCCCCAGACTTGAATTGTCCCACCACCATGTTTCACTGTGGGTTTGACACAGTGCTGTTTTATTCTCTCTCCTGTTCGTCTCTTTACATACACCCTTCTGTTACTGCCATAAATCTCAAACTTGGATTCATAGTATTTAGGACTTTTTTCTGCTGGTATTTCTTATTTCTAAGCGCTTGGCCTCATTTCCCCTTCGGAGAAGTGGTTTAGAAACTGCTACTCGTCCTCTGAGACCATCTGCGTTTTACAGTACTTTTGCTGATTGGAGTCTTACGTTCTTTATTTAGCAAATTCTGTATCTGTGATGAAGTTGCTTTTCCATCTTTCAGGGAATTAAGATTGATGTATTGATCTTCTGATGGTATGGTCACTTTTGATCTACCTGATCGTGCCTTGGATACAACAGATCCCATTTCTGAAAAGCGTTTTAGACTCCCATGAACTGCCCTCTTAGAAATCTTAATCTAGTCATGACTTCTGGCACTTTCACTTAGTTGTGATGCCATGTTTCCCACTATCACAATGCTACTTAGTACGCAATGACCTGCTGGAAACACAGACATATTTATGACAGATTAACACCGGCTGCCAGCTGAGCTAATTGAACGAGCCTCTGATGAGCAGATCAAATCTGAACGCATGCTTCAATGGAAGGGATACAACTCAAAGAAATCTGACTTTTTGTACAAAGTTGTTAAGTTGGCCAGTGCCACAAATTTGCTTAAATTTGATTGCTGACCTGAAAATGGTGCAGAATCCTAAATATTTCTTCTTCATTTTACATGTCATAACTCCTTGTGTTTTTAAATGTTTCTGAATCCTCATACTTTGTGATTATTTCCAGGTTTACGTGAAAATATTTTCGATGTGGTCTCAGACTTTTGGACCCCACTGTATATTATGATAATAATAGTAATAATTAATTATTATTGTTATAATTGGTGTTGGAGTTATGGTGGTTATTATTATGTGTATATAAGTGTATGTATGTGTTTTGTTTTTTTCTTCCTGCTCTTGATAATTCTTTACTATCATTATTACTATTTGAATACAACTGATGACCAAGGCGATGGCGACAATAATAGTTATATATATAATAGGCACGCACACCTGGCAGACACTCTCTCTCCCTTTTACACACTCATTCAACATCTTCCTCTCCCCCCAACCCCGCAGGCTCAATTACGACTATACCACAGGCTGGTAGCCCCACTGCCTCCCCCAGAATCTTGCCCATTAGTTCATATCAAGACAGGCCTTGCAGCTTGGCAAGTGCTGCCCTTACATTTGTAAAAGGGAGGGGCAGGAGTAAGGCAAAAATTGGTGGTAAATTAGTAATAGTAATAGTAATAATAATAACAAAATAATAATAATAATAAAAATAAACAAATTAACATCAATAAAGCTATGTGCCCTGTGGTGGCCTGGGGGTCCTACCCCTGGCCCAGCCAAAAATCTCAAACCAAGCTCCCTTCTCTACTACCCCCACTACACCATCTCATTAGGCTTGTTTGAGATGAGATGTGGCTTACCTCGAAAGTAGACAATAGTAGCCACTTGCAGTCAGGGAAGGCATCAAAAAGTGTGCCTGAAGTCAGACAGCTCGGAGTTGACTGACTCGACTTGCAATGGCAACACTGTGGAGTAATGATGAAAAAGTGTAACAGAGGTTTTTTTTTTTTTAGCTTCATTCAACTTTATTCAACAAAAGAATTTACATATTACATCAAGCACACAAGTGCACAATACAGGAGAGCTGATAACAAAAAATAGTATATAAATATTAAGAAAATAGGTTGAAAACAAAATAAATCAATGAAATCTTAAAACAAATAAAATAAAAAGACAGACAGACAGTAGAAAAGAGCAATGAATTGGACTTCAGGGGGTTTCATCAAATGTGTTTCTATAATATATAATAAAGAACCTAGTTTGTAAGAGCAGTGAGTAACATTAGTGGTATTGAAAGAATGAGAATTTAAACCTGACCAAAATTCCATTATTTTACACTGATAGAACAATTGAAAGATGTTTCAACAGCATGTCCACAAAAAAAAACAAGAGTTATCAACATCCACATATCTGGAGGTTATAGAATTCACTGGATGGATTTTATGTAAAATGATTAAATTAACTTCTTTGACTTTGTTAGGATACAACATTTTAGGTAAAAGACATGTTTTTCCAGTTTATTTCCTCCAAATGTGAGTTCCAATAAAATTATCCTCTCGGTGTAATTTTGTTTTTACTGTGAAAAAGTTTCATCGATACCACGAAAAATCTAAGATCTTTTGGTAAGCCATTTCCCATCAAGCATTTTGTTTCTGCTGCTTCTGAAGTGCAACTGCGGTGCCTATCTCTCTCTTCGGCCCGCAAGATTTCTTCTTCATCTCACGCAGTTGAGCATCCAGAGCAAGTCAGACAAATTCACTAACCATCATTTAATTCACTCAGCAAGATGGCGACCAAAACTGCACAGGTCTGCGTCGCCTCATCTAAAATAAGCGTATTATCTGTAGTGGAGCTCTGGTCACAAATACCACCCCTAACTCTACCCCTGAAACTGAAACTGACTTAATGATGAGTTAAAATGATATTTCAAAGAACCCAAGTCGAACTGCAGGTCACGAGTTGATAACTATTGGCAGCAAGTACTTTTTTTAATGCAAGAACACCTCCGCTGTTGACAGGAAATCAAGTAATTAGCCATTTATGGAGGCAAATGTGACATTTAGATTTTTTTTGCAAAGTTGGGCTGATCTGCTTAAATTATTCAGAAATTGGTGAGAATGTAAATGGTACTACTAGGAATAATCAGGCCATAATTAAAAAAAGGAAATTGAAAAAGCAAATATAAAATGTAAAATGACAATTTGAAAATGAAAAATTACAATGAAAAAATTGACATTTAAAATGCAAAACCTTAAATGGAAATGCTCAAACTGAAAGTTTAAATTGTAAAGATGAAATTGAAAATGGACCTGGATGACCTGCAATTATCTGATGTTGAACTTGACCAAGACAGAAGTGATTGTTCTTGGCCCTGAACACCTCGGAAAACAGTATCTAAATATATAGTTACTCTAGATGGCATTGCCGAGGCCTCCAGCTCTCGTCTCGCAGGTTCCTGTGGATCATGGTCCTGGCTGCTGCTGCCATGGAGTTTGTGCTATACTATCACGTAGGATACTTTGTAAACCTTGTTTTGGAAAGGTGCTTTATAAATAAAGTTTATTATTATTATATGTACTGACCTTTGACCCGTTTGACCCACACATTAGGAGACATACAGTAAAAGTGCAGTGGAGCACTACACAATGAAAGCCCTCAGCACAGCAGGCCTATATAAAAACAACAATATAATAATGACAGAACCACTGAGACACTGACTTTTATTGAGTGGATAAAACTTAAATTAAATTATAATCAAAGACTCCCCAGCAGCATTGTTCACACATTTGAAGATGAAACCATTTAGTCACACTGACAGAAATACACCTCAATATGAACAGAGCTGCAATGGCATCATAGGTGTAAAATATGAAGGGGTTGTATTCTGTAGACAGAGACTAAAACTTGTCCATTGTTCAAACAAAAAGCACAACAGGTTTTAGTCAAGTTTAGTTAAGTTTGGAGTCCACAAATGTGATGGTAAAGAAATAATTGACCCAAATCAAATTATTGAAGTGCTCAGCTGGCTGTCAGAGGCTGCTATTACATCCCTTGATATTATCCATCCATTGAAAGTTTATAAATAGTAAGACAGGGGCTTAGTTAGTCCATTGAATTTATTCATTTATTTATCATTGAATTTATTTATTCATCTACTCATCATATTTTTGTTGTGTTATTGTCTGTCTATCATCAGGCCCTGTCCCCACTCTGGCGCCCAGCTGTGGACTCCCCCCTGCATAACTGTGTGAGTCTGCTACAGATCCTGAAATGAGCACAATTCCACAAACTAATAGATAATTAAGGCTTGCACAATAAATACATATATAACTAGAGATATCTGTGGAAAAGAAGACATCCATCTTTACAGAGCATGCATATTGCTTAAAAGGCATTTATGCTTTTCAATAAATATATTAATGTATTTATATGTCTTTAAAAACATAAATATGATATGCAGTGGTGCATGCTCACATAAACATCCACTTAGAATAGATTCAACTTTATTGTCATTACACAGACTACAAGTACAGAGACAACGAAATGCAGTTTAGCACGCTTTGAACTAACCACAAGTGCAAAGAAATTGCAGTAAAGTGCAGCGCATGTACAAATGTATACAGGTAATATATAAATAAGTTATTGATTTATATATATTTGCAGTATGACAGTATTAACATTAGAAGAGTAGATAATGAATATATGTACAGTGTAAGAGTATGAACATGTGCAGCAATAAGTCGTCAGCTTTCACAGACAAATGGCATGGAAATGTGAAGAATTATGTCATGTGTACTCATATAGTGTAGCTATAACATCTAGAGAGTTATGTCTACACTGCACACAGAGGCATCTTCACATTGGTTATAATTCTGCAGGTTTTTTTTTTTTACACCGGCATTTCATAGAACAATCTGACTAGATACATGCATTCTTTTCTTTTGCTAGTAGATGTCCTCGTAGGACAAGTCATGATTTGATATAGCCTTAATCACAGGTTGTGTTGGGGACACACTTTACACCTACACTCTCAACTGCACTGCATTACTCCCTCCATTTGAAATACAAAATGAAAAAACATATCTCACTTCGATAGTACAAGGTTAAACTTAATTAGTGTTGTTATCATTATTCTTCTTCCTACAAGGAAATCTGCCTTCCCATCCAGGAAAATAAACGAAACTTTGACTGTAGCTCATTGCTTTCATAGCATAGCATCTACTGTCTGGAGTGAAATACTTCAGAAAAAGACAGATGAAAACTTTTAAACTGGAAAAAGCCATTATCACTCAAATCAGCTCAAAAGTTAAATTGTCACTCAGATAAGTGGGGAAAATGGAGTTATCACACAAATCAGCTCAAACGTGAAGTTATCACTTAAATAAGCTCAACAGTAAAGTTATCACTCAATAAGTTGAAAGAGTCGACTTATCACTCAGATCAGGTCAAAAGTAAAGTTACAACTCAAATTTGCTCAAATGTGAAGGTATTACTCAAATAAGTGGGAAAAGTCAAGTTATCACTAAAATCAGCTCAAAAGTGAAGTTGTCACTTAAATAAGTGGGAAAGGACAAGTCATCGCTCAAATGTGCTCAAGTTTTCACTTAAGTGAAAAGGGTCAAGTTATCACTTAAAAATGTGGAAAAAGTTATCACTAAAATAAAAGTGACGTTTTTACCCAAATAACTTCTAAAGTGACATTTTCACTCAAATGAGGTGGAAAACTCAAGTTGTTACTGAAATCAACTCCAAACACAAGTTTTCACCCAAATCAGCACCAAAGTGACGTTTTCACCTAAATCAGCTCCACAGTTAAGTTATCACTTAAATAAATTCAACAGGGGCGGCATGGTGGCGCAGTGGTTAGCACTGTCGCACGGGAGGTAAATCTGGTAAGAGCGGGTTGGGGGTTCGATCCCCGGCTGCCCCCGTCATGTTTGAGCAAGACACTGATCTGAGTAGTTCAGGCAGCTCAGTTGCCATTGGTGTGTGAATGTGTGAGTGAATGGGTGAATAAGACTTAGCTGTAAAGCACTTTGGGAACCGTGAAGGTTGAAAGGCGCTATATAAGTGAAATCATTTACCATTTAACAGTAAAGTTATCACTCCACTTATCACTCAAATCTGTCAAAAGTCAAGTTACGACTCAAATGTGAAGTTATTACCCAAATAAGTGAAAAAGGTCAAGTTATCACTTAAATATGTGGGAAAAGTCAAGTTTACACCCAAATCCCCTCCAAAGTGAAGGTATCACTCAAATTTTCACTGAAATCAGCTCCGAAGTAAAGTTTTCACTCAAATGAGGTGGAAAACTCAAGTTTTAACCCAAATCACCTCCAAAGTGACGTTTCTAGTCAAATTAGTTGGAACACTGAAGTTCTTTTTTTACTGAAATCACCTCCAAAGCGACTTTTTCACACAAGTGAGGTGGAAAACTCAAGTTTTTGCTGAAATCAATTCCAAACGCAAGTTTTCACCCAAATCAGTTCCAAAGTGACGTTTTCACCCCAATGAGGTGGAAAACACATATTATCACTGAAATCAAATCCAGACTCAGGTTTTCACCGAAATCATCTCCAAAGTGACTTTTTCACTCAAATGAGGTGGAAAACACAAGTTTTCACTGAAATCAGCACCAAAGTGACATTTTCATCCAAATCAGCTCCAAAGTGATGTTTTCACTCAAATGAGGTGAATCCAAGATGGCGCCACGGATGGCTGCCTCGGTCTGTTGGAGCGCATTGTTTTGCCTTGTTTTGTTTGTAAACAGTGTTTTTTGTTTTGGCTCACGGAGCTCGTTCACGAGGGAAGAGCTCATAAACATCAGGAGAACAACTCCAGTGGTTTTGTTTCCCGAATTTCTTGCACTCTCAGCTGTTTTGTGCGACATTCTGGTCAAAGGTGCTCTCACCTTTGCAGCCCTATGTCAACGGAAACGTGCCGGTGCACTCGTGCGTCTCTGGGATGTTTTCAGGACTGCTACCATCAGTCTAGATGAGTGCACAGAGGCTGTGACGTCATATATCAGCTTCTGTGAGGACTGCTGTGTACCATCTCGCACCAGGGTGAGTTATAACAATGACAAACCCTGGTTCACACTGCGACAGTTGAGGTTGGAAAAGGAAGAGGCATTTAAGAGTGGTAACAGAGCAGAGTTTAAGGAAGCCACAGGTTTAGCAAGGCGGTGAGGGAAGCTAAACGACTGTACTTGGAAAGACTACAAAATCAGTTCTCCTCCAATGACTCTGCATTGTGTAGAGGGGGCTCAGGCAGATCACCAACTACAAGCTAAGAGCCCCCAACTCTGCTAACGACTGACGCCTCGCCAACAACTTCTACTGTCGCTTTGAAAGACAATGGGACAGTCCTGACACCATCCCCTACACCATCACCTACCAGCTCCAGCCCAACAGCCCCAACCCCCTCATCACACCTAGGGCTGAACTCTCACACCTTTTGCTGCTCTCCACAGTGCCCCTCCCCTCCTCCAACATCGACACCTCTGTCTGTCTTGAAAGAGATGTGAACAGGCTCTTCAAGAGACAAAACCCCCGGAAAGCTGCTGGACCAGACTCCATCTCTCCATCCTGCCTGAAGCGCTGCGCCGATCAGCTGTCGCTGG
This sequence comes from Enoplosus armatus, assembly GCF_043641665.1. Classification (NCBI taxonomy): domain Eukaryota; kingdom Metazoa; phylum Chordata; class Actinopteri; order Centrarchiformes; family Enoplosidae; genus Enoplosus; species Enoplosus armatus. The sequence continues at coordinate 16,532,616 of NC_092202.1, forward strand.
TGTTCACAGACAACTTCAACACCTCACTGGAGACATGCCACGTGCCAACCTGCTTCAAGGCCTCCACCATCATCCCCGTCCCCAAAAAACCAGGGTCGACTGGATTAAATGACTACAGACCCGTCGCCCTGACCTCTGTGGTCATGAAATCTTTGAGTTAAACGCCTGGTTTTGTCCCACATCAAATCCATCACTGACCCTCTGCTGGACCCCAGAGCCAACAGGCCTGTAGACGATGCCGTCAACTTGGCCCTACACTTCATCCTCCAGCACCTGGACTCCGCAGGATCCTGTTCGTGGACTTCAGCTCTGCCTTCAACACGATCGTCCCGGCTCTTCTTCAGACTTAGACTTAGACAAATTTCCCCACAGTGGGGAAATTTACAAGTCACAGCAGCAAAGACAGAAAGGTGCAGAAACACACAGCAGACAAGCACTGTGTCAATAAGAATTAGAGGTATTTTTTTTCTAAAGAAAAACAATATACAAATAATAAATACAGGTACAAAAAATATGGGGGACAAAAATAAATATATACACGGAAAATATAAGGACAAGCTCTCCCAGCTTAACGTGCCTGACCCCACCTGCAGGTGGATCACAGATTTCCTGTTTGATAGGAAGCAGCATGTGAAGCTGGGAAAACACATCTCAGACTCGCGGACAATCAGCACCGTTCTTTCTCCTCTACTGTTCTCCCTGTACACCAACAGCTGCACCTCCAGTCACCAATCCGTCAAGCTCCTGAAATTCACGGACGACACCACCCTCATCGGACTCATCTCTGGTGAGGATGAGTCTGCCTACAGGTGGGAGATTGACCATCTGGTGACCTGGTGCAACAGCAACAACCTGAAGCTTAACGCGTCAAAGACAGTGGAGATGGTTGTAAACGTTAGGAAGAGTGCAGCACCACTTGCCCCCATCACCCTGTCACTGTGGAGTCCTTCCGTTTCCTGGGCTCCATCATCAGCCAGGACCTCCGGTCAAGAAAGCCCAACTGAGGATGTACTTCCTGAGGCAGCTGAAGAAGTTTAACCTGCCACAAACAATGCTCCCCCAACACACACACAAACACAAGTTATTCGTTATATTAACGTGCACCGCCCCTATCCCCACTGCGTTACATTAATGCACCCACCCCCTACTGGACACTGTATGTTCGTACATTATTTATCTATTTACCTTATATTTTTACATGTTTGTTGTCTGTCAGATTATATGTTATATGTTAAAAAAGTGTAGCACGATCAGACAACGGCAAATTCCTTGTAATGTATGTCACTTGGCAATAAACAGTTTCCGATTCTGATTCTGATTCATCAGCTCCAAACTGACCATTTGAACCAAATCAGCTCCGAAGTGAAATTTTCACCCAAATCAGCTCCGAAGTGAAGTTTTAATTAAATGAGGTGGAAAACTCAAGTTTTCACCCAAATCAGGTGTAAAACTCACGTTTTCAAGCAAATCAGCTCCGTAGTGAAGATTTCACTCAAATCAGCACCGAAGTGACGTTTTAACTCAAATGAGGTGGAAAACTCAAGTTTGCACCCAAATCAGCTCCAAAGTGAAGTTTACACTCAAAATAGGAGGTATACTCAAGTGTTAAGTGACAGAGGCCTGAAAGTGAAGTTTTCATTCAAATCTGCTCCAAAGTCACGGTTTCAATCAAAACAGGAGCAATACTCAAGTTTTCAGTGAAAGAGGCCTGAAAGTGAAGTTTTCTTTCATATCAGCTCCAAAGTCACGATTACACTCAAAAGAGGAGGAAAACTCAAATTTTCAGTGAAAGAGGCCTGAAAGTGAAGTTTTCATTCAAATCCGCTCCGAAGTCACGGTTTCACTCAAAACTTGAGTATTCCCCCTGTTTTGTTTCATTTTCCACCTCATTTCAGTTAAAACGTCACTTTGGAGCTGATTTGGGTCAAAACCTCACTTCAGAGCTGATTAGGGTGAAAGCTTCACTTTCAGGTCTCTTTCACTGAAGACCTGAGTATTCCCCCTGTTTTGAGTGAAACCGTGACTTTGGAGATGATTGGAATGAAAACTTTACTATCGCCCCTCTTTCAGTCATAACACGTGTTTTGACTCAAACCGTGACCTTGGAGCTGATTTGAATGAAAACTTCACGTTCAGGCCTCTTTCAGTCAAAACTTGACCTTTCATGCTGTTTTGAGTGGAAACTTGACTTTCAGGCCTCTTTCACGGAAAACTTGACTTTCAGGCCTCTTTCAATGAAAGCTTGTCCTTTCCTCCTGTTTTGAATGAAAGCTTCACTTTCGCTCCTCATTCAGTCATAAACTGCGTATTACACCTGTTTTGAGTCAAACCGTGACTTTGGAGCTGATTTGAATGAAAACTTCACGTTCAGGCCGCTTTCAGTCAAAACTTGACCTTTCCTGCTGTTTTGAGTGGAAACTTGACTTTCAGGCCTCTTTCACTGAAAACTTGACTTTCAGGCCTCTTTCACTGAAAGCTTGTCCTTTCCTCCTGTTTCAGTCATAAACTGCGTATTACACCTATTTTGAGTCAAACCGTGACTTTGGAGCTGATTTGAATGAAAACTTCACGTTCAGGCCGCTTTCAGTCAAAACTTGACCTTTCCTGCTGTTTTGAGTGGAAACTTGACTTTCAGGCCTCTTTCACTGAAAACTTGTCCTTTCCTCCTGTTTTGAATGAAAGCGTCACTTTCGCCCCTCATTCAGTCATAAACTGCGTATTACACCTGTTTTGAGTCAAACCGTGACTTTGGAGCTGATTTGAATGAAGACTTGACATTCAGGCCTCTTTCAGTCAAAACTTGACCTTTCCTGCTGTTTTGAGTGGAAACTTGACTTTCAGGCCTCTTTCACTGAAAGCTTGTCCTTTCCTCCTGTTTCAGTCATAAGCTGCGTATTACACCTGTTTTGAGTCAAACTGTGACTTTGGAGCTGTTTTGAGGGAAAACTTGACATTCAGGCCGCTTTCACTGAAAACTTGTCCTTTCCTCCTGTTTTGAATGAAAGCTTCACTTTCGGCCCTCGTTCAGTCTCAAACTGCATATTTGACCTGTTTTGAGTCAAACCGTGAGTTTGGAGCGGATTTGAATGAAAAGTTCACGTTCAGGCCTATTTCAGTCAAAACTTGACCTTTTCAACTGTTTTGAGTGAAAACTTGACATTCAGGCCGCTTTCACTGAAAACTTGTCCTTTCCTCCTGTTTTGAATGAAAGCTTCACTTTCGGCCCTCGTTCAGTCTCAAACTGCATATTTGACCTGTTTTGAGTCAAACTGTGAGTTTGGAGCTGTTTTGAGTGAAAACTTGACATTCAGGCCGCTTTCACTGAAAACTTGTCCTTTCCTCCTGTTTTGAATGAAAGCTTCACTTTCGGCCCTCGTTCAGTCTCAAACTGCATATTTGACCTGTTTTGAGTCAAACCGTGAGTTTGGAGCGGATTTGAATGAAAAGTTCACGTTCAGGCCTATTTCAGTCAAAACTTGACCTTTTCAACTGTTTTGAGTGAAAACTTGACATTCAGGCCGCTTTCACTGAAAACTTGTCCTTTCCTCCTGTTTTGAATGAAAGCTTCACTTTGGGCCCTCGTTCAGTCTCAAACTGCATATTTGACCTGTTTTGAGTCAAACCGTGAGTTTGGAGCTGTTTTGAGTGAAAACTTGACATTCAGGCCGCTTTCACTGAAAACTTGTCCTTTCCTCCTGTTTTGAATGAAAGCTTCACTTTGGGCCCTCGTTCAGTCTCAAACTGCATATTTGACCTGTTTTGAGTCAAACCGTGAGTTTGGAGCGGATTTGAATGAAAAGTTCACGTTCAGGCCTATTTCAGTCAAAACTTGACCTTTTCAACTGTTTTGAGTGAAAACTTGACATTCAGGCCGCTTTCACTGAAAACTTGTCCTTTCCTCCTGTTTTGAATGAAAGCTTCACTTTGGGCCCTCGTTCAGTCTCAAACTGCATATTTGACCTGTTTTGAGTCAAACCGTGAGTTTGGAGCTGTTTTGAGTGAAAACTTGACATTCAGGCCGCTTTCACTGAAAACTTGTCCTTTCCTCCTGTTTTGAATGAAAGCTTCACTTTCGGCCCTCGTTCAGTCTCAAACTGCATATTTGACCTGTTTTGAGTCAAACCGTGAGTTTGGAGCGGATTTGAATGAAAAGTTCACGTTCAGGCCTATTTCAGTCAAAACTTGACCTTTTCAACTGTTTTGAGTGAAAACTTGACATTCAGGCCGCTTTCACTGAAAACTTGTCCTTTCCTCCTGTTTTGAATGAAAGCTTCACTTTCGGCCCTCGTTCAGTCTCAAACTGCATATTTGACCTGTTTTGAGTCAAACCGTGAGTTTGGAGCGGATTTGAATGAAAAGTTCACGTTCAGGCCTATTTCAGTCAAAACTTGACCTTTTCAACTGTTTTGAGTGAAAACTTGACATTCAGGCCGCTTTCACTGAAAACTTGTCCTTTCCTCCTGTTTTGAATGAAAGCTTCACTTTCGGCCCTCGTTCAGTCTCAAACTGCATATTTGACCTGTTTTGAGTCAAACCGTGAGTTTGGAGCGGATTTGAATGAAAAGTTCACGTTCTGGCCTATTTCAGTCAAAACTTGACCTTTTCAACTGTTTTGAGTGAAAACTTGAAATTCAGGCCGCTTTCACTGAAAACTTGTCCTTTCCTCCTGTTTTGAATGAAAGCTTCACTTTCGGCCCTCGTTCAGTCTCAAACTGCATATTTGACCTGTTTTGAGTCAAACCGTGAGTTTGGAGCGGATTTGAATGAAAAGTTCACGTTCAGGCCTATTTCAGTCAAAACTTGACCTTTTCAACTGTTTTGAGTGAAAACTTGACATTCAGGCCGCTTTCACTGAAAACTTGTCCTTTCCTCCTGTTTTGAATGAAAGCTTCACTTTCGGCCCTCGTTCAGTCTCAAACTGCATATTTGACCTGTTTTGAGTCAAACCGTGAGTTTGGAGCGGATTTGAATGAAAAGTTCACGTTCTGGCCTATTTCAGTCAAAACTTGACCTTTTCAACTGTTTTGAGTGAAAACTTGACATTCAGGCCGCTTTCACTGAAAACTTGTCCTTTCCTCCTGTTTTGAATGAAAGCTTCACTTTCGGCCCTCGTTCAGTCTCAAACTGCATATTTGACCTGTTTTGAGTCAAACCGTGAGTTTGGAGCGGATTTGAATGAAAAGTTCACGTTCAGGCCTATTTCAGTCAAAACTTGACCTTTTCAACTGTTTTGAGTGAAAACTTGACATTCAGGCCGCTTTCACTGAAAACTTGTCCTTTCCTCCTGTTTTGAATGAAAGCTTCACTTTCGGCCCTCGTCAAGTCTCAAACTGCATATTTGACCTGTTTTGAGTCAAACTGTGAGTTTGGAGCTGTTTTGAGTGAAAACTTGACATTCAGGCCGCTTTCACTGAAAACTTGTCCTTTCCTCCTGTTTTGAATGAAAGCTTCACTTTGGGCCCTCGTTCAGTCTCAAACTGCATATTTGACCTGTTTTGAGTCAAACCGTGAGTTTGGAGCGGATTTGAATGAAAAGTTCACGTTCAGGCCTATTTCAGTCAAAACTTGACCTTTTCAACTGTTTTGAGTGAAAACTTGACATTCAGGCCGCTTTCACTGAAAACTTGTCCTTTCCTCCTGTTTTGAATGAAAGCTTCACTTTGGGCCCTCGTTCAGTCTCAAACTGCATATTTGACCTGTTTTGAGTCAAACCGTGAGTTTGGAGCTGTTTTGAGTGAAAACTTGACATTCAGGCCGCTTTCACTGAAAACTTGTCCTTTCCTCCTGTTTTGAATGAAAGCTTCACTTTCGGCCCTCGTTCAGTCTCAAACTGCATATTTGACCTGTTTTGAGTCAAACCGTGAGTTTGGAGCGGATTTGAATGAAAAGTTCACGTTCTGGCCTATTTCAGTCAAAACTTGACCTTTTCAACTGTTTTGAGTGAAAACTTGAAATTCAGGCCGCTTTCACTGAAAACTTGTCCTTTCCTCCTGTTTTGAATGAAAGCTTCACTTTCGGCCCTCGTTCAGTCTCAAACTGCATATTTGACCTGTTTTGAGTCAAACCGTGAGTTTGGAGCGGATTTGAATGAAAAGTTCACGTTCAGGCCTATTTCAGTCAAAACTTGACCTTTTCAACTGTTTTGAGTGAAAACTTGACATTCAGGCCGCTTTCACTGAAAACTTGTCCTTTCCTCCTGTTTTGAATGAAAGCTTCACTTTCGGCCCTCGTTCAGTCTCAAACTGCATATTTGACCTGTTTTGAGTCAAACCGTGAGTTTGGAGCGGATTTGAATGAAAAGTTCACGTTCTGGCCTATTTCAGTCAAAACTTGACCTTTTCAACTGTTTTGAGTGAAAACTTGACATTCAGGCCGCTTTCACTGAAAACTTGTCCTTTCCTCCTGTTTTGAATGAAAGCTTCACTTTCGGCCCTCGTTCAGTCTCAAACTGCATATTTGACCTGTTTTGAGTCAAACCGTGAGTTTGGAGCGGATTTGAATGAAAAGTTCACGTTCAGGCCTATTTCAGTCAAAACTTGACCTTTTCAACTGTTTTGAGTGAAAACTTGACATTCAGGCCGCTTTCACTGAAAACTTGTCCTTTCCTCCTGTTTTGAATGAAAGCTTCACTTTCGGCCCTCGTCAAGTCTCAAACTGCATATTTGACCTGTTTTGAGTCAAACTGTGAGTTTGGAGCTGTTTTGAGTGAAAACTTGACATTCAGGCCGCTTTCACTGAAAACTTGTCCTTTCCTCCTGTTTTGAATGAAAGCTTCACTTTCGGCCCTCGTTCAGTCTCAAACTGCATATTTGACCTGTTTTGAGTCAAACCGTGAGTTTGGAGCGGATTTGAATGAAAAGTTCACGTTCAGGCCTATTTCAGTCAAAACTTGACCTTTTCAACTGTTTTGAGATAAAACTTGACATTCAGGCCGCTTTCACTGAAAACTTGTCCTTTCCTCCTGTTTTGAATGAAAGCTTCACTTTCGGCCCTCGTTCAGTCTCAAACTGCATATTTGACCTGTTTTGAGTCAAACCGTGAGTTTGGAGCGGATTTGAATGAAAAGTTCACGTTCAGGCCTATTTCAGTCAAAACTTGACCTTTTCAACTGTTTTGAGTGAAAACTTGACATTCAGGCCGCTTTCACTGAAAACTTGTCCTTTCCTCCTGTTTTGAATGAAAGCTTCACTTTCGGCCCTCGTTCAGTCTCAAACTGCATATTTGACCTGTTTTGAGTCAAACCGTGAGTTTGGAGCGGATTTGAATGAAAAGTTCACGTTCAGGCCTATTTCAGTCAAAACTTGACCTTTCAACTGTTTTGAGTGAAAACTTGACATTCAGGCCGCTTTCACTGAAAACTTGTCCTTTCCTCCTGTTTTGAATGAAAGCTTCACTTTCGGCCCTCGTTCAGTCTCAAACTGCATATTTGACCTGTTTTGAGTCAAACCGTGAGTTTGGAGCGGATTTGAATGAAAAGTTCACGTTCAGGCCTATTTCAGTCAAAACTTGACCTTTTCAACTGTTTTGAGTGAAAACTTGACATTCAGGCCGCTTTCACTGAAAACTTGTCCTTTCCTCCTGTTTTGAATGAAAGCTTCACTTTCGGCCCTCGTTCAGTCTCAAACTGCATATTGACCTGTTTTGAGTCAAACTGTGAGTTTGGAGCTGTTTTGAGGGAAAACTTGACATTCAGGCCGCTTTCACTGAAAACTTGTCCTTTCCTCCTGTTTCGAATGAAAGCTTCACTTTCGGCCCTCGTTCAGTCTCAAACTGCATATTTGACCTGTTTTGAGTCAAAACCGTGAGTTTGGAGCGGATTTGAATGAAAAGTTCACGTTCAGGCCTATTTCAGTCAAAACTTGACCTTTTCAACTGTTTTGAGTGAAAACTTGACATTCAGGGCCGCTTTCACTGAAAACTTGTCCTTTCCTCCTGTTTTGAATGAAAGCTTCACTTTCGGCCCTCGTTCAGTCTCAAACTGCATATTTGACCTGTTTTGAGTCAAACTGTGAGTTTGGAGCTGTTTTGAGGGAAAACTTGACATTCAGGCCGCTTTCACTGAAAACTTGTCCTTTCCTCCTGTTTTGAATGAAAGCTTCACTTTCGGCCCTCGTTCAGTCTCAAACTGCATATTTGACCTGTTTGAGTCAAACCGTGAGTTTGGAGCGGATTTGAATGAAAAGTTCACGTTCAGGCCTATTTCAGTCAAAACTTGACCTTTTCAACTGTTTTGAGTGAAAACTTGACATTCAGGCCGCTTTCACTGAAAACTTGTCCTTTCCTCCTGTTTTGAAATGAAAGCTTCACTTTCGGCCCTCGTTCAGTCTCAAACTGCATATTTGACCTGTTTTGAGTCAAACCGTGAGTTTGGAGCGGATTTGAATGAAAAGTTCACGTTCAGGCCTATTTCAGTCAAAACTTGACCTTTTCAACTGTTTGAGTGAAAACTTGACATTCAGGCCGCTTTCACTGAAAACTTGTCCTTTCCTCCTGTTTCGAATGAAAGCTTCACTTTCGGCCCTCGTTCAGTCTCAAACTGCATATTTGACCTGTTTGAGTCAAACCGTGAGTTTGGAGCGGATTTGAATGAAAAGTTCACGTTCAGGCCTATTTCAGTCAAAACTTGACCTTTTCAACTGTTTTGAGTGAAAACTTGACATTCAGGCCGCTTTCACTGAAAACTTGTCCTTTCCTCCTGTTTTGAATGAAAGCTTCACTTTCGGCCCTCGTTCAGTCTCAAACTGCATATTTGACCTGTTTTGAGTCAAACTGTGAGTTTGGAGCTGTTTTGAGTGAAAACTTGACATTCAGGCCGCTTTCACTGAAAACTTGTCCTTTCCTCCTGTTTTGAATGAAAGCTTCACTTTCGGCCCTCGTTCAGTCTCAAACTGCATATTTGACCTGTTTTGAGTCAAAACCGTGAGTTTGGAGCGGATTTGAATGAAAAGTTCACGTTCAGGCCTATTTCAGTCAAAACTTGACCTTTTCAACTGTTTTGAGTGAAAACTTGACATTCAGGCCGCTTTCACTGAAAACTTGTCCTTTCCTCCTGTTTTGAATGAAAGCTTCACTTTCGGCCCTCGTTCAGTCTCAAACTGCATATTTGACCTGTTTTGAGTCAAACCGTGAGTTTGGAGCGGATTTGAATGAAAAGTTCACGTTCAGGCCTATTTCAGTCAAAACTTGACCTTTTCAACTGTTTTGAGTGAAAAACTTGACATTCAGGCCGCTTTTCACTGAAAACTTGTCCTTTCCTCCTGTTTTGAATGAAAGCTTCACTTTCGGCCCTCGTTCAGTCTCAAACTGCATATTTGACCTGTTTTTGAGTCAAACCGTGAGTTTGGAGCGGATTGAATGAAAAGTTCACGTTCAGGCCTATTTCAGTCAAACTTGACCCTTTTCAACTGTTTTGAGTGAAAACTTGACATTCAGGCCGCTTTCACTGAAAACTTGTCCTTTCCTCCTGTTTTGAATGAAAGCTTCACTTTCGGCCCTCGTTCAGTCTCAAACTGCATATTTGACCTGTTTTGAGTCAAACTGTGAGTTTGGAGCTGTTTTGAGGGAAAACTTGACATTCAGGCCGCTTTCACTGAAAACTTGTCCTTTCCTCCTGTTTCGAATGAAAGCTTCACTTTCGGCCCTCGTTCAGTCTCAAACTGCATATTTGACCTGTTTTGAGTCAAACCGTGAGTTTGGAGCGGATTTGAATGAAAAGTTCACGTTCAGGCCTATTTCAGTCAAAACTTGACCTTTTCAACTGTTTTGAGTGAAAACTTGACATTCAGGCCGCTTTCACTGAAAACTTGTCCTTTCCTCCTGTTTTGAATGAAAGCTTCACTTTCGGCCCTCGTCAGTCTCAAACTGCATATTTGACCTGTTTTGAGTCAAACTGTGAGTTTGGAGCTGTTTTGAGTGAAAACTTGACATTCAGGCCGCTTTCACTGAAAACTTGTCCTTTCCTCCTGTTTTGAATGAAAGCTTCACTTTCGGCCTCGTTCAGTCTCAAACTGCATATTTGACCTGTTTTGAGTCAAACCGTGAGTTTGGAGCGGATTTGAATGAAAAGTTCACGTTCAGGCCTATTTCAGTCAAAACTTGACCTTTTCAACTGTTTTGAGTGAAAACTTGACATTCAGGCCGCTTTCACTGAAAACTTGTCCTTTCCTCCTGTTTTGAATGAAAGCTTCACTTTCGGCCCTCGTTCAGTCTCAAACTGCATATTTGACCTGTTTTGAGTCAAACCGTGAGTTTGGAGCGGATTTGAATGAAAAGTTCACGTTCAGGCCTATTTCAGTCAAAACTTGACCTTTTCAACTGTTTTGAGTGAAAACTTGACATTCAGGCCGCTTTCACTGAAAACTTGTCCTTTCCTCCTGTTTTGAATGAAAGCTTCACTTTCGGCCCTCGTTCAGTCTCAAACTGCATATTTGACCTGTTTTTGAGTCAAACCGTGAGTTTGGAGCGGATTTGAATGAAAAGTTCACGTTCTGGCCTATTTCAGTCAAAACTTGACCTTTTCAACTGTTTTGAGTGAAACTTGAAATTCAGGCCGCTTTCACTGAAAACTTGTCCTTTCCTCCTGTTTTGAATGAAAGCTTCACTTTCGGCCCTCGTTCAGTCTCAAACTGCATATTTGACCTGTTTTGAGTCAAACCGTGAGTTTGGAGCGGATTTGAATGAAAAGTTCACGTTCAGGCCTATTTCAGTCAAAACTTGACCTTTTCAACTGTTTTGAGTGAAACTTGACATTCAGGCCGCTTTCACTGAAAACTTGTCCTTTCCTCCTGTTTTGAATGAAAGCTTCACTTTCGGCCCTCGTTCAGTCTCAAACTGCATATTTGACCTGTTTTGAGTCAAACCGTGAGTTTGGACGGATTTGAATGAAAAGTTCACGTTCAGGCCTATTTCAGTCAAAACTTGACCTTTTCAACTGTTTGAGTGAAAACTTGACATTCAGGCCGCTTTCACTGAAAACTTGTCCTTTCCTCCTGTTTTGAATGAAAGCTTCACTTTCGGCCCTCGTTCAGTCTCAAACTGCATATTTGACCTGTTTTGAGTCAAACCGTGAGTTTGGAGCGGATTTGAATGAAAAGTTCACGTTCAGGCCTATTTCAGTCAAAACTTGACCTTTTCAACTGTTTTGAGTGAAACTTGACATCAGGCCGCTTTCACTGAAAACTTGTCCTTTCCTCCTGTTTTGAATGAAAGCTTCACTTTGGGCCCTCGTTCAGTCTCAAACTGCATATTTGACCTGTTTTGAGTCAAACCGTGAGTTTGGAGCTGTTTTGAGCGAAAACTTGACATTCAGGCCTCTTTCACTGAAAACTTGTCCTTTCCTCCTGTTTGAATGAAAGCTTCACTTTCGGCCCTCGTTCAGTCTCAAACTGCATATTTGACCTGTTTTGAGTCAAACCGTGAGTTTGGAGCGGATTTGAATGAAAAGTTCACGTTCAGGCCTATTTCAGTCAAAACTTGACCTTTTCAACTGTTTTGAGTGAAAACTTGACATTCAGGCCGCTTTCACTGAAAACTTGTCCTTTCCTCCTGTTTTGAATGAAAGCTTCACTTTGGGCCCTCGTTCAGTCTCAAACTGCATATTTGACCTGTTTTGAGTCAAACCGTGAGTTTGGAGCTGTTTTGAGTGAAAACTTGACATTCAGGCCGCTTTCACTGAAAACTTGTCCTTTCCTCCTGTTTTGAATGAAAGCTTCACTTTCGGCCCTCGTTCAGTCTCAAACTGCATATTTGACCTGTTTTGAGTCAAACCGTGAGTTTGGAGCGGATTTGAATGAAAAGTTCACGTTCAGGCCTATTTCAGTCAAAACTTGACCTTTTCAACTGTTTTGAGTGAAAACTTGACATTCAGGCCGCTTTCACTGAAAACTTGTCCTTTCCTCTGTTTTGAATGAAAGCTTCACTTTCGGCCCTCGTTCAGTCTCAAACTGCATATTTGACCTGTTTTGAGTCAAACCGTGAGTTTGGAGCGGATTTGAATGAAAGTTCACGTTCAGGCCTATTTCAGTCAAAACTTGACCTTTCAACTGTTTTGAGTGAAAACTTGACATTCAGGGCCGCTTTCACTGAAAACTTGTCCTTTCCTCCTGTTTTGAATGAAAGCTTCACTTTCGGCCCTCGTTCAGTCTCAAACTGCATATTTGACCTGTTTTGAGTCAAACCGTGAGTTTGGAGCGGATTTGAATGAAAAGTTCACGTTCTGGCCTATTTCAGTCAAAACTTGACCTTTTCAACTGTTTTGAGTGAAAACTTGAAATTCAGGCCGCTTTCACTGAAAACTTGTCCTTTCCTCCTGTTTTGAATGAAAGCTTCACTTTCGGCCCTCGTTCAGTCTCAAACTGCATATTTGACCTGTTTTGAGTCAAACCGTGAGTTTGGAGCGGATTTGAATGAAAAGTTCACGTTCAGGCCCTATTTCAGTCAAAACTTGACCTTTTCAACTGTTTGAGTGAAAACTTGACATTCAGGCCGCTTTCACTGAAAACTTGTCCTTTCCTCCTGTTTTGAATGAAGCTTCACTTTCGGCCCTCGTTCAGTCTCAAACTGCATATTTGACCTGTTTTGAGTCAAACCGTGAGTTTGGAGCGGATTTGAATGAAAAGTTCACGTTCTGGCCTATTTCAGTCAAAACTTGACCTTTTCAACTGTTTTGAGTGAAAACTTGACATTCAGGCCGCTTTCACTGAAAACTTGTCCTTTCCTCCTGTTTTGAATGAAAGCTTCACTTTCGGCCCTCGTTCAGTCTCAAACTGCATATTTGACCTGTTTTGAGTCAAACCGTGAGTTTGGAGCGGATTTGAATGAAAAGTTCACGTTCAGGCCTATTTCAGTCAAAACTTGACCTTTTCAACTGTTTTGAGTGAAACTTGACATTCAGGCCGCTTTCACTGAAAACTTGTCCTTTCCTCCTGTTTTGAATGAAAGCTTCACTTTCGGCCCTCGTCAAGTCTCAAACTGCATATTTGACCTGTTTTGAGTCAAACTGTGAGTTTGGAGCTGTTTTGAGTGAAAACTTGACATTCAGGCCGCTTTCACTGAAAACTTGTCCTTTCCTCCTGTTTTGAATGAAAGCTTCACTTTCGGCCCTCGTTCAGTCTCAACTGCATATTTGACCTGTTTTGAGTCAAACCGTGAGTTTGGAGCGGATTTGAATGAAAAGTTCACGTTCAGGCCTATTTCAGTCAAAACTTGACCTTTTCAACTGTTTGAGATAAAACTTGACATTCAGGCCGCTTTCACTGAAAACTTGTCCTTTCCTCCTGTTTGAATGAAAGCTTCACTTTCGGCCCTCGTTCAGTCTCAAACTGCATATTTGACCTGTTTTGAGTCAAACCGTGAGTTTGGAGCGGATTTGAATGAAAAGTTCACGTTCAGGCCTATTTCAGTCAAAACTTGACCTTTTCAACTGTTTTTGAGTGAAAACTTGACATTCAGGCCGCTTTCACTGAAAACTTGTCCTTTCCTCCTGTTTTTGAATGAAAGCTTCACTTTCGGCCCTCGTTCAGTCTCAAACTGCATATTTGACCTGTTTTGAGTCAAACCGTGAGTTTGGAGCGGATTTGAATGAAAAGTTCACGTTCAGAGCCTATTTCAGTCAAAACTTGACCTTTCAACTGTTTTGAGTGAAAAACTTGACATTCAGGCCGCTTTCACTGAAAACTTGTCCTTTCCTCCTGTTTTGAATGAAAGCTTCACTTTCGGCCCTCGTTCAGTCTCAAACTGCATATTTGACCTGTTTTGAGTCAAACTGTGAGTTTGGAGCTGTTTTGAGGGAAAACTTGACATTCAGGCCGCTTTCACTGAAAACTTGTCCTTTCCTCCTGTTTCGAATGAAAGCTTCACTTTCGGCCCTCGTTCAGTCTCAAACTGCATATTTGACCTGTTTTGAGTCAAACCGTGAGTTTGGAGCGGATTTGAATGAAAAGTTCACGTTCAGGCCTATTTCAGTCAAAACTTGACCTTTTCAACTGTTTTGAGTGAAAACTTGACATTCAGGCCGCTTTCACTGAAAACTTGTCCTTTCCTCCTGTTTTGAATGAAAGCTTCACTTTCGGCCCTCGTTCAGTCTCAAACTGCATATTTGACCTGTTTTGAGTCAAACTGTGAGTTTGGAGCTGTTTTGAGTGAAAACTTGACATTCAGGCCGCTTTCACTGAAAACTTGTCCTTTCCTCCTGTTTTGAATGAAAGCTTCACTTTCGGCCCTCGTTCAGTCTCAAACTGCATATTTGACCTGTTTTGAGTCAAACCGTGAGTTTGAGCGGATTTGAATGAAAAGTTCACGTTCAGGGCCTATTTCAGTCAAAACTTGACCTTTTTCAACTGTTTTGAGTGAAAACTTGACATCAGGCCGCTTTCACTGAAAACTTGTCCTTTCCTCCTGTTTTGAATGAAAGCTTCACTTTCGGCCCTCGTTCAGTCTCAAACTGCATATTTGACCTGTTTTGAGTCAAACCGTGAGTTTGGAGCGGATTTGAATGAAAAGTTCACGTTCAGGCCTATTTCAGTCAAAACTTGACCTTTTCAACTGTTTTGAGTGAAAACTTGACATTCAGGCCGCTTTCACTGAAAACTTGTCCTTTCCTCCTGTTTTGAATGAAAGCTTCACTTTCGGCCCTCGTTCAGTCTCAAACTGCATATTTGACCTGTTTTGAGTCAAACCGTGAGTTTGGAGCGGATTGAATGAAAAGTTCACGTTCAGGCCTATTTCAGTCAAAACTTGACCTTTTCAACTGTTTTGAGTGAAAACTTGACATTCAGGCCGCTTTCACTGAAAACTTGTCCTTTCCTCCTGTTTTGAATGAAAGCTTCACTTTCGGCCCTCGTTCAGTCTCAAACTGCATATTTGACCTGTTTTGAGTCAAACCGTGAGTTTGGAGCGGATTTGAATGAAAAGTTCACGTTCAGGCCTATTTCAGTCAAAACTTGACCTTTTCAACTGTTTTGAGTGAAAACTTGACATTCAGGCCGCTTTCACTGAAAACTTGTCCTTTCCTCCTGTTTTGAATGAAAGCTTCACTTTCGGCCCTCGTTCAGTCTCAAACTGCATATTTGACCTGTTTTGAGTCAAACTGTGAGTTTGGAGCTGTTTTGAGGGAAAACTTGACATTCAGGCCGCTTTCACTGAAAACTTGTCCTTTCCTCCTGTTTCGAATGAAAGCTTCACTTTCGGCCCTCGTTCAGTCTCAAACTGCATATTTGACCTGTTTTGAGTCAAACCGTGAGTTTGGAGCGGATTTGAATGAAAAGTTCACGTTCAGGCCTATTTCAGTCAAAACTTGACCTTTTCAACTGTTTGAGTGAAAACTTGACATTCAGGCCGCTTTCACTGAAAACTTGTCCTTTCCTCCTGTTTTGAATGAAAGCTTCACTTTCGGCCCTCGTTCAGTCTCAAACTGCATATTTGACCTGTTTTGAGTCAAACTGTGAGTTTGGAGCTGTTTTGAGTGAAAACTTGACATTCAGGCCGCTTTCACTGAAAACTTGTCCTTTCCTCCTGTTTTGAATGAAAGCTTCACTTTCGGCCCTCGTTCAGTCTCAAAACTGCATATTTGACCTGTTTTGTGTCAAACCGTGAGTTTGGAGCGGATTTGAATGAAAAGTTCACGTTCAGGCCTATTTCAGTCAAAACTTGACCTTTTCAACTGTTTTGAGTGAAAACTTGACATTCAGGCCGCTTTCACTGAAAACTTGTCCTTTCCTCCTGTTTTGAATGAAAGCTTCACTTTCGGCCCTCGTTCAGTCTCAAACTGCATATTTGACCTGTTTTGAGTCAAACCGTGAGT
The DNA here is from genome assembly GCF_043641665.1 of Enoplosus armatus. Classification (NCBI taxonomy): domain Eukaryota; kingdom Metazoa; phylum Chordata; class Actinopteri; order Centrarchiformes; family Enoplosidae; genus Enoplosus; species Enoplosus armatus. The sequence goes on from NC_092202.1 coordinate 16,548,415, forward strand.
TTGGAGCGGATTTGAATGAAAAGTTCACGTTCAGGGCCTATTTCAGTCAAACTTGACCTTTTCAACTGTTTTGAGTGAAAACTTGACATTCAGGCCGCTTTCACTGAAAACTTGTCCTTTCCTCCTGTTTTGAATGAAAGCTTCACTTTCGGCCCTCGTTCAGTCTCAAACTGCATATTTGACCTGTTTTGAGTCAAACCGTGAGTTTGGAGCTGTTTTGAGTGAAAACTTGACATTCAGGCCGCTTTCACTGAAAAACTTGTCCTTTCCTCCTGTTTTGAATGAAAGCTTCACTTTCGGCCCTCGTTCAGTCTCAAACTGCATATTTGACCTGTTTTGAGTCAAACCGTGAGTTTGGAGCGGATTTGAATGAAAAGTTCACGTTCAGGCCTATTTCAGTCAAAACTTGACCTTTTCAACTGTTTTGAGTGAAAACTTGACATTCAGGCCGCTTTCACTGAAAACTTGTCCCTTTCCTCCTGTTTTGAATGAAAGCTTCACTTTCGGCCCTCGTTCAGTCTCAAACTGCATATTTGACCTGTTTTGAGTCAAACCGTGAGTTTGGAGCGGATTTGAATGAAAAGTTCACGTTCAGGCCTATTTCAGTCAAAACTTGACCTTTTCAACTGTTTTGAGTGAAAACTTGACATTCAGGCCGCTTTCACTGAAAACTTGTCCTTTCCTCCTGTTTTGAATGAAAGCTTCACTTTGGGCCCTCGTTCAGTCTCAAACTGCATATTTGACCTGTTTTGAGTCAAACCGTGAGTTTGGAGCGGATTTGAATGAAAAGTTCACGTTCAGGCCTATTTCAGTCAAAACTTGACCTTTTCAACTGTTTTGAGTGAAAACTTGACATTCAGGCCGCTTTCACTGAAAACTTGTCCTTTCCTCCTGTTTTGAATGAAAGCTTCACTTTCGGCCCTCGTTCAGTCTCAAACTGCATATTTGACCTGTTTTGAGTCAAACCGTGAGTTTGGAGCGGATTTGAATGAAAAGTTCACGTTCAGGCCTATTTCAGTCAAAACTTGACCTTTTCAACAGTTTTGAGTGAAAACTTGACATTCAGGCCGCTTTCACTGAAAACTTGTCCTTTCCTCCTGTTTTGAATGAAAGCTTCACTTTTCGGCCCTCGTTCAGTCTCAAACTGCATATTTGACCTGTTTTGAGTCAAACCGTGAGTTTGGAGCGGATTTGAATGAAAAGTTCACGTTCAGGCCTATTTCAGTCAAAACTTGACCTTTTCAACTGTTTTGAGTGAAAACTTGACATTCAGGCCGCTTTCACTGAAAACTTGTCCTTTCCTCCTGTTTTGAATGAAAGCTTCACTTTCGGCCCTCGTTCAGTCTCAAACTGCATATTTGACCTGTTTTGAGTCAAACCGTGAGTTTGGAGCGGATTTGAATGAAAAGTTCACGTCAAGGCCTATTTCAGTCAAAACTTGACCTTTTCAACTGTTTTGAGTGAAAACTTGACATTCAGGCCGCTTTC